>NC_137791.1:18180090-18535090 GCF_963383645.1 Muscardinus avellanarius
AAACACATTAATTCAATTTGTGGGTAACTATATTCCTCTCTTGCTCTATGGATCTTTCCATTCCCTTTAAAATAAACAAAGGCCAAGAGTGACAGGGGAAAATAGCCAAAGGGAAGAATAAAGCCAACATGAAAGGCTGGCAGGGGTAGGCCCACCAGATTTCTAACAGCAGGGACCCCCACCCCCACCCCGTCAACGCACACAGGCGATGTTGCAGCCAACTCTGCAATTCTCACAGTACTAACATTTCAGGAAAGGGTTGGGTGATTTTTTTCCCTCCCCTTTGGAGATTATGGCCCATGCATCCACAAACTAGAGAAGTTAGAGCCGCTTCCTGAATTGGTAGTATATCATATTATGAATTTACATAATCCAGATATGCCTGTAATGACCACAGAAACGTTTCTACCACCCTGTTCAAGGGTCAGAAATGGAAGAGGCGGCGTAGCTATTTTACCGATGCCACAAGTGGTTGCTGAGCACACTGGCTGAGTTTTCGACATAAAGAGGAGATGGTCATGTTTCTCACAGAGAGCCAGTTGCAACCCAACCTAAGTATTACTACAGCTGGTTTAATTACTAACAGGAGGGAAAAAACCTGACTTTTTCTGCAAAGCCCAGAAAGTGAGTGAAAAGGTTACATTTTCATAAAACATGTGTGGGTAGGGCATGCAAAACCAGTCTTCGCTTGCTTAAGAAGACGGAAGTCTTGAGTGTGGACACATTTTCAAGTTCTAGCATGCAGGCCTGGGATCATGTTGCCCGCCGTCTGCCTTAAGGAAAACACTCTGGGTCTCCAGGGAGGACAGGAGAACCCCTTTCTTGAAGAGATTCCTTCTTCTCTTCCCCTTGTCCACCACGTCCACATTCTATTTACCCAATATATTTCCCAGTGAAATAATTAGTTAATACATTCACACATGAAACTAATTATGATAGAATTAAAGCTTTGCCTGCTCCTCTCTAACAAATTAAATTACTGGGACTCTGACTGAATTCTAAAAATCTCTTCTTGAGTCATTAGGGGAAGAAAATGAATCACACGTGTTGTGGGCCTCGGCGGCACGGTCTCCTGATGGTGCCACCGTGCGGGGAGCTCTACACTCTTCGAGAAGCGAGGAGTCTGCGGGAGAGAAATGAGAAATTGGAAGTTGGATCCTCGACTACATCTTTAAAATAGCCTCGCTGGAATACAGACTCAAGATAATGACATAGTCGGTGCTGTAGCTGAGAGGCAGGGAGAACCCAAGTTGGCCGCTCTAAAATTTGTTCAGCTGTGCCTCTCTTGAGAAACTAGCATCTTAGACATATTACATATTCCAAATCATAAAATATGTTGTCCAGAATATTGTAAATGGATATCTGGACAGGAACCATTTTTAATTAGCTTGTCAACATTCATTCACCTTGCTGAAAAAGTAGCTTTATTGCTAGATTTGCAAATAAACAGTGGAATGCTCCAACCTAATGGTATACTGTGGTAGAAAATCCCAAGTGCTTTTTCAAAAACTGTGTGTGAGCCCTGTGTGCATGCTCGCTCACTGATAGATAGGCATTTGTGTGTCAGTGAGCGTTCATAACTCGGGATCGGGCAACATGATTAACATTCATTGCATTGGAATCTTCTATTACATGAGGATTTTTTTTCTCAATGTGTTTCAGGGCAGAATGCTTTTATCCAAAATACATTGAAACATGCAACAATGACATTCTGCAGCCCTTCATTCCTTTCTAATACCTAGTAAGTTACAGGCACCACGGGAGACACAAAATAATCAACCCCAGACCTTCAGGGTATTTACAGCCTATTATGGAAAACTGTGTTTTCCCCATTAACAGAGAGAATTCAAATACAGCCAGATTCCTCATTGTTGTCAAAAGTGGAAACCGTACTCTGCTGGAACACATTATTAATTTAAAATATATTAATAGATGCCAGCATATGAAATTTAAAATATCATAGAGTTTGAGATCCCTTTTTTGACCAATACACTGAGTCAAAGAAAGTTTGAGTAACTTGCCCAGAGTCACAGAGCTATTTAATTGCCCAGATAATATGAGAACTGAGATTTTTGACTTGAGACAGTGACTTATATGTCAACCGAGAACCCCAGGCTGGGTTTTGGTCAGGCCCTCTCTGGCTCTAAAGTTCTATGACTCTTAGAGGACTTTGTGACCACGCTGTCACTCACTCGTCATTCTTTTTAATTAATAAAATCACTCAGTTGGACAAAAATAATTGTCTCTTTAAGATGGGAAAAATGCCACATGTAATTATGAAAAATGGCATGATGCCTCATTCACTTTAGGGAAGTTTTTATATTTAAATATTGAACATTAAGATATCTCAGAGAACTGGAAATAAGGAAAGACCGCAGTCAGTTACTGGATATATCTGATTGCCTACTAACTTTAATCATATCATCAAATACATCACAAAACCACACTTCTGCCTCCTTGTTCCAAAGCAGCTGTAGTCACATCTTACCCTCAACTGTTCATGGACTTTCTTATGTTCTGGCCAGTCGTCAGTAGTTTGATACGTTCTCGCCATTTCTGGGATGAATTTCTTTTTATCTGGAAGGATGTTTTGAGCAGATCATTTAACATCACCTCGTTTCCCTGATCAAGAGCTAAGTGCTTCCTGAGGAACGCAGGATGAAGAACCTGCTCTGAATTGGTACACGCGGCTTGATGAGCATCTGCTGTGTGTCCAGGCTTACACTGAGCTGGAGAGATGAAAAAGGAAGATTAGTGTCTGTTTTTATCACACAGGGCCTGTAGCTGGTGCACGATCCAGTCTCCCAGCCCCTGCCAACCAGCACTGAGGAGTCAGTAGCGTATGAGAAGGCAGGACTAATGGTGGTAAAATGTGGTAGCTGTATAGACAGTGCTCTGAGACTTTGTTATAATGCACTTTCCCACACAGAGTCTCAATAACACTGTGGTTGTAAGAAAAAAAAATTATTATGAAAAAATGGAGGCTTCCAGAATTTAGGTGACTTGCCTGAATTCAGAAAGAAGGCAAGCCCAGGGTTCAAACCCATTTCATTAGAGGCCTGGCCATTCCTCTTTTTAAGGTAGTTCTCATAAGGAGACTGCTCAGTTTCAACGTACCTATGATTTGTATTTCTGTTTCTACCCAGCGGATAGCCCCAGAATTCAATCTCTAGATGTTGGTATCTCTCCTGTGAGAGTCAGGGTTTGGTTACTGTAATAGATGCTTGAGATAAATCAACTTATAAAGAAGAAAGGTTTATTTTGACTCACCGTTTGGGAGATTTCAGTTCATGGCCAGTTGGCTCTGCTGCTGGGGCCTGTGGCAGCACATCACAACAGCAGTGATGGGGAAGCAAATCCATTCAATTTGTAGCTAGGAATGAAGGGCAGGAGAAGGAAGAGTCTAGGGTCCCAGAATCCCCTTCAAAGTCATGGCTCCGAATGACTGCTTCCTCCAACTAGTCCTCACCCCATGAAGTTTCTTCCATCTCCCAACAGCCTGATGGGTGTGGACCAAACCTTTAACACATGGACCTTTAGAGGACATTGTAGATGTAAACCACAGACCTGACAGGCATCCTCTTCACATTTCACTTTAGAATGGCCACGTACTTTCTTGTACTCTGACCTGTCTTGTGGGTACTTTGATGTGTTAATCGCGGGCAAACTTGCTCTCTCAATTTAATTTCAAATATATTGGAGGAAACAGAACAAAACCACTTTGGGCTACAATTCTTTTCTCCTGACCTTTCATTCTGAGGCCTGAGTACTTCTTACACTTCTAAAAAGGATCTCATCAGAGTAGGAAAATAACATCCTTAGCATTTATTGGACAACTAAATCGCTAGGCATTGAGCTGAGAACATCTGTGTTTCAACACCCTGAGAAGCTGAGAACTACAAGGATTTAAACCCAGGAGATCGACTCCAGAACCTACACTTGCACTGTGACAGGCCCCTGCCTCCCGCTATGCTATACTCAATAGTTTTGTGTAATGTAAGCAGTGATAAATCTAAAATTATAGGATTTTGAGGGTTTTTTTCTGCTATGGTCTAAACACAAACTAAGAACATACCTAATGAACAGCTGTGATTGATATTTTCCTCTTAATTGGGGATTAAATATCAAAGAAATTGTTTTACTTAGCATGATTTATGATGTCCTAACTTTTCCAGTAGTTCATTTCAAACAGATTTTTTTTTAAATAGCAGGAGGGAACAGTACCATAGCTGCTTTTACAAGTATGTGTAGGAAATTAACTGAAAATGTAAAAGAGATGAGACGCTCTGCATGCATTTATTGTTTTATTCCAAAGCAAAACCAACATGAGCAAATGCAACTATTAGTTATTTTATCTTTACTTTCCTTCCTGAACATCAGGAAGAATGTTTTATATATATATATCACCTTGCTGGTAGGGAGGTATAAAAAGAAAACTTAGGTGTCTCAAGTCAAATTATATGAAAACTTTTTTTTTAAAGAAGGAATTGTAGCAAAACAAGCTTGCCTATAAGAATACCCCAACTGAACATGCTAAGGAAGGGTAGCCATGAGGCAGGTTTTTATTATGCAATAATTTATCCATGAACAGTTTATATTTCATAACCACATTCTAATGTTTCTTCCTGTCACCAGAAGTACTCAAGCACAGCCGAATCGCTCATCACTCTGGAAAATTTCAGAAGGGATTTCACAGTGGGTAGGAACAGAGTTAGGTTGGGATACAAAGTCCCTTCTAATGTAAAGAGGCTCTCATTTTTTACTTAGACACCTGAAACAAGATCAGTATTGTCACAGGCAGAATAAATATCATCAAAATGGCCATTCTTTCAAAATTGATCTACAGATTCAACGCAATACCCATTAAGTTACCAAGGTCAATCCTCTCAGACATTGAAAAATCAGTTCTTAAATTCATTCGGAACAACAACAACAAAAAACAAACAAACAAAAAAAACCAACCCCGGAATAGCCAAAGTAGTTATCAGCAACAAGAACCATTCAGAAGGCATCACAATACCTGACTTCAAACTATACTACAAAGCCATAGTTATAAAAACAGCAGGGAACTGGCACAAAACAGATACATAGACCAATGGAGCAGAGTAGGAAACTCAGAAACAAATCCTCACACTTACAGCCAATTGATTTTTGACAAAGAGCCCACAGAAAGGAAGAAAATTTTTACCAGCTATTCCTCTGATAGATGACTAATATCTAAAATATACAGAGAACTCAATAAATTCACTGTTAAAAAACCACAAATAGCCCAATCAAAAAAGTGGGCAAATGAACTATAGACACTTCAAAAAAAAAAAGAAATTCAAATGACCAATAAATGTATGAAAAATGCTCAACATCATTAGCAATCAGAGAGATGCAAATAAAAACAACTCTGAGATTTCATCTAACTCCAATTAGAATGACAATCATCAAAACACAAACAACGACAAATGCTGGTGAGGTTGTGGAGAAATGAGAACTCTAATACATTGTTGGTGAGGTTGCAAATTAGTGCAACCACTTTGGAAAACAGTATGGAGGATCCTCAGAAGAATGTAAACCTACCATATGATCCAGCAATACCACTTCTGGGCATCTATCCAAAAAGATGGAAACCAAACTACCAAACTAATGCATGCATACCTATTTTCTTTCTCTCTTTTTCTGTGGTACTGGGGGTGAAGCCCGGGAGTTTTTCTACCTCTGGGCTATACTCCCAGACCTACTTTATACTTTATTTGGAAACAGGGTCTCACTAAGTTGCCGAGAGCCTCACTCAGTAGCTGAGGCTGGCTTCCAACCTGTGCGATCCTCCTGTCTCAGCCTCCCAAGCGCTGGGATTACAAGCGTGCACCAGCACACCTGCTGCATACCTATTTTTATAGCCACACAATTCACAGCTGCTAAACTATGGAACTAGACAAGATGTCCATCAAATGGATGGAACTGGAAAGCATGCTAAGTGAGATTAGAAAGTCACAAAAAGTAAAAAATTGGATGTTCTTCCAAATATGTGGAAGCTAGAGAGAAAAAGGAACTCTAGGTGAAGGAGAAACCATATATGAACATATAAGGTGACCTGAGGGAGATGGGAGGGAAGAAGAGGGAAACTCTAATGCACATGATGCACATTCCCAAACATATCGGAGTCGATCTCTAAGCCAAAAATGAGGAAGGAGGGGGAGGGAATGGGGTGGGAATTGGGGAAGGCCTAAATGAGTGAGGTGTGCATGTATGCCTCTACCATCTTGCACCCCATTAGGATATATGACCACAATGCACCAGTAAATTAAAAAATAGATTTTAAATGTTAGTTCAAATCTTGTCTCTGCTCCTTAACAATTATGCTCCAACATCTATATGCTTCATCTACTCATCTTAAACAAATGGAATTCATGGTATCACTTCACTTTCCTCATCTCAAAAAAGAGTTGCCATATGACTGGCAACTTGCTAGGATGATTGTGAGGGTTAAACGAGAATAAAACCTGGTAGGTAGGAAATAGTCTCCAAATTTATCTATCATTATTTTATGACATTATTTTCATTGGACACTTTATAGAGCTGCAATGTAAAGTACCCAGTTATGGCAGTTGACCAATAAATGGCAGGTATTATTATAACTGCACATTTCTTTTTCCCTCTAGTGGAAACCAGCTTGGCGGGACAAAGAGTTATATTGTATCCTTGACAGTTAAAAAAAATGCAAAAAATAAAAACAAAAATGATAAAGAAGCAGAACTGGAGGAAAAAGAATTCTAGCTCAAGTCAACCAAACCTGTTCCCAGAATCTCATTATGAGAAATCAATTTGAATTTGGCCTTTAGAGAGTTTTAAAACTGTTTCAGAGTTTTAAAATTTTTTTTTTCTGGTTTCTTTTGATTTTATCCAAGACCATTTTGAGGATAACAGAGTTCACTGGGCTATGGAAGAAAAGAAAAAGAATTTAAATTTCTATTCATTTGGTTAGTTTTGCTTTAAAAAAGAAAGAGCCAGGTCAGTGTCTTAATTCCATTTACCTCGGAAGAATTCAAGAATGTTTTTCCACTTCCCTTTTGGGATGTGCTTTGTCTATGATCATGGTAGAAGGAAGAAGGGGAACAGTGGCAGAAGAGGCGGGGTGAGGTTCTGAGCCCTCTAACCCTGGAGCAGATTACAGGGAGAGATTCTGAGCTTTTTCCTTGGGGTGGTTTGTCCCTGGAAGCTACCTTGCCGTGGATAACAGTGGATCTCAATTCATTATATGGCTGAAAACACAAACCCCCGGGTTCTAGTGGCTGCGGCCCAGGACCTCGCTCTTCGAACACCAGGTAGGCCACTGAGCCGGGCTGACCAGAAAGCACCCAAAGAGTGCTGAAAATAAGATTATCTGTATTAAATGAAAAACTTCAGCTATATTAAATTCAACAGAGTCTAGAGGAACAATAAACTATCTGCAAATCAGCAGCCCCCAGAACCAGAATGGGTTCAGGTGACAGAGTGCGACACCACGTGTCTAGCTAACAACTCTATATGGGAAAGGGAAGTGACATACAGAACGCGGAAGTGACGTATGAACGTGGAAGCGACGTATGAACACGGAAGCGACACACAAGATCGCTGATTGGCTGAAGTTTGGCATTTACTTTATTTGAACCTGGTTTGAATAGATGGCTGCCTGTGGTTGACTGAAGCGCCACTGCGTGTTAGAAGAGCAGGTTACAGTCTATTTGCACATTGTTAGGTTACAGTTCACTGTGTACAAAGGAACAAGGGGGAATTCAGACACGTGGTGGCGTTGGTGCCGCACCAAGCCACTACAGAAATAAGTAGCTCCCTTACAGTTTATACCTGTCTATTTCTCACCTATCTACCTACCTATATGCCTAGTATGTTTCAGGTTGGGTGGTATAAGGAAGGTTTAGGAACACTGCTATTTTTAGACCTGCCTAGAATTTGTGTCTAATACTGCACAGGGGGGGAGACGATTCATTTTCAGGGACATCATCTTTTTGATTGAGAAAACACCGGAATACGCTTTCTGGTTAAGCAAAGATAGAGCTAGGCTTCTCTTCTGGAAGAAACAGATTAAGATAGAAAAGAGCTAATGTGCTCTCCAGAGATTTTTTTTCTCTCGTAGATTTTGGGGGAAGAAGCAGGCTAGAGAGATAGAGAGGGGATGGGGAGATGGCGTGTGCACTTTAACAGGCAGGCAAGAGGTAAGGAATTCCTCTGATGGACTGTGGCCAACGGGTCTTAGGAGCAAGGGCGTGGAGCTGCATACTTCCCCGTGAGGCACCTCCTGTGTTGTTCTCAGACCCTCAGCAAGCTTTTGTCGCTTTATGGCTGGTGTTAGCCGGGCTGTTGGTGTATTGGAGGTGAGGTCAAGAGGCAATAGCAGCTCTGAGCTAGTGTGAGTGTGCTCTCATAAACCTTCATAAATTCTTGGGAGAGAAGACTGGATTCATATTCTTTCTCTTTCTCTCTCTTCCTCCCTCCCTTCCTCCTTCCCTTTCTCTGTCCCTCTCTCCCTTTTATTTCTGCTCTAGGAATTGAACCCAGGGACATTCTATCCTCCAAGGACTCCTCCATCACCTTTTCTTTCTTTATTTTTAAATAGTGTTTCACTAAGTTGATGACAATCTCGTTAAGTTACCAAGGATAGCCTCCAACCTGTGGTCCTCCCGTCTCAGCCTCCCAAGTACTGGGATTACAGGTGTGCGCCACCATATCCCACAAGGGTAGACATCTCTTGGTCATGCAGAGTGAAACCAGATTGTTTGAGGGAGGGATATTATCACAGTCACTGGTCATTTGGGCTGTGCTGCAGCATACAGCCCGCTTTTCATATTTAGGGAAGCCTCTCCCCTCTATATAGGTTTCCTTGAGAGTTACAGTCTGCTTCCACCAAGGAAGCCAAACAGATTGGAGACTTGCTTTCCCAGCTGCCTGTGCTGATGTGGTGGCATGTCATGTGACTGAGGCTTGGCCAATACAAGATTTTGAACTGGAAGCTCCTGAGCCAAAGATGGGGCAGTAGAGAAGCTATTCTGTGAAGTGGGGCAGGTGGAAGACAGGTGAAATCTTCAGGAGAATACTCAAAGTTAGTTACATTTGTTAGTCCAGGTTCTCCAAAGAGGATGCCAAGATAGATTAAGATGTGCAGGAGATTTATTAGGAAAAATAGCTCTAGGGACTAAAGAAGGAGGGAGCGAGAGCTGTGGAGAGAGCCATTAGACTAAGAGGCAGATTTGACAGTTGCAAAAGAAGAGGAGGGCACCGAGTGCTGGGCAGAGCCTCACAGTGCAGCACAGCTCTGGTCAGATCTTGACTTGGCCAATAGAAAGTCTCCAAGCAAAAGCAGCCTTACTTGTTTTCTATTGCCACTGAAACAAATAACCAGAAGCCTTGTAGCTTAAGACAACACAATTTCCACAATTAATAGTAATAGAGTTTATTTATAGCCTCTTACTTTTGCTTATGTTTTATAAAAATCGGTACTTGGTCCCCCACTCCTCTTCTTGTCTTCCTGTCTCATCCACAAAATAGCATGGGATTTCCCCCTTTCCATGTTTTTATTAAGTATAGTTAACAATTAAAAATTGTATATGTACGCCGGGCATGGTGGCGCACACTTGTAATCCCCGCTCTTGGGAAGTGGAGACAGGAGGATCGCGCTGGTTCGGAGCCAGCCTCGCTGCCTTAAGAGACTCTGTTTCCACATAAAAATGTTAAAAATAGGTCTGGGAGTGTAGCCCGTGGGAGTGTATACCAGAGGTAGAAGGGCTTCCAGGAACCCCAGTACCACCAAAAAAAAAAAATATATATATATATATATATATATATATTTATATTTTATATATATATATATATATATATATATATATATGTTTAAGGTATGCAATTTTATGATTTGACATTCATTTTCATGGTGGTGAGAGAGGATGTTGGCCAAAAGGTTTAAAGTTTCAGCTATACAATATGAACAAGTTCTAAAGATCTCATGTACAATAATGTGAATATTGTCCATATTATACCAAATAATTGACATTTTCTAAGAGGGTAGATCTAAATATCCCTATCACACACATACACAAAAGTGATAATTATGAGAGTGGAAGGAAATCTTAATTAGCTTGCTTATAGTGAATAGGTAAGTCTAACAATATTTATCTCTGAAGGTCAGAAGTCTGAAGTGAGTCTTACAGCTAGTGCTGAAACCAGGGTATCAACAGGACTGATTCCTTGAGGGCTCCAGGGGGCTGTTGCTTGCCTGTTTGAGCTTTCAGTGGCATGATTTTCGCTAATTCCAGAGATGTAGACTCTCTTTTCTTCTTGCTTATTTGCTAAGCCTTCTCAAGACTTCCTGGTGTTTCTGAGTTCTATGGTTGCCTTTTAATAAATCTTTCTGTCTAACCACGCTTAACACCAGTTAATCCTTGTTTCCCAACATTTCTTTCTCCCCTTTTTTCTTTTAGTAAGAGAACCCCTCCATGCTTCAGGTGAGCAAATGGCTACGTGGTTAGATACTAAATTTTCCAGCTTTCCTGACTAAATTCTCATCCAGGAAATTCAGAGCAAAAGTGATGTGTATACCTTCTACGTTGCTTCTTCAAATGCAACTCAATTGCACTTCCCTTTCTTCTTTTCCCTCTTTTGATGGGACTGTGTTAGCTTTCCATAGTTGTTAAAAAAATTTACCTGAGATAAATAAATGTTTAAGGAGAGAAGTTTATTGTGGCTCACGGTTTCGGAAGCGTTGGTCCATGGTCAGTTGACTCTGTGGCCTTTGGGCCTGTGGCCGCACAGCACAGCAAGGTAGGAGCACATGGAGGAAAAGATTGCTTGTCTCATGGAAAACAGCAACCAGAGAAACAGGAAAGAACAGGGCCCTACTAGCCCCTTCATGACCTCACTTCCTCCCACTGGGTCCCACCTCTTAAATGACATCACTTCCTCCCGCTGGGCCCACCTCTTAAATGACATCACTTCCTCCTGCTGGGCCCACCTCTTAAATGGCATCACTTCCTCCTGCTAGGCCCCACCTCTTAAAGTTTCCGCCACCTATCAAGAGTACCATAGGTTGGAAACCAAGCTTTTATTTACCAATTGGGCCTTTCAGAAAATATTCAAAGGCCAAACTACATGTAGCAGGCAAACTATATGTACATCTAGGCAAGCTATATGTGCAAATGTGGTACTGAGGAAGCGACTTTGGATCATTGAATCAGAGGAACATCCGAGGAGATGGTAGGGCAGCGGGAGTGCTCCTACAAGGATGTCTGGATGCCGTCACAGAGCCACACCGCCTACTCCATTACACAAACTGTGTTCGTCTGGTCTGTCACATGAGAGAGAAGTAAGACAATAGCATCTGAGCCACTGTACTCAGAGGTCTCTTTTGAAAAACACCATATTTATTCTAACCTTACCATGACCAAGTACAAACAGCCATTTTCTGTCTAATAACCCTGACTACTTAATAAGCAAGAACGAGGAGTGATCTAGTGCCTCAGGAAAAGGGAATAGAAAAGGATTCTAGGGTTAATCAATCATCTAGGGAATCAAGGATGAGAGCAGGGAAGTTCCAGTAGTTGTGCTCCTAGCTTATGCCCTCCAGGGTTAAAGCAGCGAGATTTGGGGGACATGAGTAGTAAGTGACTCCCACAAAGTAGCAAGAATGAAAAGGTGTCCCCAGGATAGTGGGGTGGCATGGTTACTACTAATCGTCAGGAGTAGCTTACGCAAAGAAAAGAACAGGCTCACAGAGCTAAATTCTCAGCTTAAGTCATAGTTAAAAACAAAAAGGGGGTCCTATATAACTATGCTAAAATAATCTCTTGCAACAAGGCCAAAATAGCTGCAAATCAAAAGCACTGGTTATTTCTAACGTTTGATCTATTGAATTTTCAGTCTTGCCAGTAATATATCAGGCATACAAAAAAAAAAAAAAAGTGCGACCTTGAGAACTGAAATGGTGATGTACGGGAGGATTCAGAGGTCTCAGAGTATTCTGATCCCATTGCCACTGAGCCTCCAGAGGTCACAGAGGAGTGTGTATCCATAAGCCAGGTCCATGAGGCCCTGTTACAAAGACACAAGGCTTGGGAAATTCTAGTGAATTTTAACAGCACAAAAGGGGAAACGCCTTCTCTACATCCTGATGAGTGCCTACTACCTACAGAGTTCTTCTTACCTTATTTGAAAACCATGTAATGGGCAGAGGATTTAGCTTACAAGAAAATAATTAATTTTTAATTGTTAATTAATTTTGGTGGCACTGGGAGTGGAAACCAGGGGCTTTTCTACCTCCAGGCTATACTCCCAGACCTATTTTAGACTTTATTTGGAAACAGGGTCTCACTAAGTTGCTGAGAGCCTCACTAAGTAGCTGAGGCTGGCTTTGAACCTGTGAGATCCTCCTGTCTCAGCCTCCCAAGCACTGGGATTACAAGCATGCACCATCATGCTTGGCTAATTTTTTATTTTTATATTTTAAACATCCTTCATTTTTTACAGTGTATCTTGTGTGTATGCATGCATGTGTGTTTTGGGGGGGAATTATAAAGCCAAATATCACAGAAAAAAATATTTCTAGGAAAAAAGAATCCTTTTTTTCTGTTTTTATATTAATAAGTATAATTTGACTGAGAAGTGGATTTTGGGGTGCTAGGTCAAGGAGGGTGAGAACATACATTAAAACTGAAGAGACATTGTCATAATTTTGGGAAGGGGTAGTATTCCAGGGTATCCCCTAGGACCTGCCCAAATAGTTAAAGCAATCTAACTACATGGGAAAGTTTCAAAGATTAGTGCCAAATGAAATATCACAAATGTATAATGCTCTTTTTAAAATTACCATGCTGCCAGGCATGGTGGTGCACGCTTGTAATCCCCGCTCTTGGGAGGCAGAAACAGGAGGATAGCACAGGTTCAAAGCCAGCCACGCTGGCTTAAGAGACCTTGTTTCCAAATAAAAATATAAAATAGGTATGGGAGTGTAGCCCGGAGGTAGAAGGGTTTCCAGGAACCCCAGTACCACCAAAAATAAATAAATAAATAAATAAATAAATAAATACCCATGTAACTTTCTGGTCTGACTGAAGAAGAACATGGACAGATTTTAGAGAGTACAGCAGATTATTGCTAATTTAATCAGCCGATAACTGTAGTTTTGGCTTCTATTCCTGATGAAATCTTCTTACTGGGAAAAATTATTAGAGCTAACATGTACAACAATTGCTTTTTCCTTCATCCCAGGCAGCATTTTTCCACGGAAAACCAGATTGTCTCTATTAGAAGTATTGCAGAACTCACGGCCTCTTTTACGACTATTCAACTCCGTCAATGAACCATGGAAACAGCCACAGACCATGCTGAATAAATGGGCACGGCTGGGCTCCAGTAAGATTTTATTCCTAAAAATAGGCAGTAAGAACTCCAATAGCAGCAAGCACATCCAATGCTTGGGTCTTGGTTCCTAATATCCTTCTCTAGTAGAAGGAATGGAGTCTCCTTGGAAAAAATAGCCAACATTAGGACACAGAATATACACGGTAAGCCTGGAGCATCTTGTAGTTTCCCAAAGTAAGGAAGTGTTTAAAATACCACTAATTACACACACACACACACACACACACACACACACACACACACACACACACAATGGAAGGGGGATATGGAAGGAACACAGGAGCAAACTAAAACAATTTCCAGTGACCAAATGTTGGGCAACTTGAGCAACAAAATAAAGTAGTATGGGATTAGAAACAAGTATGCAATAAATTTCCATGAGTCCATTTGGATATAAGTAAGTGATGGATTAATAACTGCAGAGAAGAGATGAGTCTCTTGTGCTGAAGAATTTCAAATAAAATAGGTAGCTGCTGCATCCTGAGGGTGGGGGGAGCCCAACTCCCCAGCCCTTCAGTGTGAGAGGTGTAGACTGACTCTGACTACTTTCCCAAGAATGTAACATCGAAATAAAGGAAAAGGGAATTTTACAGTGGAGAAATTTGACACTTGCTTTAGCCGGGCGATCAAGGTCGATCTTGACAGTCATAAATCACACTGATCATGTACCCTTGATGCAATGTGATGAAAATGATACTTTACAATTGTCATGTTTTCCCCAGGATTCCTTAACTCCATGCTAGCATGAGAAAAAGCATCAAATTCCAGTACAGGAGCACTGTGAAATATACCCGGCCACTACTCCTCCAAACGGCCAAGGTCATAAAAAACTAGAAGGATCTTCCAAAGGAACCGGAGTCAGACTAGTACGGTGATACATGCCTTTGCATGTCTCTTGCTGCACAAGTCACAATCGCCAAAGTTGGAACCAGCGTAGGTGTCCATCAACAGGTGAATGGGTTACAAAAACTGGTATATATGCACAGAGTGGAATTTTACTCAGCCCTAAAAAAGATAAAGAGTTGTTAGCTCTTACAGGACTGAAGGGATACAGAAGTTGACTGGCTCCATTAACAGGGCTTACTGTAAGATTACACAGGAAAGTCAGAAAAATCCAAAAGAAAAAATAAGTCAAAATAACTTAAATCCCCAGAGAACTAAAATACGGAGGATGCAGAGGAAGCGCCCTGGATGTCCAAGGTCCAGAGAGTTATCTCCACCACTTGGCTGTGTATATGATTCAAGTTTTCTGTTCTGCTTAACTTAGCTTTTTCCCCCATAGAGCTGATTTCTCTCCTCTCTTGGCTTCCGTTCTGCTCTCATTACTACAATGACGGAATAGCCATTGTTAATCTCCTCTATTTGTCTGGGGATTTCTGTTTACTCACAGCTTCTCCTACCCGCTGAATTTTGCTTACTGTCTTCTTCTGCGCATGTATCTCTTGGTCTCTCCCGTCTGCTGACTCTGAAACTTCGCACTCAATCTTTCAACCAGAATTTCTGATTAGACTCCCAGCCGACATCCTTCACAGACCTATGCCAGACCCCCTCATAGGCCTCAGGACAACTTAGCTGGCAAATGCCCATCGCTTGCCCAATCAGCTTTGGCCAAAGTTGTGACATTAAATGATAAAATACACACCAACCTAAGGTCTCTGGAAATGTCTGTGGTCTGACAGGTGCTTCTCAGAGAGGAGACATTGTAGCCAGTAGGTACCTTTGCTGGACCATCCAGATACCCTACGCTACCTTTTGACTAAGGACGACCCCATCCACTAACATCTTGAAAAAATTGAGGAGGAAATGAAAATTACGGGTGATTTTGAGTTGGCAGGTGTTATGATCAGACATAGGACATTTCCTGAGGAGCTCAGGTGTGATGTAGTTAAGTCATGAGAGTTATAATCTCATCAGTGGATAAATCCACTGGCCGGTGTGGTGTGGTTGGAGAAGGTGGGTCCTTGGGGGTGTGGCCTTAGGGATCCTGCATGGTCCTTTGACTGAGACGAAGGTACTTTGAATGAGTGCCACAGGTAGTGAACCTTCTGCTCCCTATTTTCTGCTTTTCTGTTTTACTCATTGTGGGTAGGTACTCTTGGTTCACAGTGGGAATATGGGGGTGGTATTGGAGAAAAAGGACACAATGTGTCCTAACTCCATAAATAAGTGTCACTGTGAGAGTGATACAGAATTAGAGTTCAGAAGGACATGGGGCACTGTGTGTGTGTGTGTGTGTGTGTGTGTGTGTGTGTGTGTATGTGTGTGTGCGCATGTGCTGTACTGGGGATTGAATCCAGAGGCATTATACCCTCAAGCTCTACCGCCAAACCTTTTTATTACTTTTTTGGGGTAAGAGTGTCTCTAGGTTGCTCAGAGTCTTGCTAAGTTGCTGAGGCTGGTCTCGAACCTGTGATCCTCTTGTCTCAGCCTTCCAAGTACTGGAATTACAGGTGAGCCACCATGCCAGATCACGGGGCACCTTGTTAGACTCTGCCTGGGCAGGGTCCTGTGTCCAGTGGCTCATCTCTTGCTGATCTATACAATCTCTGTAAAAAAAATTAACCTAAACTTGGTGGCTATGTTTTGCTTATGGAAACTGTAAGGCCCAAACAAGAGCCAAGCCAAAATTGTTTAATGCTCCTCCCGAGTTTTTCAGGGAGTTAAAGTAACATCCTGCCTACCCTATGGTAAATGGAGCAAGCAAAGACCAGCATCCTGCCTACCCTATGGTCAACATCCTGGAACCCCGAGCCAAACAAAGTTCCACTCCAGATGAAGTTGCAGTCCTGTCCAATAACAATGGGCCTCCCCCCTCCCCCCGAACCTCAGTCACCTGTGTGTGGCTTTCACCTTTAAAAACCCCTTGTCAATTCAGCTCTTGGTCGAAGTTCTACACTGGGTGCTGGAATACGTCCCGAGCCTGGCTAGTCTGTTGTTTCTAGCCTGGCTAGTCTGTTTTTTTTTTTTTATCCGTGGTTAAATAAAGTGATCTTCCAAGTTCATTTGGTGGTCTCTTTCTCCATTCCTGCTACATCGGCCTGGGCCCAACGGAAACCACCTCATCAAAATCCTTGGCGCGGATGATTTGAGCTTTCATCCCAGCACTCAGTGTACACATTTCCTGGGCCCCTTTCTGGCATAAACTACAGAGTTCTGCAAGGTGCAAGTGGTGAAACCAATTATTTGCATTTTCTCCCCCGGCTGCCTGGAACAGACAAAATGGCTATCAGGATCCATTCTCCCTTGAATTTTGTGAATTTCTCTCCTTAACCATTCAACGGGAAGACAAACTCCTTCCTCTGATATAACTTTTTAGCTCTACTGATTATCTTTTATAACAAACAAGTTTCTCACTAATTATCCTGTTCTCACAGACGTCCCTCATCTGTCATGTTCTTATCCTCATTTGATACTAATGTTAAACGAATATTTAATGGACTCTCTTTTACAAATAACCACTCACATTAGCTCTTAGTTTGTTTGCAATTTTGAAACCAAAGACCTGTGGAATTTAGAGCATAAACTTCTCCAACAAGAAGTCCTAAAGCAATCATGAGTTCCTGAATTTAGTACTGAGCTTCCAATTCAGAGAAGAAAGACCCACTAAAATAAGGAACAACTCAGAGACCCAGAAAACGTGCCTCCAAGAACCAATCATCTGTTTTATTTTTTCAAATCGAAAGAGCGTATCAGGACTAAACCTATTTTTAAAATTTCTTATTGGTGCCTCGTGGTCATACATCTTAACGGGATAAAAGATTTGTGTAGACATACATGCACACATCACCCAATTAGCCCTTCTACATAGTAGCTAAGAAAATATTCACCTGTGCACTGTGCATAGCTTCAACACCCCATTTCATTTTGCTATAAGGAACGATATATTTTATTGGACAAGTGCACAAAAAGCCTGTCATATTATTCATCACCCCTATAAAGCAGGTCACAGAGCAACAAAGCAAAGTCGCTAACAAGAAGGAGTTTTCTGTAGGAGACAGCAATTCTTACCCTGTCATGGATTTATCTTATTATTGACAGCAAATTTGGCCGACATTGACCAGAATTGCTGTTGAACCCAGCCCCATCCTAGAGCCTGAACACAAAACAGGTCGCTGCCACCCTTGATGTCAGTCGTATTATTTCCTCCATCCAACTCTGCATCCCTCCTCTAATCTGAATGATTGAGGAGGAGGATTACACCACAGACATTTCTGTCCTGTTTTCCAAGCCAACATTGGTAGGATGAGGCAGCAGTAACTATTTTAATTTGATTAAGGGTAGCAGTATTCACACCACGAATGAGGCCTGGCATTGGCCAGCAATGTGCATGTGTGCGTGTGCATGTGCGTGTGTGTGTGTGTGTGTGTGTGTGTGTGTGTGTGTGTGTGGCTAGCTTTCTATTAACTTTGTTCAGAAAGAAACACAAAGTCAATTAGCATAGGAATCTGCTGAGGTCACAGATAATCCTATAAGGAGTTAGCATTCTATTTTTTGAGTTCTGTTATTTCTGTCATCGGTTTAAGATATATTGTACCCCCACCGCCATGCACTGAGATCTGTGGTCCCCGACCTCAATGCACTGAACTCCAAAATCTCCAAGGAAAACAGTGAACAAATCAATCAGTCACGTGATTGGGTCTTTGGATTATATCGGTGAGAATACTGGCCAAGGCTGACCTTATGGGAAATTAGAATGGAAGCTTCCTTTGTCTAGACCCCAGGCATGTTAACACTGTGCGCTGTCATTTCTTAGGGAGCACAGCATTTCGTCAGAGTAGCACAAAGTGAGTGCTCCCATCCTCTTGACATCAGCCATTCCAAGTTGAAAGCAAAAGGAATTTGAGCTGGGCATGGTGGAGCATACCTGCTATTCCAGTATTTGGGAGGCCAAAATAGGAGGACTGCAGGTTTGAGGCCAGCCCCAGCAATTATCAAAGCCCTTAGCAACCTGGTGAGGCTCTCCTTTAAAATAAAAAATAAAGCAGGGCTGGGGTCAATTCCTAGTACCAAGAATGAATGGGTGAATAAATAAATAAAAGTGATCCCTCAAGTGTAGATATGATGAGTTCTTCAAAAGCCAAACATTATTATAGATTTTTAGACTCAAAATGAAAAGGTCAATGAAACATTTTACAAATTTTAATTTTTAAAAGGAAGGAAAGAACAGACAAGGAAGGAAGGAAGAAATGAAGGAAGGAAGGAGGGAAAGAAGGAAGGAAGGAAATTTTTAGTTTCTTAAAAGTAAAAGCAAGTCTTTCCAGATGGCCATGAAATACGACTTGCACAAAGTAACAGGGCCATGGAAAGTAAGCTGATGCTCTTCTCTCTGCCTGGAATTCAGCACTTACCATCTTCCTTAGTCTGGTTGAGGTCTCCTTCAGTCCCATTAAATGTCACTTCCTGTGTTGCTGTTAATGCTCCTTTTCTTAGCACTCTTCTTTCATAACACTTTCACAGTTGATATTTCTATATTATTGGAGCATTAATTTGACTGATGGCTAACTCCTAACTAGACTGGAATTTAATCATTTAATATGTAGTTATTAAGCAGTTAATTGCATGTTAAGTGTGCAAGGTATTAGAGATATTTGGTGGATGGATGGATGGATGGATGGATGGATGATGTGATAATTTGATTTCCAAGAATCCAGAGCTGTTGTCATTCCTCAAAGACAAATGAAGAAACCACTGCCATGTTTTTGCAAGATGGGCTGATTTCCTGGGAAGGAGTTTTATGTATCAAATAAGGAAGAACCTTCTCCAAGTAGAGTCAAAGGTAGAAACTAAGAAAGTCTTAGAAATTGTGTAATGGAAGAGTCTAGATTGGCATGTGGGCACGAATGTCATATTTAGGGCAGTGTGCAGGAAGGCTTTCATCATTACACCAGGCCTAAGGAATAGCAAGACAACTTTAAAAACTTATTAGCTAACGACCCATAATATTTTGGTTTTTAAGAAGCAGCTTTCTCTATAAATTAGTCCAGCCAAGTCCATCCTTATATTCTGTTATTGTTGAAAAGCATGAAGCTTGAGGTTTCACACTATTTGCAAACTGACACACTGGCCTGCCCCAGTGCCATGGATACTGGAGGAAGACATGAGACTCCTGGGTCAGAGACAAAGGACTTGGTTACGCACAGCACAGCCATTAGCATGGATATGAGCCTGTGTGTGTGATTTCTCCTGACTCCCAAGTCCCACAACAGGGAGGCAGGAGGACCCAGGGAGATGCATACACATGCAGGGGTTGCATCACAGGAGAGGAAGCCTGAGCTTAGGGACCCTGAATCTTTTATAATAGGCAGTCAGCATTCCTGTTCTTTGCTCCAGTGGCTGACATTATCTTTATCACCCAAGGCTGAAAACAAAGGTTCGTTTTGCTTTGAAGGAAACATATCTGTACATTTCAAGACGTCTCTAGAAACATCTTCAAAAAGATAGTCTGAGCCTAGCATGCCTCTAATCCTAATACTTGGGGATGCTGAGACACGAGGATACCTCACACAGTCAACCCGAGCAACTTAGGAAGCCCTCTAAAACTTAGTGAAACCCTGTTTCAAAATTAAGCCAGGCATGGTGGCACACACTTGTAATCCCAGAATTTGGGAGGCTAAGACAGGAGGATCACGGTTCAAGGACAGCCTCAGCTACTTAGTGAGGCCCTCTGCAACTGTGTGAGACCCCGTTTCAAAATAAAAAAATAAAAAAATAGAGCTAGGGGTGTAGATCGGGGGTAGAAGGGCCCTGAGTTCCATCCCACTACTGCAAAATAAATAAATAAATAAATTTTAAAAAAGGACTCTAGATATAGCTCAGAGGTAGAATGTGCCTGGGGACACACACACACACACACACACACACACACACACACACACGATAGTGTGAAATAGAGGCCAATCGATAATCATTTTCAAAACAGAAATGAAAGCTATCTCCCCAAACTATCTGCTTTGTGTGTGTGTGTGTGTGTGTGTGTGTGTGTGTGTGTGTGGTACTGGGGATGGGAACCCAGGGGCTTTTCTACCTCTGGGCTATACTCCCTGTCCTATTTTTTATACTTTACTTGGAAACATGGTCTCACTAAGTTGCTGAGAGCCTCACTCAGTAGCTGAGGCTGGCTTCGAACCTGCGCTATCCTCCTGTCTCAGCCTCCCAAGCGCTGGGGTTACAAGTGTGCCTCACCACGCCCGGCTCTGCCTTTTGTTTTATATCATAGTTTTGGCTTCTGGGTACTTTTCCCCATCAGTATGTCATTTCATTGGCCAATCTGAGTAAGCTCACTGACAGAGGCTGGGCCCACATTCTTTCAGCCTGCCTCACACAGCGTTCATGTGGCCACTGGGATTCTGCCACAATTAAGGCAACCATTAACAAGACTCCAGGCAGCAGGATGAGGGTAGCCTACAGCCCGGGCTTCAGCTGTGGCCCCTCACCCGCACAGTTCCAGAATGGCCAGCTAAATAAAGCCCGTGACCACCAGGGGCCTCGGGGTTCTGGACCGACCTTTCTTTCTATTTGGCCAGAGGCATTGCTCCAGGTATAACAGGATATGTCAGTGAGTGTAGGGACTCCTCTTGGGTCCATGAAGAGGAAATTGAGGGCAATTCTACCATCTAAAACAACCATAGTCAAGCCTTCCAAGGCTCAGGTTATATCACTGATCCTCTCAGCAAAAGTCAAGGGCTAATTCTATACTATCTTCTCCATCTGAATGACTCCTGATAATTAATTGCAAAGTGTGCTATCTCTCTAGGAAGCAAGCCCCACTAACCAGGGGTGGCCTCTTTTTGGCAGGATCGCCATAGTTCTATGAAGGTTACATGAGTTACTGGCGGTATTTCCTTAAAAACTTAAAAACTTGAAAGTCATTTGTTCCCGTCCCTGCAGCCCCAAGGTACAAATATCATGTTTTCTGGAGAAATGCAAATTAACGCCTGACTGCCACACAAAAAATACAGTTTTGGAGGTGCAGGTGATACCATGAAAAAAAAAAAAATGAAAACTTTTTACAACTGTCAGGACTGTTTCATGACACTTCAATTGTGACCCCTTAGTTAACTGATAAACTTAAGAGTTGTAAATCCAATTCAAGTAATTGAGCTCACTCTTTGGGGGCTCAAAAAATTGTCTATCTATCTATCTATCTATCTATCTATCTATCACATAGTTCAAAGAGAATATAGTCTGTCCGAAGTATCATTTAGAATTCATTAAAGTTTCTTCATGGCTTGATACATATATATATATATATATATATATATATATATATATATATTTTAATATTCAGTTGGGATTTGGAAAGAATGTATAGTTTAGTATAATAGGTAGCTGGTTAATTGTGGTGTGGTTTAAATTCTCTATAATGTTTTCCTTCCTGCCTCTGACTCCTATGTCCTCTCTATTAAGATAGCCAATGTCAACAGTTTCTTAGACATTCTTCCAGGAAAATTATTTATGTATTTAATATCATATAAGTGAATATCCTTTCAAATATAGAGAAATCAGATTGCCTTATAAACTATTTTATAACCTATGTTATTTCTAATTTAATTTGGTGATATAGCCAAAGCCACACATGTAGATTGACCTCACTCTGAATAATTCTATTTTTTTAAAAAAAAGAATTAAAATATTTTTCCCACCATGTAGTTAGATTTATTTTGAGAGTTTACTTTATGCTCAACATCTAATTTTCTTGCATAATGACCAGAGAATGTGGCCGTATGAAATATTTGAAGTTTATTGAGATTTTCTTCATGGCATGATACATAATAAAATTTTTAAATGTTCCATGGGGATTTGGAAGGAATGTCTAGTTTTTGCATCTTGGCTAGCTTGTTAATTGTTTGTGATTCAAGTTCTCTATAATGTTATAGATATTTGATCACTGGACTTGCCAAGTTTTGAGAACTATGAGTCTCCCATTAAGACTGTGGTTTTAACAGTTCTTGCATTTCTAACTTTTGAGGTTTTATATATATATTTGATCACTATTGTTGGAATAAAATGGTTTTGGCTAATATATCTTCTTTGCATATTGTATTTTTAAATCAATATAAGTACCTCATGGCACTATCTAATAATTTCCACATTAAATTTTATAACAAGTTTTATATATTTTTTGCTTACACTGGGCTGCTATATCTTTGCCTGCCTTTTACATCCAAACAATGGCCGTTCACTGTAAGTATATTTCATGGAAATAGAACATCACCAACTCTAACTCCTCTAAGAAGTCTATAGGGTGCAGAATGGATTCCTTCTTTGTCTTCTAGACCCAGATCCAAATAAATCTTGGATCCACCACTGACTGGTCAGGTGATCTCCGGCAAAGTATTATTTCTCCTCGGTTTCCTTAATTCATAAAACGGGACAATAAACTCAAATTAGTTAGAACTATATGGATTCTAATAAAAAGCAAGATTTTTATTCAAAATGTGATGGCATCTCATAAGCAACAATAAAACCAAATCAGGCGCCGGGCGTGGTGGCGCACGCTTGTAATCCCCGCGCTTGGGAGGCGGAGACGGGAGGATCGCGCAGGTTCGAAGCCAGCCGCGCTGGCTGAAGAGACCCTGTTTCCAAAAATAGAAAAGTATAAAATAGGTCTGGGAGTGTAGCCCGGAGGTAGAAGGAACCCCACCAAAAAAATAAAATAAAGTAGAAAAAACCACCAAAAAAATAAAATAAAAATAAAACCAAATCAGGAAGAAAGGCGGGGCCACTCTCTCTTCCCTTTACTCTTCCTGCAGCCCAGCCTCATTTTCTTTTCCATCAAATTGTCTCCAGAAAGTGCCTTAGACACCCTCTCCCAAGTTCTAAAATCTCGGGAGAGGATTCTTGACCTCTGTGGGTATCACTTGTCCCCATCATTCAAATCAGAGAAGAAGCACTTCCTAAGAGAAGGGGAGGAGATGCTGGGAGCAGGGCATCCCCCTTGCGGGATGTAAAAAAGCGAGGACCACAGGCGATGCTCTCAAAGCACCTGCATTTGACGGTTACTCAACAGCGCGCTTGGCTGCCATAGACCTCTGCTCTTCACAGCCATTGTTTCATTGAAATAAGGAGTCCACTTCAGTGAAGAGGACGGTTTCTCCTAACCTAGTCAGGAAGTGGGAAATACTTAACGACATTTGCTTTCAGGCTGGATGGCTATCATTTATCTATGAGATGATTCCTTCAAGAAATAACCTCTCAGGTCACTGACCTTTAAATACTGGACTCTCTCAAATTAGTTCTGAGCACCAAGAAGATAAAACTTCACTCTCACTTCCCTGAATCTTAGTTTCTAAGATCTAAGGTTTCTAGAGATATCCTACTATGAAATCTTTTCATCCCCCCCCCCCTCTGGTACTGGGGATGGAAACCAGGGGCATTCTACCTCTGACCTACACCCTCGGCCCTATTTTTTTTTATTCTTTATTTTGAAACAGGCTCTCACTAAGTTGCAGAGGGCCTCGCTAAGTAGCTGAGGCTATCTGTGAACCACAATCCTCCTGTCTCGGCCTCCCAAGTACTGAAATTACAAGCGTGGACTTCATACATGCTAGGCCACCACTCTCCCAGTGATCTAGACCTTTGGGCCTCCCAACCTCCCTTCTAAAAAAGCTTCTTCTCATACTTCTGTTCTTCCCTATGGGAGCTTCTGTTTATTTTCTTTGTAGACTTGAACTTGTCCATGTTTCCCTTCGCCATTCCAGTGTGAGATTTATTGGGCAGGGAGACTAAATTGTGCTTCTTGCTTATGCTTACCAGTACAGGGCACATAATAGGTACTCAGTTAAAAATAATTGTAGAGCAGATGCAGGTGAGCCAGGCCAGCATGGCAGAGGACCAAGAGAGAGTGTCCCCCAGAAATGATATGCCAAAGTTTTAACTCAGTGCCTCAGAATGCGACTTTATGTGGCAATCGGGTTTTTGCAGATGTAGCTCATTAAGATGAGCTCTAGTTCAACAGAACTGGTGTCCTTATAAAATGACAAACTCCGGACCCAGACATGCATAGAGGAAGAAGCACGTGGCAAGAAATAGGGAGAACATTTTGCGAAGATGGGAATTACGCCGAGCCAAGCAAGAAGTATTTGAGTCTACCACAACTGGAAGAGATAGGGAAAGATCCTTCCCAGCACGTTACAGAGGGAACCTGGTTCTGCTGTCCCCTTTACTATGGATTTCTTACCTGTAGACTATGAGACAATACATTTCAATTCTTCTAAACTACCTCGTTTGTGAAACTTTATCATGGCAGCTTTAGAGAACCAATATGGGGTGGGATGCCCTTCTTGAACCTCAAGTTCCATAGACTGTCTCCAAGTATTTCGGGTGGTATATAGCATCACCCGGGCTGCGATTGCATTAAGTCAAGACGAGATCAGAAAATGCCCTGATGAAACTGTAAGCAATAGACACTGATGAATCCAAGGAAATGTTCCTGAATAACACAAGGCTGACCACTGAGGATTATGAGTCCAGTATTATGGGGAATTATGCCTTTGGGGGAGAAAGTAATCGTTTCTTACTCCACGCAGAATTGGCGGTTGAGTGTAGGAGAAGTTAGAATTGCGAAGAAAAACACTCAAAACCGAATGAGTTATCAATCACGCACCACTTTTGTTTCAGAAGCAGACATAAAGGGAGAAGCTGGGCGTGCACTGTTTCGGAGCACCATTTAGAATGTCAGAAGCAACTGTGGAATTGGAATTTTAAAGGTTATTAGGTGGGGTAAATTAACAAATTACAGGAGGAAAATTGAGGAGGAAAGTGACCTGCTTCTATCCTCTGACTTTTAATTAACCATGAAGAGAAAATGTTTAAAAAATCTCCATGTCACTCCCACCAACCTGGAACTGTTCAAAGCTCCCTATGAAGAGGGATATTTGTGAGAAGAGGTTCCAGTGACAGTCAGTTTACAGAGTTGATTGGACAGGTCAAAATTTATGTGATTTGAGTCCAAGATAAGGAAATATTCGCATGCATAAGTCATTCTAATGAGCACTACTGGGAATTATAGACACATGTTTCTATGCAAAAAGCTTAGAATCATCCAAAAACTAGAAGACATTAGAAGCAGAACCATTAAGCCCAAATGATTTTGCTTACCTTTCAGTGAATGCAATCCAGTCAGCTTCTTCCTGCTCCAAGTATAATACAAAGGGTTGTCTCTTGGCTTTTGTTTTTTTTTTTTAATTCAATGCTTTCCATTGGCTTGGAGTGAATAATTGAGGCCTTGTAAAAGCAAAGATTCTTATTTCCAATCATTTTAATTTAGGTGAAACTAAGAAACTTTCAGTTTGGTTACCTTCAACCTCACCCTGATTCTGTTTCCCTTAGGTTGACTTTTAAAAAATGCCATACCTTAGCTGGGCGCTGTGGTACATGTCTGCAAACCCCGCACTTGGGAGGCTGAGACAGGAGGATCCTTTGAGGCCAGACTCAGAAACTTAGTGAGTTCTTTTTTCTTTCTTTCTTCTTTCTTCCTTTCTCTCTTTCTCTCCTTCCTTCCTGTCTTTTTTTTTCTTTTTTTTTGTGATACTGGGGCATTCTACCTTCAAGCTACACCCCAGCCTTATTTTTTATTCTTTATATTGAAACAGGATATTACTGAGTTGCAAAGGGTCTCACTAAGCAGCTGAGGCTGTCCTTGAACTGCGATCCTCCTGTCTCAGCCTCCCAAATGCTGGGATTTGAAGCATGTGTCACCACGTTCATCTTTCCTTTCCAAAATAAAAATCAAAAGGGCTGGGGATGTAGCTCAGTAGTAGAATGCCCTTGGGTTCCATCCCCAGGACTCCTCCCCAAATGTCACACCAAAATATGTAGAGAGAAACTAAAAGTCAGTAAGATTCAAAGCCAATGGCTTAGATGATGCATTTTTCATCTTGACTTTTAAAAAAAATATATTAGAAAAATATGAAGCACTTATACAATCAAAAAGGGAGAAACTATGTAAAATTGGGGTTGGAGCAATGGCTTCTTTTATTCTTGCTCTGTGAAAGTATTCAGTGATTAATGAGAAGGAGCTGACTTAAAAGCTGAGAGACCGAATGGATAATGGGTCCATATTCCAGGACATTGTCAACCAATCCAAATAACGGCACAACAGTTGAGAATGAATTTCTAAAGTCTTCAAACAGGCACTCCCTTGAACTTCAACCAACTCTCCTTTGTATTTCAGTCTTGTCGGTTACACTGTGACACGTGGCTATATTGAGGTACAGATTTTATCTCTACCAGTTATCAGTGTACTTGTCATTCACTTGGATCTATATTGTGATGACCCAGTATCTCTGTTAGTAAGTGTTGGATTCTTTCCACTGAACTTTCCCCTGGGCCGTTTATCACTGGGTTGTTTAAGAAAGTCGCTGCCGGCCATAGAGGGAAATGTTGGGGATAGTTTGTTCTAACATGTACTTAGAACTCTCTCCAACATCTTCCTCAATGTAATATTGTCAAATTTCTCTCCTCTGCACTAAAACTGAATTGTACTGAGCTATCCTTCTAATGGTAGACTCTTCATTATTACTATTATTATTATTATTATTATTATTATTTGCAGTACTGGGTACAGAACCCAAGGGCATTCTACCTCCGAGCTACACCCCCAGCCCTATTTTTTATTTTTTATTTTGAAACAGGGTCTCCCTGAGTTGCAAAGGGCCTCACTAAGTGGCTGAGGCTAGCTGCTAACCCAGATCCTCCTTGTCTCAGCCTCCCAAATGTTGGGATTACAAGCGTGTGCCCCCCACGCCTGGCTGTTTTTAAGTAATTGAGAAACAATATGTGCTGGTGGTTATGCTGGCCCAAACCAGTGAGGGACTGTCCAGCTGAAGGCACTTGATGCTGAGGGGGCTGATGGCAGGATTTACTGTGACATCAGGGACAAGCAGAAACAGACATTTTCCACGGGGAGTAACATCCACATCTACCCTTAGGGGTCCCCACTGTACTTAACCGGGGAAGCCTCATCATGCATGAGCTCTGATTTCTACACCTGCGGAGCGACTCTGATAGGGAGTTACCCTCCTGAGGAAGCTACTTGGACAAACTTTTTGTAACCCAGCAAGCAGGCACCTTCCTGCTCCTTCTCAAGCCATACTTTCCTTGACTTTTCCAGCCATTTGGGGGCATTTAAAAGTAAGTCCACACTGGCCATGGTGGCGCACGCTTGTAATCCCCGCGCTTGGAAGGCGGAGCCAGAAGGATCGAGCTGGTTCGAAGCCAGCCTCGCTGGCTTAAGAGACCCTGTTTCCAAATAAAAATATAAAATAGGTCTGGGAGTATAGCCCAGAGAAGGGTTTCCAGAACCTCAGTACCACCAAAAAAAAAAAAAAAAAAAGTAAATCCAGCTCTAAACTGTAGCAGTGACGTTGACACCATCTTCTCCTTTGCTCTGGCGCACTGGCGCACAGAGCAGCACAATAGACCATTGTGATGGTGCTGGGCTGAAGCCCTTCTCCTACCCAGATCTGATACTCACATTGATTCTCTAGCATGTTTGCTCACATACCCATCAATTAGTATGGTACCATGCCCACTTAACAAGGTGTACACCCAATTTCAACAAAGAGATGTGCCAGTCTCGTCCCAGCTCAGACAGGGGCTGGAGCAAGTGTCAGGTTCATGGAGAGCCCTCCTGGTGGACAGTGAAGGCAAAGGAGGACCTCATGTCTCACCCCTGTGTTCTGCTGCTGTGTTCTGTCATAGACTGGAGGAAAAGAAGCCCTCGCTCACAGCAATTAATGCAAATTGTGGCCTTACAGCAGCCTAAAAGATCCTTCCCATTGGGGTTGGGGTCTCTCACCGTGGAAATTTTTAATCACCATGCTCTGTGGTCACTGTATTGTTTTTCTACAAGAAAGAATTTAGTAGTATAGGATTCTGTGGGTTCAGGATGCTTCTACTATAATGAAAATTTCTCTCATATAAGCAGAAGATACAGATGTGGATATTGTCAAACATAGAAGGGCAGGATAATATGGGGCATCCTTCTTGCCCGGACCTTCAAACTGCCTCTGCAGGCAGGATCACAGCTGGACAGTAAAACCATGTTTGTGTGCTGGTATCAGGACCTAGAATATATGGTTCTGAGGGATACAGAGAAGGAAGCAACAGCCTGTGAAATATCATAGAGTTGCCCATGCCAACAAGCTTCCTGCTTTAACTCATGGAGAATGGCCTCGCATGAGATGAGAGCCAAGGATCAGAAGGAAGAAGTAAAGTGCAGGAGTGGAAGAGGGAAGACCACTTCTCATTAGCACAAGTAATTTATAAATGAAAGAGAGCTTCGAAGCTTTGCTCTGTGGACTAAGAAAAACAAAACAAACAAACAAAATCCTAGCTCTGTCTTCTAAGAACTGTCCTTAGGAGGAAATAAGCTTTGTTAATAGACAAGTTTAGGTAAGGGTCCTGGAGTCACCAAGTACAGGCAGACAAGGGTCATACAGTTAGTTGTGCTTTTTCTTTCAACATGGAGGATTGTTTTGTACCTTTTTTTTTTAGCAATATTTGTTCACCCCCCTAAATAAAAGGATGATTACATTTTTTGAGTAGCGAACAAATACAGAAATAAAAACTTCATTTGGAAAAAAATAAGATGGCAGGGTATAAAAATGGCATGAACTACATACAGCCAAAAGCATTTAGGAGACTTAAAGTTCAGTAGGCATTTTTGACCAGCAAAGGCATTAACACAAAGAAAAGGATGTCAAGAAAGAGGAATGGCTGAGGAAATGACAGACTGTGCTGCTGCTGTGTTCTGTCAGAGACTGGAGGAAATGAAGCCCTCGCTCACAGCAATGAATGCAAATTGTGGCCTTATAGCAGCCAACCTTGCTAAAAGATCCTTCCCATTCCCCTAATAGGCAGTAGCCAAAGCAAACCTTGTGCATTAGGAGTTGCTAGAGTCACAGCTGTGGGTGGTGCTGATATCCCAAGTACAGGACTCTGGAGCCCTGGATCATGGTAGTCTGGAGCTCAAGTGGACAAGCCGTCAACAGCCAATTCTTATGCACTCAGCAATTTTGCCTGTGATTGTTAAACATAGACATTATTAAAAACTGAATGCATAAGCCATCAATGAAATAAACTTTATTAAAAATAAAAACCATAAATGCTCAAAACTCATTATTTTCTAATTATTTTGCCATGGTCTGTGTTCTTAAGGTTAGTTACATCTATTGTGTCTGTGTAGTGAAAATTTTATATAAGGATGTAATCCATCCCTTCCCATCTCCGTGTTTAATGGCGTCACGTTAATATCTCAAAATTGGTCACAGTGGTGGGGATGTTCATAGCATGAAAATCAGCCAGGTCTACAAACAAGGGCTTTTGTTTTTTTCTCCAGAGAGCCAACTATTGAACATTGCTCATCACACCATGGCCTGAAATCTACACAAGCCGAGTTTCTGTGTTCTGTAATATAGCAGACACAATCTTTCACATACCTTTCACATTATTCTACTGTATTTTCCAAAAGCTGAGCTCAGCCTTAAATTTCCAGAGCCCTAGTACTAATGTGAGAAAGATATTTCCTATCTTCTTGTCCCTCCTGAAGACTCAAGCGCACACGTGATGCTAGGGTGGGGTGTGAGGGAGAGTGACACCAATGTTGTCCCAAGAAGCCCCCCACCCTGAATGACACCACGGTCATCTCTTAGATCCAGTTCTTTGCAGAGGCTCCTCAATCCCTTCTATTTATGTTTCTCCCCCGCCAATGCTCAAGTTCCCGACACCTATGGGCGACATGAAGGTGTTGCAGTCCACTTTTCTATCACTGTGGCAAAAGTACCCAATATGGACAACATAGAGGAGGAAGGTTTATTTGGGCTCAGTGTTTCAGAGGTACAGTCCATAGGCAGCCAGCTCCTGGGTTCAGGACTAGGAGCTTCCAGGATTAGAAAGAAGAAGAAACTCTGTCAGGAACTCATACCTAAGGAGAGTTCAACATCTCCACTTGCAACCCCGTCATTGACACATGACAATGATCGTCACAGTGGGAAGGTGACTATATTGGTTTGAAATGCTTCCTAAAAATTGAAATACTCAATAGAATATTAGTGGACTGGGGTATAAGATGGATTTCATCCCCAAGACCACAACGAAAGGAAGGAAGGAAGGAAGGAAGGAAGGAAGGAAGGAAGGGAGGAAGGAAGGAAGGAAGGGAGGGAAAGTTAGCACTATGGGAAGAACTTAAAAGTCCACTGGAGTCCTCTCTCTCTCTCTCTCTCTCTCTGTCTCTGTCTCTGTCTCTGTCTCTCCTCCTTTTTTGTGGTGTTAGGGCTTGAACCCAGGGCATCACATGTGCATCACACAGGACACTGAAAAAAACCCACCTCCACTGGATATGATGGTGTTTCTTTTACTCTTTAACTTCCTACACCAACCAACTCTAGCCCTGGACAATGCCGATCAGAGCCTCATCCTTGAAATGTTCTTCTCACTAATTTTGTACCAGTGAGTGCGAATGAGAGAGAAAGAGGTTGAGGTTGGATGAATTTCTTCATTCTAAGGTAATTCTAATTCTAAGAAAATAGCCTCACGGGGGCTATGATCAAGGGCTGTGTGGGGCTGGCACATCTGAAATCTGTAGGACAGTCCAACAGACTGGAAGGTTAGATTTCCCTGTTGCAGATTCTTTGTGTGTGTGATACTGGGGATGTTCACCCAGGAGCATTCTACCTCCGAGCGACACCCCCGTCCTATTTTTTATTTTGAAACAGGGTCTCACTGAGTTGCAAAGGTCCTCACTAAGTAGCTGAGGCTGTCCACAAACGGATCCTCCTGTCTCAGCCTCCCAAATGCTGAAATTACAAGTGTGCACACCACACCCAGCTTTCTGTGCAGTTTTGAGGCCAAGTTTCTTCGATTTCACTCTGACAGCCTCCAACTGATTGAAAGAGGCCCATCCATGTAATCAAAGATAATCTCCTTCACTTAAAGTCAGCTCATTGTAAATGTCACTCACAGCTGCAAAATGCCTCTAAGGCAATATGTCGACCAGCCGTTTGAGGCGCCATGACCTCACCAAGTAGACACCTTGCTCCCATCGTTTGGGTCCTTCTTCACAAGTCGCCTGTCTCTCCCTTCTGTGGCACACCTCTAAAAGTTGGTATTCTCCAGCATATATCTAAGTCTGGGGGTAAAGTTTTTATTGGAGCTAAGAGAAGTTTGTATTGTTTTTGGGTTTTGGTAGTGGGGCTAGAACCCAAGGGCATTCCACCTTCAAGCTATACGTCCAGCCTAGCCTTTTTATTCTTTATTTTGAATCAGCGCCTCAATAAATTACTGGCCTCAAACCTGTAATTCTCCTGTCTCAGCCTCCCAAGTACTGAGATGACAGGTGTGTGCCATTCTGTCAAGGTAAAAGAAGTTCTCTAAGCGTGTGAGCAGAGATAACATTATGAAAACAACCTAATAGGTTGAAATTGTGAAACTGAAATCATGATACTACTTTTTCTGGGGCAATGTAACAATAGAAAAATTTTCATCAGCATAGAAAATAAAAAGAATGAGGTATCAAAGGTAGGCTCTGCCTACCTTTAAGCCCTCGGGACATGATCTATTTAGATTTTCCAAAGTTTCATCTTCAGTATTATTTCTTTGGCATCTCATTTGTAATCAGCCTTCAGTGACACCAATATACCAGTGTCTCCCAAAAAGCCTGCCAGAGGGCATTAGGTTTCATTTTCAAAAAACAAGTGTAAGAAATACTGGTTGTACCCCTCTCACTTTTAAAGAGTTGTAGTACCCATGACCAAATCAGAGGCTTTGTATAGCCCTGTAGTAGCCGCCTGCAGGACATCTTTTGGGAAACACTGACCTAAATCTAAATTCTGAGATCAGGACCTCTCTGTCAAGTTTCAGAATGGTGTTGCCAACAGTTTTCTGTTACACTGAGATGTCCCATGGCAATTGAGACTTACTATGATCAAAACTGCTATTTCGCCTGGCCCATGCGCCTGCCCCTCTTCTGCCCCCTTTTCCTGTAATCTCTGTTGCTTTCTATAGGTGGTTTTTCTCTTGCACCAAAAATAGACTTGGGAGACTATGCAGGCTCTTTTCTTCTCCTCATTTTTTCATGCTTATCAATTTACTTACCTCGATCCAATGAATGTCTCTTCTTAGAATATGCCTAACTGTTCTCTCCTCTGGGCATGCAGTTCCTTCCTTAGCCCTACCCCCTATTTTTCTTTGATCTGAAAAGATCCCCCCGACATACACCCTGCTTGCGTTACTTCCAAGGACCTCCTAACCTCCACCAAATGGACGATCTTAAAACCTGCAACGATGACATTACTCTCCTGCTTAACCCCAATAAACTGTCTACAGATAAACTCCAGCTCATCTCAGGTATTATCCCCATTTAACTTGAGATTAGGGGCTAAAGTTTTCCTGGTTTCCTGAGTGAGCTAAAGGAAAGTCCTTTACCTTCTTGGAGTGATGCGAATGTGTCTCTTTGGCTTTGAAAAGGCTCTGAAAAAATGGAAATGAGGTTTGGGGAGCATGAGAGTAGCAGGCATTTGTTGAAGTTCATTTTTTTTTGGTCATTTGTTTTTGACTGCAGGAAATTAAAAGCTGGCAGTTGGGGGACTCACTACACCAGTCTGAATCAGGCTCTTGATGGAGTTAGGAAAATGGAATATTTAACACCATAACCACATTGAATTTCTCCCCGTGTCAGGAAACTGGGAATAATTCCGGCTGCTCACTTTAAAAAATGATCTTTTAAACATTTTGAGTGATGCAAGGTATTTCTATCTTTAAAAAAAAAAGGTTTAAGAACAATATTTAAAATATCTCAACCTAAAACTTTCACCTTTGCCACCAATATATTTATCTATGATATATTTATCAATAAATTTATCTAAATATATTTGTCTATGTGGGGAAACAAAAATTCTGAAAAAATATATCCTAATCTATTAGTGGTGTTTCTCTCTAGGGAGAGTAAAATTTTATATTCTTTAGTTTGTGTTTTCTAACATGTCTATAATGAATGTGGATTATTTTTAATTAAAAAGTGTTATTTAAAAAACTCCTTGAAAAAAATCTTAGCAGCCAATCTTAGTCTACCTTGTCCAAGATGACCTCAATTTACCTCGTTCCCTGTCCCTCACTCGTGTATTTTTCTTCCAGAAAAAGCAGCATGTCAACTTTAAACAGTCAATAGTGTGCTTGTAGTGCCTACCCATGTGGTCTGGCATTTAACACATTTTCCAGAAAGTAGTACAACCCAGCCATGACGACAGCCCTTCTAAGAACACCCTGGCTCCTCTGTGTCAGTTTAAAAGTGAAAAATGGCAAAAAAAAAAAAGGGCTTAAGCTCAAGTATATAAAGGATGCATGCTGTGGTATGTACAAAAATAACTGAAGACTTTGCACTAAAGCTAAGCTTACCATTTATTTTTATTTATTTGTATGGTAACCCATTCTACTATCCTAAATTTTTCAGGAACTTGTGATGGGCATCCTCCTTTTTTCTCATAACTGATCTTGCTGTTGCTAGATGCCTGATGATTATTAACTTTCTCATTATTTTCAAATAAATTTTAAGTGGAAGTATGTAAGTATTAGTTATTCTTAATCTTATTTGAACAAGTAAGTGGAGTATCTTTATTTATTTGTTTTCACGCTTTTTATTTAAGAAGTATGTTTGCTTTTAATATGCTAGCACAGAAGTAATTTTAATGTATTGTGCATAACTTCCAAGAGTTTATATTCACTCAATTAATTTAAAAATCAACTAACCTCAGCCGGGAATAGTGGCATATGCTTGTAATCCTAGTTCTTGAGAGGCTGAGACAAGAAGATCTCAGGTTTGAGGACAGCCTCAGCAACTTAGTGAGGTTCTCAGCAACTTAGTGAGACCCTATTTCCAAATAAAGAATAAAATAGGACAGGGAGGTGTAAGTTCGGAGGTAGAATGCCCCTGGGTTTCATCCCCAAACTTGCAAAAAGAAAAAAAAAAAAGAAAATTTAAAAAGTTTAGAAAATAAGTCATGAAGGCTTTTCTCTTCAAAATTATCACTATACAGAAAGAACTTTTTTTTTTACTACTTCACATTTATATATAATATATTTTTGGCATCTAATAACTTACTGTCCTGAAATTTAAAAAATATGATAGCCTTAAAAATACAACATGAACATATGTGGTGGTGCAGGCCTGTAATTCCAGTATTTGGGAGGCCGAGACAGGATGACAGGTTCCAGGCCAACCTCAGCAACGTAAGCGAGACCCTGGTTCAAAATAGAAAATAAAAAGGGCTGGGATCGTAGCTTAAAGGTAAAATGCCTCTGTGTTCAATATCCAATACCAAAATATAGATAAATAAAATAAAAAATACAGCAGACAAAAATATGGGGTGAACTATCTTTGCTATTAGCAGTGCTGTCCAATAGAACATGTTGCAAGAATGGAAATACAACATAAACTTGTCTATCCAACACTGCGACCACTAGCCACATACAGCTGCTGTGAGCGTTTAAACAGTGGCTGGGGTGACTGAAGAGCTGAATGTTTAATTATATTCAATTTTAATTAATTTAAATCTAAATAGCCACACATGGCTAGTAGCTAGCTTATTGGACTGCCCATCTCTAGAGTTATAGTCAGCTGAATTATATTCAGATAAAAGTGGTCTTGGAAGCTTGCCGCTTAGTGATGTTCCTTTTGCCTTAATAAAAATCAATATTGGGATTTGCCTAATTTCCCAAAAAGAGTAAATTAGCTGTTTTCATTACTCCTTTACTTCCAGTTCTTGGCTGGCAGATGGTAGGAAATGAAAACGCATCGATTTCCCCTGAGAATACCACTGGCATTTCACTCTGGCCCAGGAATTGTCTAGTTGAGCCCCAGGGGCTCCTCCGATGAGCCTCAAACTGATTAAAACACGAAGGCCTTTATTTTCTACTTACAGGAGGACAATGAGCCAATAATATAACTTTTATTTTTACATATGACTCAAGAGTATTTACTAGTAGCCTACCAACAGTTATCAGGGCCTGCTCTTGGGGATCTGAGATGGCTGTTATATACATGTCCCTACCTGTGTCTGCTAGATCCTTGACAGGAAAGAGAAAGCACATTTCAACTTCTTTAATCAAGGACAGCTTTTAAAAAGGACTTTACGAAAGTGTGGGAGGTGGCAGAGGAAACCCACAAGAAGTGGTACAGCCCCTAGGGCTGGCACTAGAGGTGAGCTGTGTCACTATTCCTGGAAGGGATAGGGCCAGAGGAGGGGGAAGTTCCTGGAACCATTACAGAGTTACTCAAAGAGAAGATTGCTTGGTGGAGCTGTGTGGTTTTTGTTAACAGGACACAGCTGGCCTGGGCCATCTTGCCCTATGTCATCCTCTGACATCTCTGGGTACATTTTATTGGTTAACTCAACTGGAAGCTGGAAAATAGGGATATCTATAGATGCAGTTCAGAAAGGCAGCCTTCCAGAGCATGGACCTGTGCATGAACATGGATGAGGAATCTGGAGAGGTGAAGGAAATCATCCCACCCTCCCTCTCAATGGAGAGACACATGTGTCTCTAAATCAACCCAAAGAGGCCTTGGACAAATATAAAACGTCCATTTTACTACTCATGAGAGTAGATTGGATGGCAAAGTTTAAATGTGTGTGTTAGATCCGATTCATGCATCTCCGTAGACTCACTTGGCCCCACCTGCTTTCAGCAGAGAAGGCCACTGTTGCTCGAGGTAACTAGGTATCTCTACCTCCCCGGGGGTAATACCCTCTGCTACAGATAGAGCAGCCTCGTGGCCCAGGTCTGGGTGCTGGATCATCCCGCTTTCTTCTGGACTTTGAGAAAGTGCATGCAGGGGATCAGTGGTCTTGGGAACCCACTAGTCAATTATTTCTCTGCTTTCCAAATGTACGGCCAAGACAGCTATGCTTTGCTTCTGGTAGCAACCTCCAATTGACGATCTGGCCTGGGGAGGAAGTGTCATGGGGGTAGAAGGGATATGTGGAAAGTTTCTTAATTTCTGCACAACTGACATTTTGAGCAAGCCAAGCTCTACGGCGAGGCTTTCCCAGGTATTGTAGGATGGTTAATAGCATCCTCAGTCTCCACCCACTAGATGACAGTAACACCTTCTAGTTTTGACAACCAAATATGTTTCTAGACATCGCCATATCTTTGGGAGAGAAAATCTACCCCCGAAAGAGAACCACTGGCCCCGTGTAAGCCCCTGAAACTGTCTTAGCCCTCAGCAATTGCAGGAGTAACCACACAATCCTTGAAGAATGACTGAGATTAACATTGTTGTCAAAGTCAGAGGGATTCCTATAATATTCTCTTTTGACTCAACCCTCTAGCTTCTGTAAAAATTGGAGGGTCGTAGAGAGTGGGTCATAGGGAACTACTGCAAACTTACCCAAGGGATAGACCTATGTTGTATATGGCATCTTTACTATTGCTTCCAAGCCTCCAACACTTGAGAGATGGATATTGACTTGACAAAGACTTTCTTCTTGGTGGCTGCTAGTAGGGAGGCAAAGAAACAGCTTACGGTGGCTGTCAATACTATATGGTGCCCTAGGTTTCACTTTATTGGCAAGCTAAGGTGCCTGGCTACTGTTTCAGGGATGCTGGCAGAAGACATAAGATTCCTGGGGCAGACACAAAGACTTTAGCAGCAGCAGCAACAAGCAGTAGCCACAGCTTTAAGTTCATTTATCAGCTCCCCATGCCGACCAAGTGCCACAGAGGGGAAGAGGGAGATGGCACTGATAAGCCAAAAAGACACCTGCACCCTGAGCTTGGGGAATTTGCTGCCTTGATTCTAAGCCTTTCCTTTGCCTGGGAGGATGCCACTTCACCTCTCAAGTTTGCTCACTGCAGACACAGCCCTGATGAATCCCTGGGTAAAGAGTTGTCAGAGCTTTGCATTTTAGGCATGTCCAGCAACAGTGCTTTCAGAACTCAGGTTAGCTCTTCCAACAGTGGTATTGCAAACTAGACTTTTGTATCTCTCCCTCCCGTCCCCCCCCCAAAAAAATGTGGACATTTAAACCTACACTTTCAGTGTGATAGAACTGGGAAGTACAGCCTTTGGGGAGATAACTAAAGTATGAGGGTAGGACTTCATGTATGACATAATGCTCTACATTATGGCACCTTGTTCTTGGACTTTACAATCTCTCAAATTTCGAGAAATAATTTTCTGTTTTTAACTCACTCTGTCTGTGGTATTTTTGTTATAAAAGTCCAAAGAGCCCAACACATGCAGGAAGGATACTTCTATAAACTTGACTCAGTGCATGTCAGCTCTGGTCTTGGGCATAATGTACATTACTGGTACCATCATTATCTTTACATAATACATTATGATAGTCCATGATACGGATGCAATTATGCTAACCAGACATGGCCAGTGAATTTCAAGAGCCCGGGGACACCTTGGCCTTCTCTTGCTAGTGAAAATGCAGGCCAAAAATGGGGGGGGGGGATCAAATATCCTGGCTGGTATAAGTCACCCTACTTACTATGAGAAGCTAAGGTTACTACTACACCCCAAAGCATCCTTCAGCTATGCTGAAGGATTGCTTCCTGTCTTGGAGCAATCTTGGCTATTTAACATTCCCGGGGGACAAGTTTTGCCATAAGGTAGCTAGGCTTTGACACTACCTCCATCATAACCATCCTGGTGAAATCTGTGGCAGCTGCGGTGCCTCATAGCAAACTGATGGGTCCCACTGAGGACCTGGCTCTGCCCATCCAGAGGACGTGGGATCTGATTTCTTCTGCACCTGGAAGAGCAGGTTGTGCAATCCAGAGATGTAAGGAGTAAATATCCCAGGGCAGACTGTGGCCAAAGAGAGACTGTACACAGAATGAGTATGGTGGAGAGGGGGAAATGAGATAGCAACTAATTCTTCTCCTTTTCATATCAAAAGACTTTTTTGAGGTGATGGTTCTATACTACGTGTATGGATACAATAAAGTAGTTGTCTGTGGTGGTTTTGTTTTGTTTTGCAATGCTTATCCACCCTCTTAATATACCAATTATATTCATTCTCCTTCACCTCCCTTCCTCATTTATATTTTCTCTTACTCTAGTTGCCCTGGGATTGTACCCCTCTTTCTCCAAACTTAGCATATAAACTTAATCTCAGGTTCTGTTTTCCAGGGAACTTATGTTAAAACAACATGTAAAAAATATTTTGTTTCTCTCTCTCTTTCTCTCTTTTTACCAGAATAAAACTTACTCACACAATAAAAATATAGAAGTTGGACAATATAGTATTGCCAACTGAGTCGGGCCACCTTTTGCACAGTAGAGGAGAGTTGAAGAACAGAGAAAGAAGTGGTATTGCCAAAGATACTTAAATCTTTCTCCAAAATCAAACAAGTCATTTGTTCCACCATTGGGAAAAGAAATTGAGAGGCAAGACAAATCCAGGAGCTATATTATGTTACATGTTGTCTTAAAGATACATAATATTAAGGGCTTTGATTCTCCTTCCTCCATTCATTTATACCTTTTGCAATATTCCTACAATTATTTGATATTTGTCATATATATTTTCTTTTAAATTTCTGTTTAAGAAAATATGTATCATATATATTTTTCTTTTTAAGTTTCAGCTTAAGAAGTTTCTATTGACATATTTTCCAGTTTACTGATTCTTTCTCCAGCTATGTCCAGTATATTATAAAGCCTAGCAAAGGCATTCTTCATTTTTTTTAGTGGTTTTGATTTGTAACATCTATTTTTTTTTAATTCTTTCTCAGGATTTCCATCTTTCTGCTAACCTTGCCCAACTGTTCTTGCATATTTATCATTTTCCTCACTAGAATTTTTAACATATAAATTATAATTGCTTTAAATGACTGATTTGATAATCCCCAAATCTCTGCTATATCTAAGTCTTGGGTTATTGTTTGTTTGTTTTTGTGGTACTGGGGATGGAACCCAGGGGCATTCTACCTCCAAGCTATACTCCCAAGCCCTATTTTTTATTCTTTATTTTGAAACAAGGTCTCACTAAGTTTCAGAGAGCCTCACTAAGTAGCTGAGGCTGGCCGCAAACCTGTGATCCTCCTGTCTCAGCCTCCTTTATACTGGGAATACAAGCGTGAGCCACCACACCCAGTTATATTTAAGTCTTATTTTGATGTTCATCCTATCTCTTCATATCACTTTTCTATTCATTAGCTAATTAGTTTGTTTAGTATGTTTTATCATTTTTTTTGTTGAAAGCAGAAAATGACGTACTGAATACAAAGAACTAATAGGTGTAAGTGAATAGTATAAGGTCGTATGTTTGCCTGGATAGGCATTACATTTTGTTTATAGGCATTACATTTTGTTTATAGGCATTACATTTTGTTTGTAGGTATCAGAGCCTAAATTTCTCCTAGTGGCCTTGTTTCTGTCTCTCCTGATATTTTTGAGTTTCCCTAGAGATGTCTTCTTAAATTAGGTCTGAAAAGAAGTGCGGCTTAAATTTGAATCCCCTGTTATTTTAGAAGAGGCTTTCTGATGTGTTGGTAAGATGTGGGAAGAGGAGAAGTGTTCTGTGGCTGTGTGATTCGGTTTCTGCGCTTTAGTGAGTCTGTTGGCCTGAGCCATGACCTTCGTGAGTGTTTCTCAGACATCTTTATTGCATATTGATAGGAGAGAGGAAGGTGATGACGGTCTAGACTCGAGTATTCCTCTTTCCACAGGCCACTTTGGCTCTGATAAAACTCACTTTGGATAGAATCTTGAAATTAGTCTTCCTTGGGAGCAGGCCAGTTAAAGAGATTATCACTCTGGGATATTCCAATATGACCACATATCACCTCCCGCTGCCAGAAGTCCAGAGACTCTTTTTAATCTTCACTCTAAGAACCAGTTAGGACTCCTGGAGGAAGAACTAATGCAAGTGTGAAGCTCCCCAGGACTGTCACCATCTCCTCCAAGCTGTCTGCACCAGAGTGGCATCAATTCATCAATTACAGTTTAGGTTTTCTTAGTCAGGCATAGTGGTACATGCCTGTAATCCCAGTACTTAGAGGCCAAGTCAGGAGGATGGCAAGTTTGAGGTCAGCCTCAGCAACCTAGTGAAACTTTGTTTCAAAACAAAAAGAGTTGGGGGTGCAGCTCCAAAGTAGAACACCCCTGTGTTTAAACCCCAGGACCAAGCCAGGCGTGGTGACTCATGCTTGTAATCCCAGCATTTGGGAGGCTGAGACAGGAGGATCTTGCAGGTTCGAACCCAGCCCCAGCTACTTAGTGAGGCCTTTGCAACTCAGTGAGACCCTGTTTCAAAATAAAGAATAAGCCGGACGTGGTGGCTCACACTTGCAATCCCAGCATTTGGGAGGCGGAGATTGGAGGATTGCGGTTCACAGACAGCCTCAGCTACTTAGTGAGACTCTTCTCAATTCAGTGAGACCCTGTTTCAAAAAATAAAAAAGACTTTAAAAATAGGGCTGGGGTATAGCTCAGAGGTAGAATGCCCCTGGGTTCCATCCCCAGTACCGCAAAAAATAAAATAAAGAAATAAAATAAAATAAAAAGAAATAAACCCCAGGACCATAAAAACACAACAAACAGTTCAGGTTTTCTGTCTCAGCACTAGTTCATGAGGAGGTTTCTGCTTCTGGCTTCTGCTCCAATAAGTACAATCATCTGTATCCATCTGCCTGTCTCTCTAGCTTTTAGGGCAGCAGTCTTCCCTGTGGTCTTAATTCTCTGAAGGATCCAATAGTCGTTGTTGCTTTTCAGTCTGTGCAGCTTTTTCTTGTTGCATAGATGGGAGTCATGACATCCATGTTCCTTCTAGGTCAGATGGGAAACTGGAAGGTGGGACTTTTCTTTGGTTCGCCATTTATAATATGGTTTCCATATTAATGGAAGTCCCCCCCCAGTGGGTTTTATTTTGTATTTTATTTTTATGTGGATCATTTTGCAAATGGCATCCATTCACACAGAGCTTGGTGCCCCCAACACACACACTCTGGCTTCCCCTTCCCCCCTCCCAACAATGAGTGTCCAGGTTGACCATGCTACATTCACACTTAAACACATATTCGAATATAGCTCCTCCATTAATCAACCTCAGCTTTCTTAGTCTCCTATTCTTCCATTCTAACTTTGATGAGGTTTCCTCTCCATTTTCTGGAGTTCCTCTGGTATCCCTAATACTCCCTAGTTTGAGCATATTAGAGAAAACATATGTCCCTTCTCGTTCTGTGCTTGGCTGATCTCACTTAACATAATGTTCTCCAGGTCTTTCCATCTTCTTGCAAATGGCATGATTTTGTTCTTCTTTATACCTGAGTAGAATTCCATTGTGTGTATTTCCATAATTTTGCATTCCATTCACCTGTTGATGGAGACCTAGGTTGATTTCATATTTTGGCTGTTATGAATTATGCTGCTATGAACATATGTTACTGTAGTTTTCTGATTTCAACCCCTTTGGAAAGATTTTGATGTAGTATTTTACTCAATGGGTTGCCTACCATGCCCTGTAATATTGTAAAATTCTTGCTGTACATGTATAAACATATGCTGGTGATGAAAAACAGAAAGGTAAGAATTGACATGGTATGTGGGACATAGGGTCTAGGGCTCTGCTGAAGTGGGGCGTGGCCAACGCCAAAGCAGCCACTATTGTGTGACCTTGATGCCCATGCTCCAGGGCTATTGTTTGCCTCCGACACCCCCCTGAATCTGAAATCTCTCCTACTACCTACTGATACACTTAAAACCCAGGAGACAAAAGCGAAGGATGCTCCAGCCATGTACATTGTCCTGAATATTGTGCAAAGATCCTACCATCTCCTTCTCACCCTTCCTACTTTAGTGAAACCTCAAGAAACTCTCATCCCTTTCCCTTAGGACCTGGAAAAGTGATGAGCTATCTGCTGTGCTCTTTTTTCTCCTCTTTGTCCTAACTTAGCCTTCTCTAGTCCTCTGGATCTGAAGGTACCTTCTAAGCAGGATGTAATCCAAGTCTTATCAACAAAGAGAAAGAAGGCTACATAGTCTCCCAAATAATCATCTTCTGCTCCCTGACAAATGGGATGCAAGTCAGTAGGGCTCTAGTGTGCCATTTGGCTCTATACGTACATACTTCCTCCATCAGAATCAACAGAGGGGCCTAGTAAAATTACGCATGTCTGGTCCCCTGCCCAAATTAACCAAGCCAGAATTTATGAAGTTACAATATGTCCCCTGATTTTTCTTGCGCACATCAAATCAAAGTTTGCCAGGGACTGTGTTAGGGTCACATGGAGGATGGGTGAGCAGGCTTTAGAGGTAATGGATATTATAAAAATGTAAACACAATGGTAGGCATAGGGCTCATGCTTGTAATCGTAGTAGTTGGGAGGCTGAGACAGAAGGATCACAGGTTCATGGCCAACCTCAGCTGCTATGAGGCCCTCTACAATTTAGTAAGACCCTGTTTCAAAAATAAAGAATACAAATAGGGCTGGGGGTGTATCTCAGAAGTAGAATGCCCCTGTGTTCAATCCCCAGTCCTTCAAAAAAAATTAAATACAGCTTTGTACCCATTCTTATGTTAACTGCACCAGGCAAGGGTGTCCAGTCCACATGGTCCTAGGGCCAAATGTTTTATCAGAGATTGAAGTATAATCCCTTGAACAATCATGAAGTAAAGTGACTTTCCATTACAATCTGTGTGCTTATTGGGAATAAAGTAATTTTATATATTCTGAAGTATTAAAAGTGAGATGATAATGTAAGGTACATGAATAAATGAGTATTTATTCCAAATGATAATAGTAAAAATTGAGTATAATGTTAATTGAGTGCTTAATCATTGTTAGTTTGGATTCAGAATGTCCTTTGCAAGGCTCATGTATTGAAATCTGGTGGTAGAACCTTAGGAGATGGGGCCAGTTGGAGGAAGTAGACCTCTGGGGTGGGCTCTGGAAGGGTATATTGGAATGCTAGATTCTCTCTCCCTCTCTTCTCTCCTCTCTTCTCTTCTCTTCTCTCTTCTTCTTCTTCTTCTTCTTCTTCTTCTTCTTCTTCTTCTTCCTCCTCCTCCTCCTCCTCCTCCTCCTCCTCCTCCTCCTCCTCCTCCTCCTCCTCCTCCTTCTTCTTCTTCTTCTTCTTCTCTCTCTCTCTCTCTATCTCTATCTCTATCTCTATCTCTATCTCTCTTCCTGATCACCATGAGTTATGAAGCTTCACTCCACCATGCACTCCCCAAGATATGTTCCACTTCCCTACTACAGACCCAGAAACGACAAAGCCAAGTGACCATAGTTTGAAACCGTGAGCCAAAATCCACCTTTTCTTCTTTAAGTTGATTCTTGCGGGCATTTTGTCACAGCAATGGAGACCTGACTAGCACAACTGTGCTCTAGACAGAATGGCAAACGCTTTCTATTTATCAGCTCAGTTAATTCTGGCAGAAATCTTGTGAGGGAGGTAGAGTGAGCATTCCCATTCTACATACGATCAACCGAGACCTCACAAAATTAGGCAACTTTTCCAAATCATGTAACTTGCAAGTAGCAAGGATAGAACATAGTCCAGAAATGCCTACCCAAGCTCATAACTGCAGTCTCACTGCATTAAAATTAATTAGATAATAACATAATAAAAAAATTATAGTCCTTTGTGATATTGGTCAGAGCTGACCCTTGCCTTCGCTGTTTGGCTCTCGTACACTATAAATCTTTGATACTTAATTTTGAGTGTGTAGATGGCCGAATGTGCCTACGTTTAATTAAAGAGAAATACATTTAATCGTGCTGGCAAGTTTTAAGTGCTTGGCTATCCTCTGAGCTGGCAGAACCTTGTAGGTCCTTAAGTTAACCCTTGTACTTCCAGAAGTTTTACTGAACAAGTGAAAGTTGGATTTTTTTGTGTGTCTTTTGTTTTTTAGTAAGTGAGAATCTAGCTAACTTTTGAGTATTACGGTTTTCCTTGAAAATCCCACACACCCCTCTTCCCGATGTCCCCTTGGAAGGCGCTCCTGGGATTTCAGGGGAGACCTGTGGAAGACTCTTTCAGCCTTTCCCGGGTAGGAGGGACTCAGCAGTGTAGTAGTCCTCGGATTATTTGATAAAAATCCTTCCTGCTCAGTCAGAAGTCTGTAGCAGCCTTAAGTAGGGGCTTAGGACAAGGACATTTGAATAACAGCCTCTGAGAATTTAAAGCTCTTTTCCAAACCAGAGCCAATAATTTCTACACTCAATGCTAAACCTTTAAGGCCTCATTTGCAAATAAAAGAGGGCAAGTTTCTGGCCTGTGCTTACTGTCACTTCTCAGGGTGTGATAATCCAGCACTCTGCTAATGACCGTGTGGCTGTCAATATCGCTTTCAAGTTATGAGACCTATTCAGGGAAGGAGAAAGGGGAGAAGAGAAGATGGTCAAAGGCAATCGGGCTTTCATTTTAACACTCCCTGGAGGATTACCCTTTCGGTTCCAAGCCTCCCTCTTCCTCTCAAGGTCAGCTCTGTCTAGACAGTCCCTAGCTCCAACTTCCTGCGGCTAATGCACATCTACAATAGGCTGGTGACTGCGACCTCACACCGTGCCCTTGTGCCTGAGTCGCAGAGTCCCTTCTTTTCAGTGTTATTTGTGACCTTTTCTCGAGGTTAAAAGGTCTCTCCTGCAGGCAGCTGGGTCTGACTTGTTATGGTGATTGTGATGGCAGAGGCCTGCTTCTACCTTGCTAGAAGTGACATCACTGTACATTAAAGACATCATATCTCCTTTCCTATTAAAATGCCTGTCAGTTCCCCTGCTCAAAGGTTGTAAATCTGCCAGAGTAGCCTGAGCTTGGGGAGTTTTCATTATGAAAATATGAAGATAAGCGCTGTGTTTCACTGTCAAAGGGAAAGAGGTAGGCTTCTAGTGATGACATTACCTTAAGAAATAAATATACATTTTCTTAGCTGAGTGTTATATAAGCAAATTTCACAAAAGCTTGCTCGCTTGCTCTCTCTCTCTGTTTAAGTTTTTAAAATTCAGGCTTTAGATAGCTGGCTGACATAACTCAGGTAGGAAATAGAGCTGCAGTGTGATTTATTAATGTATGCATTTCACACTTGCTCTTAGAGTAAATCATTAGACAAGTCCAATGATTTTAGCCCCTTCATTTTCAGTTGTCCAGTCCTAAAAGTGGCAAAGAAATACTTAACCCACAATTCACCTTCAGTTCACAAATGAAGCAGCCTTTGGGTAAGATTTAAGCTTTTTTTTTTTTTTTTAACATTTTTTAAGACTACCACCAAATCATCATTGGCTAGAAGAACTGGTTTGACTTGCCTGCTTTGTACATGTATTTAAGTAAGGTCAGGTTGAAGGAGTCTTATTCAAGGAATGTGCATTTTATACTTAACCACATTTCAAAAAGAAAACATATCGAGAGGCCGCTAACCTTCCCCATAACCAATTGCCTTTCAAGATGATTTTCTAGGTTTTCAAGTGACCCCCTTTCCAGACAGAGAGTTTTATAGAGTTTCAATGAGGTCTCACAAGACCCAAGTTAAACCTTCAGCCATCACAGGGTGCAGGGCGAGAGAGATCATCCACCCGTCTATGAAGCCCACCAGATTCTCAATCCAGTCTTTAGGTTCATCTCAGAAATTTATTCTGACTTGGTAGCTTATGAAGAGGTGAGATTTCAGATACAGTTATTTATTTCTCTTTGCAGAAGTGACCACCAAGATTCATGTCTTAATGACATTCTACGTAGAGGAAAAAGTAGCCCCACTGCATTTGGGAGTTGACTTATGCTAAAGATTTATAAAGACTCAGATAATCCACCTTCCCAAAGATGACAAATCAAGAACATTCAGAGGATGAAATTAACTTCTTTTGCATTCATAAAAGGTTCAAATAAATATCTCTATCTTTTATCACCCTGACAAATGAAAAGAAATGGCATAACGTGTTCTCTCTCTCTCTGACACAATGCTGTGTAGAGTATACATTATAACATTCGAGGGCAAGTTGTGGAATAATTGCAAGTATTCTATTTATCTGCAATTCAGTGTATCCAGACCATCTGAGTTGTGGCTGGAAAGCCACAAGTGGATTAATGGATTAATTTGAATGAGAAGAATCACACTCACACAGGCCTTGGATAGGCAACCCATTCTTCAGTCACCAAAAGCAAAATAGAAGAAGCTCTCTGGAGGTGGCTGGAGCGCAGGCATCCTGCAGGACCTCTGCCTGAGCTGTTCTCTGCAGCATCCCAACTGCATCCTCACCTTCCAGCTTCTGCACTGTAGCTCTCTCGATAGAGGAAGAGATCCAGAGGACGTTGGTCGACCATGTCTGCAAATGCCTAGAAATGAAATTAAGACAGGGAACAAAGCTCAGCTGTCCCTTGAGGCAAACAATCATCACTGGCAAATGTTGCAAGATGAGAAATTCGGGCACTCAGCTGCCATCTAGGGAGGCAAAGCAACGTTTGGAGTTATCAACAGAATATTCTCAAGGGGGAAATTCAGGCCACCTCCCTCCAGCCCCCCTCTTAGATAACTTAGACCATGTTACAAAAGTTAACAACTTAAAACTAATGACAGTGTGTGGAAGCTGGTGGTGGGAATTGGCAGTTCAGACTCCATCACCCAGAAAATTACCTAAGGGGAGTCCGGGCCACAGGGAAATCACAATTCAAAATGAAACCAAACCATCATCTAAGCATCAAATCCAATCAGCAATTAAGGGAACCCCTGACTTAACGATCCTGCTGTTGGTCTTCATCTTTCCGAGTTTTTGCAGAGTTTGGCTTGGGGCTAGAAAGCCCTTCTATCCAGCTGTGCTCTGAAGTGACCCAGGGAGATGTTATTGTTGACTGCCATTTCCTTCTCAAATCACAGTCACACTTTCACATAAAATGGGCCAGCGTCCAAGCCACCATGTGACTCTTGGAAGTAATAAGTTGTAGCTGACTTCAGCAGCCCCCCAGGAACCAGTTAGCATGGAGAGGCAGCCATGGTGTTTTAACCAGAGTTGCTAACCTACCCAGAAAATCAGGGTATGAGAACCCCATTCACTAGAAATTAATGGTAAGATTTATGGAGCAAACCAACCAAGAGTAAGAAACCCAACATCCAGCCAGGTGTGGTGGTATAGGCTTATAATACCAGTACTTGGGAGGCTGAGACAGGAGGATTCCAGGTTCCAGGTCGGTTTCAGCTACTTAGTGAGACTCTCAGTAACCTAGTGAGATCCTTTTTCAAAACAATAAAATAAAATAATAAAATATAGGGGTATAGGTGGGAGGTAGAATATTCCTGGGTTCAATCAACCATAACAGGAGGAGGAGGAGGAGGAGGAGGAGGAGGAAAGGGGGAGGGGGAGGAGGGGGGGAGGAGGAGGAAGGAAGGAAGGAAGGAAGGAAGGAAGGAAGGAAGGAAGGAAAGGAACCCCAACATCTCCAGATCCACAAAGCAATGATTTAATCACTCCAAATATTTCCCTTCTAGGGAACTTTACCTTTTTTTTTTTTTAACCAACAGCCAAGAAGTAAATAGGATTGCAACCTCTAACAGTCACATTTTGGCTCTCCAAACATTTTCCTACATCAGCCTCATTTAGTAAATAAAATCACAGCTGAGAGAGGACAGGCCGATGCAGTGGGCATCGCTGTTTGGTGAAGAGGTCAGGCTGCCTTTGCCCTCTGCTCCCAGCCCTTGATTGCTGGCCTGGTGCCAGAGGCTGACTCTTGACTGCACATCCGTGGGCCCTCAGAGGTACCACGGCTCTCCCAGAGTCAGCAACATTGACTCCAATTCCTAGATGAAATTTAAAAAAAGAGAGAGAGAGAAAAAAAAACAGCTTTGCAATAAGGATAATTTTTTCGATGCAGAAAAAGTGTTGAAATTCTACAGATAACTTGAAAATCTTGAACATCTAGGCTAGGGTCCCAGGCTCAATTTATAAACTATGGCACCATCCTGTAAATACGCCATGCCAGCATGTCATTTTATAAGTAGATCCTATCAATCAGAAGGGTGGGTTGCTAACAAACAAGAATGAATCAGCATACACATTATCAGCTCTGTAGCAAAAAAAAAAATTAGTTTTAAAGCATGTTTTATGGGCTGAAGAAATTTTTAGCTCTGCAACAGATTGTAGTTTTCAAAGTGGGCAGGAATAAGCTCTCCGACTCCACACATTATTTTTACAGTGAGACCCTTCTAATTGAAAGTCATGATGAGTGGCCCCCTTGAAACTGATCTTGATCAATAGAATATTGCAAAAGTGATGCTATGGGACTTCGGAGGCTGGGTCACCACGCTGAAAGGCTCATCCCCAAAGTCCTCAACTGCCTTGCAAGTTGCCTGGCTCTGAAGACGCCATGTTGTGAGGAAGCACAGTGCAGCGAGCCCCTGCAGAGAGACAGCATTGAGTAGCTCCATGACTATGTGAAGAGAGAGTTGCGTGGCCAGCCCCTAGACACATGGGTTTACTATTAGTTTTAGCACTTGCTGCAAACTTAGGAGAAACTATGAGTTGGAAAAATCCAGGCCTTTTCCAAATTCTTACTCACAGATAACGAGAAATAATACAATTATTGTCATTTCACATACTGATTATAAAATTGAAATACAGATAGAAATAGGTAAGTGGAAAGAAGTTCGATATTTGACCTTTGACTTCTGGGTTAAAAGAAATCAAAGCAATTAAAGACCATGAATCTGTAGGTCAGCTTGCCTGGGTTCAAATTCCATATCACAATATTTGAGCCAAATTTAACCTGGGAGAGTCACTTTTCTGAGCCTCCATCAACTCATTTGTATCTTGAAGATGATAATTATAACAGTTCCTTAGGGTTTTATGAGGGTTAAATTAATTTTTAGCCATAAAATGCTCAGAGCGGTACTTGGCAAATAAAAAGTGTTATCAAGGCTTAGCAGGAGAATCCCAGGTTCCATACAGTCTAAAGCATATACAGTTTCTCCCCACACAAATATATAAAATTACAAACACTGGGAACTCAGCATTAGGCATGGGCTGGGTGCTAGGGATGTAATAGTGACTAGTGACAATTAGTCATAATAGTAAAAGTGACAATATGTCATACAGGAGCTTGTACTTCACAAGTGAAGACAGAAGAGCATGCAGGCATTTACAAAAAAAAAAGCCAGATTATTTTTTTTTAAATATCTGTCTTTGGGCATGCTCATTTTTTCTGAAAGGAGCATAAATCAGCTTTCTTAAGGCACTACCCATGTGCAAAGCAATAGAAATGGGGATTCTACTTTGGGGGATTTATGAAAGGAAATACTCATATAAGATTATATACCTATGATGTGTATATTTTAAATATGTTCTCTCTCTCTACACCATATGTATAGAAAGTCCATTACACATATATTTAAGTGTATTTGTTATTGATGGCATAGATCTCAAAATACATAGTTATTTAACAATGAGGGGGTAACTCATATGCTGCTATAAAATGATCTTTTATTCTAAGGCCTCTAAAGATATTTATAAAATATAATTAAATTAAAAATAGATTATACAATGGTGTGCATGATGAGGAGGGAGAAAAAGGTGTGGGGATGGTTTGGAACACTCCAGTCCTGGGCCCTGTTTTCCTAGGAATGGTGAAATAAGGAAAATGTTTTGAGCTTTTTTCCCTTTCACCCGTAATGTTGTTAAATTTATTCAGAGAAGATATGCCATGCTTGTGCGACAAACATAAATAAATCTAAAAAAAGAAAAAGAATGACCACATCTCACTCAAGACTCGCCTTATTCCTTAAGAGTCATCAACCTGCCTCGTTAAGTGTTCATATTTACCTAAAGCTCTTGACCCATCTTCAACAAACATGCGTATTTAATAAACCATCAGTTTTTCCAGACTTGGAATAACTTTCTGGCTTGGATTTGGTCATGTTAGCATAATAGTGAAATCCAAGTTTGTTAGTCGGGACAGGACATGAGCTAAGAAGACATAAATCCTTTTTGGAATATCTGCCAGTTCAAATCCAAGTTCATGGATGGAGCACAACTACATCCTAAAGATTCTGGATCACACGGTAGGAAATGCTAACAGAGGGGCCAGGGATGTAGATCAGTGGCAGAGCGTGTGATTAGTAGATGCAAGGCCCCGGGTTCAATCCTCAACACCAAAATAATAATAGTAATAATAATAATGATGATGATGATGGTGATGATGGTGATGATTATGATGATTATGATGGTGATGATGATGGTGATGATGATGATGGTGATGATGATGATGGTGATGGTGATGATGGTGATGGTGATGGTGGTGATGATGATGATTATGATGGTGATGATTATGATGGTGATGATGATGATGATGGTGATGATGATGATGGTGATGATGGTGTACCTGAATGCTAACAGTATTGATATAAAATAATGTGTCATCTCTGTGATTTAACTGGATCAGTTTTCTTGGAAATAACCAGAAGCATGTTCATCTCAAGAGTTTTTGGGTCTTGTCTTCTACAGCTGCCACTATTCAAGGGCAGAGGCCTTTCACGTTTCAGGGGTAGCAATGAATGAGTGGCTTAAATGTTTTGGCTTGCAACTATGTACAGGGTTAAAGTTGAATAAAATATAACTCATGTCCGCATGTCTTTCCTTTCTTCCCTTGGTTTTCAAGACAACTGCTGTTTTATTATTATTTATTGTAATAAATAGACTTGTACACTCACACACACAAACTAAGAAGCACTTCTTTAACAAATTTCGGGAATATGGTATAGTGTTGCTAGCTATGTATGATGTTGGGAGATCTTTAGAACCTTTATTATCTGCATAACTGAAACCTTTTGCCTAGTCAGCAGCCACCCTGGTCTGCTTCTCACCCATCCCTGGGCGTCTACTATTCTACGTTTTGCTTCTGTGGACTGGACTACTTTAGATATTTCGTATAAGTAGGGTCTGGCAGTATTTGTCCTTGTGTAACCAGCTAATTTCATTCAACATAATGTCAGCAAGTTTCATCTGCGTTGTTTCACATGCAAGGAGATTCTTATTTTTAAAAGCTGAATATATCCCAGGTGTATGCCTGGTATATACTCTGTTTTCTTCATTCATCTACTGGTGAAGATTTAGTTTGATTCCATGTCTTGGCTATGTGAAAAATGCTAGAACATGGAAGAAAAAGCATCCTAGAGATCCCAACCTCAGTTATTATGAATAAATACTTAGAAGTGGAATTACTGGATCACAGGGTAGGTCTATTTTTGATTTTTTTGAGAAATTTCCATAGCATTTGCACCATTGTTCTTGCCCACCAAGAGTGCATGGAGATTTTGCTGCTTCTGAATAGGAATGAATGCAAAAAGTCAAATTTGGGCAATAAGCACCAGTTCCAGGTATTGGATCAAGAATGGAAAAATATTTATTAATTTTGTGATTGTGATGGGCAAATTCAAGAAGGGCTTAGCTCTGAAGCCATGTAGAGCTCACATCAAGGGACTTAATATTCTTTTATATTTCATTTAATATTTATTAAATCTGTGCTACTCAGAGGATCTTATTCTGGGACCACTGAAGGATTCAATTTTTACTCATTTGTCTGTTTATATCTAGGAGTTCCTGTTCTTTGACAAACACTTAAAAATAGATGAAAGGTTTTTTGTTGTTTTGTTTTGTTTTAAAGAACATTGCAATTTGGAAGTAGGATGAGGATGACCCAAAACCTAACAAATGCCCATGCCAATTCTTCAGCACCCCTCTGCCCACTGACATCCCGCAGTGGAACACTCACCCTCGTCCTTGACTACACTGGAAGATGTCTTTGTCCATCCGTCACGCGCATGGGCTCAGTTCTTCAGCATAATCAGAAGATCCTGCTTCTCCTTTCAACAGAAGACAGCAAAGATTCTTCTCAATTGAGTTTATATAAAAGAGCCTTGAGGTAAGGGGGCATTACTCTTTCCTCTATGTATTTATTTTTTTATTTAATATATTTTTATTGGTGCATTGTCAAACATCTCAATGCAATACAAGACTTGTGAGGATATACAGGCATACATCATCCAATTAGCCGTTATCAATTCCCATCCCATTCCTTCTCCCTCCCTTGATCCCATACTTGATTTAGTGATTAACTTTGATATATTTGTTTAAGTACACTATGCACTTTAAAGAGATTCCATCTTCCCCCATCCCATCCTCTCTGATTGGTCGCCTTAATTGCTCCTCCATAGGGCCCTTTCTTCAACTAGATTTCCTCCTATTGCCCATTTCTTCTTAGTTTTTGCATATTGGGGAAAGCATCTGATTTTTAATTTTCTGTGATATTTCTCTATGTATGCTACATTGAAGGTTCTGATCCCACTCTTGAAGGCCCGGGCACTAGCCTGGCCCCGCAGCAGACTCTGATCCCAGCCTTGCAACACCAACACCAGTATGGCCTCATGGCAGGCTCTGATCCCGGCCTTGGAGGCCCCAGCACTGGCCTTGCCTTAAGGCAGGCTCCTATCCCAACCTTGCTGGCTCCAGCAATGGACTCACTACATGGCAGCTCCTATCCTGGCCTTGATGGCCCCAGCACCTGCCTCACCCTTGGCAGGCTCCGATCCCAGCCTCGCTGGCCCCAGCACCGGCCTTACCCTTCAGCAGGCTCCAGTTCTGGCCTCAGAGGCCCCAGCACCCACCTTGCCTCATGGCAGGCTCTGCTCCTGGCCTCACTGGCCCAGGCACTAGCCTTGCCTTAAGGCAGGCTCCTATCTCGGCCTCACTGGCCCCAGCACAGGCCTCACCACATAGCAGGCTCTGATCCCGGCATCAGAGGCCCTGGCACTGGCCTTGCTGTGCATCGGGCTCTGGTCTCTGTCACTATGAGCAGGTCATCTATAGATGTTCCCTTTTTTCTTTTTTTTTTTTTTTTTTTTTTTTGGTGGTACTGGGGTTCCTGGAAACCCTTCTACCTCTGGGCTACACTCCCAGATACCTATTTTTTTAAATATTTTTATTTGGAAACAGGGTCTCATAAGCCAGCGAGGCTGGCTTCGAACCTGCACAATCCTTCTGTCTCTGCCTCCCATGCAAGGGGATTACAAGTGTGCACCACCATGCCTGGCATTCTTCCATTTTTTTGTTTTGTTTTGTTTTACTATGAGAAAGCAGTACATGTCTTTTGCAAAAGCTTGGATCCCTAATACCTAGTGGCAATAAATTTTGTCTTCCCTCCAAAGGCAGAGGTCCATAGCTTCACATCCTGGCCTCCTGCTCTGCACAGAGGAGTGCGGTGGCCATGAGGGCTGATGTCACCCAGAACACACAGAGTGACGGCATATCCTGGCTATGTGGGGCTCCCTCTGATACCCCCCAAACTCTTTTACCACTTAGCATGTTGTCCAGAATTCCCGAGCAGGTGTGGCAGGAGCAGTCTACTTTTGGGGAGATTTCCTCAAAAGTTCAAGGTGGATTGGACTGGATCTGTCTGCCCCTCCAAATACCCGTCACCACCAACACCGCTGCCACCACCGCCATCTTGGTTCTCTCCTGAACACCTTTCCCATACAGTATGTTTTCCAGAATTCCCAAGCATGTGAGGCAGTAGCAGTCAACCTTTGAGGACATTTCTTTAAAATTTTAAGGTGGATTGGATTGGATCTCTGCCTCTACCAAATACTGACCACCACTGCCACTGCCACAGCCATCTTGGTTCTCTTCCAAGCACCTTATTCACACAGCATGGTGTCCCAAATTCCTGAGCATGTGCAGTGGTAGCATTCTACCTTTGGAACGATTTCTTCAAAAGATCAAGATGGATTGAATCAGATCTCTGCCTCTCCCGAATACTGGACACCGCCATTGCCACTGCCTCCACCATCTCAATTCTCTCCCAAACACTTTTCCCACACAGCATGTTGTCCAGAATTCCTGAGCATGCACGGTGGTAGCATTCTACCTTTGGGGCAATTTCTTCGAAAGGTCAAGGTGGATTGGATCAGATCTCTGCCTCTCTCCCAAATACTAGCCTCTGCTGCCACTGCTATCACTGCCACCACCACCGCCGCTACCACCATCTCACTTCTCTCCCAAACATTTTTCCCACACAGCAAGTTGTCCAGAATTCCTAAGCATGCATGGCCGTAGCAGCCTTCCTGAGGGGTGATTTCTTTGAAAGTTCAAGGTGGATTGGATTGGATCTCTGCCTCTCCCAAATACTGGCCTCTGCCGCCCCTGCCGCTGCTGCCTTCCTCCTGGTTCTCTGCTGAGCTCCATCCTTACATAGATTGATGTCCAGAATTCTTAAGCATGTGCAGCAGGAGCAGTCCTCCTTCGCAGAGATTTTTTTCCAAAAGTTCAAGGTTGATTGGATAGGATTTGTCTGCATCTCCTGAATCCTGGCTGCCGCCGCCACCATCTTGACCCCTCTCCAATATATATTGGTACCTGGGTTTCTGGAAGCCCTTCTACCTCTGGGCTACACTCCCAGACCTATTTTATATTATTTTTATTTGGAAACAGGGTCTCTTAAGCTAGCGTGGCTGGCTTCAAACCTGCACGATCCTTCTGTCTCTGCCTCCCAAGTGCAGATATTACAAGCGTGTGCCACCACCCCCGGCTTCCAATATTTTTTAATAGAAGGCAGTATATGTATTTTGAAGAGGTTATGAGATCGAGCACTCAGCAGCAATGAATTTTATCTCTTCTCCAAGAGCAGAGGCCACAGCCTCACCGTGTAGAGCAGGATCTGTTGTTCCTCGCGCACCACGGCCCCCAGAGCAGCATAGAGGAGCGTGGCGGCCAGGCTCGCTGAGTTCCCTGGGATGTGCGGCTGGGCTTCCCGCTCGGCGCTGCTGGGCTCCCTCCACCATATCCAGGTCATTTTTCTTACAATGTATGTTGTTAAGAGTTCCCCAGCATGCATGGCTGAAGCGGTGTTTTCTCTAATCTCTTCTGGGATGACCTTCCAAAAATCACTTTTCTTGTGTGGCATGCACCTCGTTGTCATCTTGCTTCTAATTCCACCATTATCCACTCTCTCTCCTGTATTCTAGACAGGAAGTCACGGCTGGAATTGTCTCCTTAAGTTGTCCCAATCAGATATTAAACCAAAATCTGGTGTCTAGGGCTTCTCAGAGAAATGCATGTCCTTTTCGGCAGCCGTGGTCACTACTGCGACCGCGGCCGCCGCCATCTTCCAGGTTCATTTCTTTCCTCTATTTAAAATGAACAAAGATGGCTGTTAGTTCAACAATTCTTATTTTTATTTTACTTTTTGTATTATTTATTTTTAGCTTATTTTTTGCAGTACTGGGGACTGAACCCAGGAGCATTCTATCTTTGAGCTACATTCCAGCCCTATTTTTTATTATTTTGAAACGGGGTCTCACCGGGCCTCACTAAGTAGCTGAGGGTGGCCTCAAACCTGGATTCAACTGGTCTCAGCTTCCCACATACTGGGATTACAAGCATGAGCTACTATGCTCAGCTTGGTATTTATTTATTTTGAGACACTGCCTCACTATGTTGCTCAAAGCTCTTCTTGAACTCCTAGATTTAAAGGATCCACCTATCTTGGTTCCTGGGACTATGGGTATGAATGACCACACCTGACTCCCAATTATTTTGGGGACAGATATGAACAGAAGACAATGTCGTGTTTGTGAAATAGCTGATCACTTTCCACGTGTGCTGGCCTTCTAGAATGTATCTAGATATTAGTACAAGTTTTGTCCCCCCAAAAAACTATGATATTTGTTCCTGAGAGTTTTAGGTGACAACAGATGTGATTCTTAGTGCAAGAAAAATCATTGACTACAGATACATTCATTTATCCTTATACTACACAGAGAAAAAAGTCAACTACTTAGGAACAACAAAATTTAGATGAAACAGTTTATGTTTATTGAGATGAAAGAGTTTGAATGTGGGTGTCTGCCAGTACTCAATGTGATAGTATTAAGAGGTAGGGCGTTTGGGAAGTGACTAGGTTACCAGGGCTCCATCCTCATGAATGGGATTAAGAGGCTTGAGAGATTTGCTTTGCCCCCTTCTATCATATTAAAGTGCAGCGAGAAGATACCATTCATGAAGCAGAGAAGAAGCCACATCGTATGGCAAACCTTCTGGTGCCTGGACCATAGACTTCTCAGTCTCTGGAATTGTAAGCAATACATTTCTTTCATTTACAAAGTACCCAGTCTAATGTGCTTTGTTACAGTAGCCTGGGCACACTAAGACATATTACCATGTTGGTAATTTCTAGCTATATTATGTCTCTAATCCAGAATTGAGAAATTCTAAGGGTCAAAGTAACTGAGAACTAATATTTTTCTAAAAAGTTGTACATTATCCCTGGATGAAGGTCTGAAGTTCTAAAGTTGTTTTTGAACTTGACCTTGCTAGTTTATAATATGTTGCATTTTAACTACAGCAATAGGCTGGTGAAAGAAACCTACATCAAGAAAAGCATATGGATTTGATAGTCTAAACTGGAAAATTAAGGCCATCTGTTTTTTTTGCTATAAACATTTTTGAAAGTCTAAACATAAAGTGCTGGTCCAATTAATCAATATTTTGGAATGAATTTAGTTATTCTATGTCATAATAAAATGAGTTTGTGGGGTTTTTTCATAGTTAAAAAGTCAAACATTTCACATTATCAGTTAAAGCCACATTATGAAGAAAGCAAATGTATTTTAAATAAACGTGGTAGAGGTATTCTAGCAGGAAGAAAAATCTCTGAAAGACATACAAATGTATTTTTTAAGAGTTAAAAGAAACACATATCATAGCAACCATTTGCTTATATTTAAAATATTCCTAAATTTTTATACACTGTACTGTATTTATTTAAATTGGCCATACAGTTTTAATTAGTTTCACTCTGGTAGAATTAACTTCATTGAAGTAGGCATGCTTCGCTGCAAAGTGCACAGCAGCCTAATGCACCCACAGATTTCCAACATAAACTATAATTCATAAAGGCCACTACAACTCTTTTCTTTGTAACTGGGTAACCATTTATGTTTGAGGTGAAGATGTTAATATGGAAATTTTGTGAGCTAGGAAAGAGGACGAATGCTATCATTCTAATTTATGACCTTTCATATAAGGCCAAATGTAAAGCCAATTCCAATTGTTTTATATCTCAGGGCCAGCACATAGCAGATGTATGAAATTTGGAGTGTTAGACATAAACTTTTATTGCCAAATTATAAATAATTTCTCCCACTTATAATGTTCACCTTTCAAGTTCATCTTGATTAAAATACAAGGGCAGCTTAGCACTGATTTCACTGAATTTTACAGCCACGAGAGGTTTTCTAGAGTTCACCATGGAGCATAAAGTGTCACAGTATTTGGGAGACTTTATCCCTAGGGACTTAAACCCTGAGCCCATTTCTTTTGAAATTCAAGTCATACCAAAATGATGGCTGATAGAGTCCAAACATGTATGTATGTATGTATGTATGTATGTATGTATGTATTTTTTGCAGGTCTGGGGATGGAACCCAGGAACATTTGACCTCCAAGCTACACCTCCTGCCCTATTTTTTCTTTATTTTGAAACCGGGTCTCACTGAGTTGCAGAAGACCTCACTAAGTAGCTGAGGCTGTCCGTGAACCGCGATCTTCCAGGTCTCAGCCTCCCAAATGCTGGGGTTACAAGCCAAACATGTATTTAAACATTATACCTGAAACCAAGAACCCATGGTGTACAATATAACCCTTCTTTGGGTAAAAACAAAAAATATATATATACTGGCTGTTATGCATTGGCAGAAATGCTCATGTGTTGGCAATGCAGCAAAGTTCAGAGGTGGTGTATGGTTGGACAAGGTAGGTCACTGGGGTTGTAGCTTGCAGGACTATCTTTGACCCTGGCTGCTGTCTTTCTGTCTGTCTGTTTGTCTCTCTGCTTCAGGGCACTACTAGTTGAGTAGCTATCCTCTGCCACGGTCTGCTGCCACATCCATGGACTGAACCTCTGCAACTGTGAGCCTAATAAATCGTTCCTCCTCTAAGTTGCTCTTCTCAGGTATTTTTTGTCACAGTGATGAAACAGCTGATGAATATATGCCTTTCCTGAGAAATCTGCCCATCAGTCAATAAGCTTATGTTACTTCTCAGATGATATTCAACTTCTATAGAGTGTCTCTCTCTTCCATTTTCTTTGACAAAGAATTTTCACATCCATGATGAACAGTCAGCAATAGTGCCTTGGGCATCCAAAACTAGAGCATCACAGCTTAGGTGCTTTTACTGTTCAGTCTGAAGGTCCAGGAAAGGTCTGGGTCCATGCTAGAATTTCATCAGCTGATGTGTTGCTCCAATGAGACCAGCTAGAATTCTCAGAAGCTTAGCATTGTTGCTAGGTATCAAAATCTGCTTTAGAAAGTGTTGGCCAATCTAATTCAATGTTTGTATTCATCATCATCATCATCCAATCATCCACATGTTCACAGAGCTGTTGGAACTTTATAAAATAAGCTAGACATGAAATCTTCTCTTACAAACACTTAAAATATTTAACAATCTTATGTTGGTGCATTAGTTTCACATCATACTGTAAATCATGTTGACATTGACATAGGTGCACATAGCTCTTGGTCCTCCCTCCCCTGCCTTCCCAACTCCTCCCTTCCCAATACAGAGTACTGAGATTGCCTTTGGTATATTCACATATGTACACACAGTCAATGGCAGTATTTCCATTAATGAACCTCAGTCTTCCCCCTCTCCTTCCCTTAGACCACCTCCCTGGAAACATGTGATACTTAAAGACACAGCTATTCAAAATCATAAGTACAAATAACTATATCTAGAGGAGACAGTGAAGTGACAAAAGTCTCCTTAGCACCAGCATTTGTCTATCTCAAGAATAATAGAGCCGGCATGGTGGGGAATGCTTGTAATCCCAGTACTTGGGAGGCTGAGACAGGAGGATGACAGGTTCACGGCCAGCCTCAGCTACTTAGTGAGGCCCTCTGCAACTCAGTGAGACCCTGTTTCAAAAAAAAAAAGAATAAAAAATTGGGCTGCAGGTGTTGTTCAGAGGTAGAATGCCCCAGGGTTCCATCCCCAGTACTGCAAAATAAATAAACAAAATAAAAACAATTGCCTAATAGCCTTAAGGGAATGAGAAGACAAGCCACAGTCTGGGAGGAAATATTAAAAAAAAAATTTGATAAAGGACTAGAATTTAAAATATACAAAGAACTCTTAAAACTCAACAAAAAAATCTGCAACCTAATTTAAAAATGGGAAGATGGCGACCGAGAAAAGCGGGGCTTAAGAGCCCCGCTAACAACCAATCTCCATTACCACAAAATCAGCGCCTTTCATAGCCAGAAAACAGCATCACCAGAGAAATAAAAAAAATCACCAGGCTCCAGAGAGAAAGCGGACTGAGAACAGAGCTCAGAGCCACAGAGGAGATACACCGGCCTCACGCCCGAGGACACGGCAGCAGCGCCATACTGCTGGCGGCAGTGGCAAATTCACCGGACGGCTACAGCAAGCCGAGGTGAGCCACTGCGGAACAGCCAGGCAGGATTTCTCCGCACAGGGAGCATCTAAAGCTCCCAGTGGCTGAGCTCAGCACACGCTGCAGGGATTCAGAGTGGAAATCAAAACCAAGAAGAAATACGCCAGCCTCATGGCCGAGGGCGTGGCAGCGGCGCCATATTGCCACCGGCAGCAGCAGCAACGAATTCACTGAGTCCAGTACAGCTACATCTGCGTACTCAAGAACAGTGAGTCAAATTGCGGGCCACAGAGGAGAAATCCCAGTACTGTACTTCCTGGGACTTGACCCAGTGGGGGAGGGGCGGTGGCAGAGATATCACACCATAGGAGAACGTGCAACCTGGCACCCCCCATAGTCTAAAGCAGCCTCTATTGACTCTCTGGGTCGGAGACTCTGCGATACAACCCAGTAAAGGAGTAGTGGGGTCTGAGATACTACTGACTCGAGATCCAGAACACCTTAAGTGAAGTCATAGTGACCCAAGGGAAGAACCCAGAGAAGGCACAAACATCGGAAATCATGGGAAAGAGGAATAATACTGGAGCAATCAATGCCCACAACCCCACAACATCAGAACCCGATAAAACAGAAAATCAGAGATTTCTAGAAGATCAAATCAGGAAAATAACTGTAAATAATAGAGGTGCTTCGAAAAGAACTCAGAGAGAGCCAAAAAGAGATAAAGGATGCAATTAATGAAGTAAAGGCCTCAATCCAAAGCACAAACAACCAATTAGACCACATGGAGAAAATAATCTCGCTCTTAGAAGATGATCATTCCAAAAATGAACGCATAGTTTCTAATCTAGGAAAAAATATCCGACAGCAGGAATCTGACATTGAAGAAATATGGGCCCATCTTAAGAGAGCTAACCTAAGAATAATTGGAATAGAGGAGGGAAAAGAAAGTTAAACCAAAGGGATCAATAATCTCTTCAAGGAAGTAATAGCAGAAAAACTTCCAAACATAGAGCAAGAGGTTGATACACAGGTCCAGGAAACTTATAGAACTCCCTTTAGACAGGATCAGAGAAGAGGATTCCCCACGCCACATAATTGTCAAAATGACCACTGTGGAAGCCAAGCAGAGAATCTTAAAGGCAACAAAAACAAAGGGCCAAGTGACATTCAGAGGCAAACCAATTAGAATCACTCCAGACTTCCCAAACCAAGTCATGAGAGCCAGAAGGGCTTGGAGTAACAGATTCCAAACTCTGAAAGAAAACAACTTCCAGCCAAAAATGTCCTACCCAGCAAAACTTTCTATCAAATTAGATGGAGAAATAAGAAGCTTCCACGACAAACAGAAACTGAAGGAATTTATGTCTTCAAAACCAGCACTAGAGAAAATACTCAAAGAGATTAACTACAAAGAAGAAATAGGTAACACACACCAGAACCAGAGAAACAAGATTTTCCATCCAACAGACAACTAAGATTGGTTATCTGTGGAGATTCATTACTTATGTTAGTCTTTTACCTATCTCTAAATGGTATTGTTTGCCTTTATTGTTGTTATTTTTTAGGATTTCTAGTTGGAATATTAATATACTTTCAGATATAGCATTTGGAAATATTTTATCCCATTCTATTAGTAACTGTTAACTCTGTTTACATTGTCTTTGGATATACATTATTTTTTTTTAGGGAGTTTGTATACTCTTCTGTTGCCTGTGCCATTGAAATCATATCCAAGAAATCACTGCCAATTTCAATGTTGTGAGGTTTTATGACCCAGATTTTCTCCTAAAAGTTTATAGTATTAAGATTTATATTTAGGTCTTTTATCTATTTTGAGTTAATATTTGTATATGTGTTACGTAAGGGTCCAACTTTATTCTTTTCCATGTAATTATTATTTTTCAACAATATTTAGTTAAAAGATTATTATTTCCACCACCAAATGTTCGTGGAAACCTTGTCAAAAATAACTTGGCAATATAGGGAAGAATTTAGCTCTAGGCTTTTATTTAACTCCAATGGGTTATATATCTGCCTTTAGAATAGTACTACACTGTTTCAATTATTGTAGCTTTATTCTAGCTTTGTTCTTTTTCAAGATCGTTGTGGGTATCTAGAGTCCATATTCCATATTAGGATAGATTTTTTTTCTGAAAAATAAATATATAAATATATGATAGTTTCACCTAAAAAAATAGAAAAAAATATTCTCTGGTAAGAAAGAAAGTAAAAAGAAATATTGAAATGTTATCTTTAAGTCATCAAAAGCTTGGTATCAGACAAATGAAACTGTTATGTGAGATTATCATTTTTAATTTTGGATAAATTGCTATAATACTAGATGTCAACCACTAAGCCAAGCATGGGAGGGAGGGATGGGGAGAGAATGGGGTGGGGATCGGGTGGGGGCTGACTGGGCGATGTGTGCATGTATGTCTACAAAAGTTTATATCCCACTATGATGTATGAATACAGTGCACCAATAAAAAAAAAAATGGGCTGACGATCTGGACTACTCACCAAAGAAAATATACAGAAGATATATAGATGGCAATAGGCATATAAAAAGATATTTATATCCTATGTCATTAGTAAATTGCAAATTAAAACAACAATGAAATACCACTGCATATCTTTTAGAGTGGTCCAAAATCTAAAACACTGGAAACATCAAATATGGATAAGGGTAAGAAGCAACAAGAATCCTCATTCACTGATGGTGGGTGTGCAAAATGGTACAGCCACCTTGGAAGACAGTCCAGCAGTTTCTTTTAAAACAACGAATTTTAGCAGGGTGTGGTGGCATGCACATGTAATTCCAGTACTTGGAAGCTGGTTCGCAGGTTCGAGGCCAGCCTCAGCTATTTAGGGAGGTCCTCCACAACTTAGTGAAACCCTGTTTAAAAATAAAATTTAAAAAAATAGTTCTGAGGATGTAGCTTGAAGATAGAATGCCCCTGTGTTCCATCCCAGGCCCATTAAAAAAAGCTAAACGTATCTAATAATATAGTATTCCAATCACAAGTCTCAATATTTGCCCAAACACATTGAAAACTTAATCCATGGAAAAATCTGCATAGGAATATTTACAGAAGCTTTACTCATAATTGGCAAAAATTTCAAGCCACCAAGATGTCTTGGAGTTATTGAAAGAACAAGTAGACTGTGGTCTATTCAAACAATGTAATATTATTCAGAACTTAAAAGAAACAAGTCGGCATGCTATGGAAAGTCAGGGAGGATGCAAAGAAGCCAACGTGAAAAGGCTGTGCACCAGAGCTGGTGGCGCAAGCTTGTAATCCAGGCATGTGGGAGGCTGAGTCAGGAGGATGACAGTTTGTGGTCAGCCTCGGCTACTTAGTGAGGCCCTTTGCAATTCAGTAAGACCCTGTTTTTATTTATTTATTTATTTATTTATTTATTTATTTATTTATTTATTTGGTGGTACTGGGGTTCCTGGAAGCCCTTCTTCCTCTGGGCTACACTCCCAGACCTATTTTTACACTTTTATTCAGAAACAGGGTCTCCTAAGCGAACCTGCGCAATCCTCCTGTTTCTGCCTCCCAAGCGCGGGGATTACAAGCGTGCGCCACCATGCCCAGCTAAGACCTTATTTTAAAATAAAGAATAAAAAATAGGGTTGGGGTGTAGCTTGGAGCTAGAATTCACCTAAGTTCCATCCCCAGTACTGCAAAAAAGAGTGAGAGAGAGAGAGAGAGAGAGAGAGAGAGAGAGAGAGAACAAAAAAGAAAGAAAAAAAAAGGAAGGATGGAAGGAAGGAAGGAAGACAGCAGTTATGTATGGTGGGATTCTACCTATATGACATTCTGGAAAAGCCAAAACTGTGGGGACAGTAAAAAGGTCGGTGGTTGCCATGGGTTGGGGGTAGAAAGACCTGAATAAGGGGAGCACAGAGGAGTTTTCGGGCTGGGAAACTATTTCTTATGATACTAAAATGGTGAGTACATGACACTGCATTTGTTAAAACCCACAAAGCATACAACACACTAAGAGGAAACTAACGTAAACTCTCGACTTTACATGACAATGATGTCACTGTAGGTTCAATGGTAATAACTAAATGGTTTAAGCTAAACCAAACCTTGCCAAGTTATTTTTGTGATTTTAAGGCTTCTTAATGAGGTAAGGTTTGTGTGTGTTCAGAGCCTTGAACACTCCTTCTCTTGGCTAGGTGTGTGTGTATGTGTATTACTAAGGATTGAACCCAGGGGCATTCTACCTCTAAGCTACACCCCTACCCTATTTATTTATTTATTTATTTTATTTTTAGTGATACCAGGGTTCCTGGAAACCCTTCTACCTCCGGGCTACACTCCCAGACATCTGCAGGATACTCCTGTCTCCGCCTCCCAAGCGCGGGGATTACAAGTGTGTGCCGCCACGCCCGGCTATCCTATTTTATTTTGAAACAGAGTCTCACTAAGTTGTGGAGGACTTCTCACCTCAGACCTGTGATCCTCCTGGCTCAGCCTCCAAAGTACAGGGATTACAAGCGTGCACCACCACGCTTGACTAAAGATTAGTTTTTGAACTAGTATACAGGAAATTGTCTTGCGCATATGTTTCTTTGTGTAGTAAGAGATGCTGAAAAAAAAAACACAACAACCCACAAGTGAAATATGAAAAGTTGTCTGTGAGTTAATAAAGGTCAAGTCTAAGTTGCTGGGGACTTTCTGGGATCAACCACATTTTTAATAAGTTCATTGGTCCAAGCTATTTGTCTCGTTGCAGCCCTAAAGAGAGCTGTGCTCCTAAGAAAAGATGGCAGCTGTTCTTCAGATGAACCTGGTCCTAAAGGCTCATCACCAATCCCGGCCTACAACACCAGGCTTGGAGACTCCACCATGCCGCGGGCAGGGTGAAACCAGCTATGAATCAAAAACTTCTTTTCGGCATAATTCAAAGAGCCACTGAGGAATGTGGTGTCTCTTACACATTAAGTTTTCAGGGTCAGGGTTTTATATACTATGTTTGTTCTTTGCAGTGAGTTAATTGATTTAAATGGTACTTTACTTCAATTTTTAAATTTACATTTTATTTTATGCTGCAAGAACCTCAAATACAGCCCTTCCAATAAACCTGTAACTATATGATCTTTATCCAAACTGAGATTTTTGTAGAGATACAAGAAAATCCTCCTCCTCCTCCTCCTCCTCCTCCTCCTCCTCCTCCTCCTCCTCCTTTCTTCCCCCGAGATTCACCCCCAGACCTATTTTTCAGTATTTTGAAACAGGGTCTCACTAAGTTATGAAGAGCCTCACTAAATAGCTGAGGCTGTCCATCTTCCTGTCTCAGCCTCTCAAGTACCGGGAATAGGAGCCTGCGCCACCAGGTCCAGAGAAAGTCTCCTCTTTTCCAACTTACTACATTTGTTTAGTGTTTATCTAAGCGAGGCTTACAAAAGGGGAAACGCATATTTTTTGTCTTGGGAAAAAATCCTGCGTCTTAGATTCTGTAACACTTAACAGGGTTAAGGATGTGTTATTTGAAGATATCGCTTTGTTTATAGTGTTACATATCACAATAGAATCAGTGTGAATTTTAAACTGATAAGGACTCCTGTGTAGAGAACAGTTTTCTTTTTACTCTACCTTTCTGTTATTTGAAAGAATATTGAAAATTGATGCAAAATTCCCAACCAAGTTCCCATAGCAGCAATTAAATGATATCTGCACACCACCATTCAATTAGAATTAGTTTGTAGAATTAGTTTGTGATGTAACACACTGTATGCCATTATAATTCATCTCCTTTAGTGATTTTAATTTTGTGTCAATTAACATTGCCATGGAAACAATCTCTTTCTAACAGTGACTCGGTCTTCACACTTAACATCCAAAGGTGTATTTAAAGATTTGAGGCTGTTTTATTTGTTTTCAATTATTCCAGGACCTAGCTGGGTACAGAGAGTCCATTATCTTAAAAAATTCTAGTTTCCTACGACTTCAAGTTATTCCTTACACTTCTGTAGAAAAAATCTTACCCAAAATATATTTGGGGGTTTTGTTTTGTTTTTCTATTCGGCTCTCTGTTCGGAAAGAAAAACATTAGCGCTGTATATTTCAACCCCCAAGGCATGGGCTTAGCCAAGGGACAAACCCAGAAGCTTGGATTTGCGCGCTCCGGTCGCGCAGCCTTTTTGGCTCCCGCGGGCCTCCGTAGCGAGGAGAGCACTGATTGGCTGAGGCGGGAAGCACCGCCCCCTGGGCGGTTTCGGTTCTGGCTGCGCTGGTCCGTGGAGGCCGGGCTCGTGGGGCGCCGGGAGTCAGGGCTGTGGATCCCTGCGGCGAGGTGAGCCGGCGCGGGGTGGCGCGCGGCCTGGGTTCGAGGCTCCAGTGTGCTGCCATGTCGGGCGGCGGCGGGGCCCGGGAGCGGCCAGGCGGGGCCCGGCGCCCTTTAAGGCCTAGGGCGCGGAGGGACGCGGGGATGCCGCGGGGCGCGGCGGGAGGCGCCCTGGCCGCCGGAACCTTTCTCTCCGCGTCGTCCAGGTTTCCCAGGGCAACCCGACGCCGACCCGCGGGCTTGGCGGGAAAGCGGACCCAGCTCAGTTCCAGCCTCGCCCGCTTCGGGGTGGCTGTGCCCGACCCCGGGAGCGGGCAGTGAGGCCGGGGCTCAGCTGTCAGCCCAGGAGCCGCAGGTCGCCGGGCCTCCCCCGCAGTCACCGCGGGGCTTCCGAGTCTGCACCCGCGCCCCGGGCGGCTGGGTTTTGTTTGGGGTGTCTAGGATGATTAGGATGGTGACTGCAGCCTTGGTAGTGACTTAGGTGCTCCCGCCCACCACCCCCTTTGGTAATAATACAAGAGCATTGTAGAAAAACTGGAAATACAGAAGACTTTTGGGGAAGAAAAGAATATGTATGGAATCTTACCACCTCCTCGTGTTTGTGCTCGTTTCTATATTAGCTAAGACTCTTGCTGATTTATCATCCGACAGTTTTCCACTTCTATTCAAAAACTTTCCCTTAGTTCATTTCTAATTTTGTTTCTTTTCGTTGGCCGTTTTCTTCGCACTTTGTAGGCCCCAAGAGTTCTTCAGCCATTTTCCCGACCGTGAGAGATTTGGGTTGTTTTTGCTTCATTTTAGCATCGCAGATAACACTTTGATCAACTTTCTTTCCCATTAATCGTATTTCATTGGAATAGGTTTTCAGAAGTGAAATCATTGGATGAGACGCTGTGATCTATTCGGGTCTTTTTAAGGTCTTAATACACATTGCCAAGTTTTTTTTTGTTTTGTTTTGTTTTTTGCGGTACTGGGGATGGAACCCTTGGGTATTCTGCCTCCAAGCTACACCCCAGTCCTATTTTTAATATTTTTTATTTTTTGAAACAGGGTCACACTGAGTTGCAAAGGGCCTCTCCAAGTAGCTGAGGCTGTCTGCAAACCGTGATCCTCTACTCTCCGCCTCCCGAATGCTGGGATTACAAGTGTGCGCCACCATACCCGGTGATTGCCAAGATGTTTTGTTTTTTGTTTTTATTTTTGGTGGTACTGGGGATAGAACCGTTCTACCTCCGGGCGACACTCCCAGACCTATTTTTATATTTTGTATTTGTAAACAGGGTCTCTTAAACCAGCGTAGCTGGCTTCCAACTTGCATGATTCTCCTGTCTTTGCCTTCCAAGGGGTGGGGGGATTACAAGCGTGCACCACCACTACCGGCAATTGCCAAGTTTTTTAAAAAATAAAATTTTATAGCCGGGCATAATCTAGTTTGTAATGCATGCTTGTAATCCCAGCATTTGGGAGGCTGAGACAGGAGGATCGCAGTTTGCAGACAGCCTCAGCTTCTTAGAGAGGCCCTTTGCAACTCGGTGAGACCCTGTTTCAAATAAAGAATAAAAAAAATAGGGCTGGGGGTGTAGCGCGGAGGTAGAATGCCCCTGGGTTGCATCTCAGTACTACACACACACACACACACACACACACACACACACACACACACAAAGTTTTAGTAGTTTATACCATTTATGTGTGATGGGGTGTTTTTCACTAAAACAGGTACCTCCTAATCCATTTTAACCCATCCACTATCAAAGTGTAGCCTCCCTTTAGAATTGTTATCGATGGTGGTGCCTGGCAGTTCTGCTTGCTTGAGTCTTATATGGGAATCTTCAGTGGTGTGTGTATTTTTATATTAGTGGAGTTACTGCATAAGCTAACAGTGTTAGGGCAGGAAGAGACTTCAGTGGCCATCCAGTGTAACTCCCTTATTTTGCAGATGAGGAACCTGGGACCATGAGAGGTGGAATGATGGGTTACCCAAGCCACACAGCTAATTAAGTAGCAGAGCTGGGATTAGAACTCAGGGTTCCTGCCTCCCAAGTGAGTACCCTTATTTGCTGCATCAGGCATTCTCTTACTGAATGTGGCAGACAAAATTAGAGAATTTCAAAAGATGCTTACATCACCTGGATTATTCTCTCTCTCTTTTTTTTAGAATTGCACTGATTAACAGATTTTAATAATCTGAGGGAACTATAATACTAAAAAATGGCAAAATAACCATTTCTATGGCCAGAACTAGAAATTCATTGTTTAGAATGGTAATGCCTGCAAGATTTTGACAGTTGTTTTCAGATTCTCTGTTGGAGTAAAATAGTCCTAATAATTATGCAGTCATCCCTCAGTATCTGAGAGAGCTTGGTTCCAGGAATTCCGTAGATACTAAAATCTATGGATGCTTAAGTTCCTTGAATAGTGTAGTGTTTGCATATTACCTCTGTACATCCTCCCATGTACTTTAAATCATCCCTAGATTACTTAGAATGCCTAGTAGGATGTAAGTAGTTTGTTTAGGGAATAATGACAAGAAAAAAGTCTGTATGCGTTCATTACTTGTACATCTACTGTATAATTGGATTTTTGTAGTTTTTTAATCTGTGGTTGGTTGAATCCACAGATGTGAAACTCACAGTTATGGAGATTTGACTGTATGTTGTGATCCTTCTAGTTTCAATAATATATTAGCTCTCATGCCTTGAAGAGCTTTTTTTTATTTTTTTTTTGAGATAGGGTCTTATTATGTTGTCCAGTCAGGTCTCCACTCCGACTCAGGTGATATTACTGCCTCAGTCTCCCAAGTAGCGGTGACTACAAGTCTCTGCCACTATTCCCTGCTTAAAAGATTTATTTAAAACTCCCTGTTGCTTTGAGATCAGAGAGCACTGTTTGTTTTTTAGTTTGTTTTTCTAAGCAAGTTTTCTTAACCTCGGTCAGCATTTTGGTGACATATTCCTCTATAGTGGACAGATGTCCTGTGCATTAGAGAATGTTTTACAGCAACCCTGACCTCTGCCCACTAGATACCAGTAGCACCACCCTTCTTAGTCATGAGAATTTAGAATGTCTCCAAACATTTTCAAAAGTCCCCAAGGACAAGGTGCAAAAATCACCCCTGGTAGAAAATTAGAGGAATGACCTGGGGAACTTTAAAAATGTAGATTATGGTGCCTCTTGCTTGAGTAGGCCTCAGTATTCTGCATTTTAGCAAGCATCTCTGTAGACTTGGGTGGGTCACTTTTTTGAATAACCCAAATGTTTCTGTTTTCTTTTTATATTATTTGGTGGTCTTCAAAAGAGATATTACTAGGGTAGTAGCTGTTGAAGTACATGCATGATGCTGTACCAGTCACTGAACCCATAGTCGGGTGGGTGTGGGCACAGAGGTGATAGGACAAGGATTTGCCTTGGCATTGGCCTTGAATGTCTCTTCCACAGACTTGAGCAACCTGCTTAGGTACCAAGAACACCAAATGAGTAAGGTTTTCCCAGTCCGCAGTCAGCTTAGAGCCCACTGCGGGAGAACTTTCACAAACGGGAAAGTGACAGCAGCCTGAGCAGGGCTGTGGACCAGGGTGGAGAGATGTGCTCTGAGAGGTCTCCCTTGCCCTTCAGGAGAGGCAGGCTCGCCCCTCCTGCTTGGGTAGGAGGGTTGTGGAGGGCACAAGGCACTCCACTGTCTGAGAAAGAGCTGCTTAGCAAGCTGTTCTCTGTTTGTGATGTTCTCCTTCAGCACAATAAATTAATCCAGTGCTGCACTTACTTGGGTTGTAATGTTATGTTTCCTTGCAAGTTTTTTCACTCCGAACTATATACACTAGTAAACATGCAGTTTTAAGACATTACCCAGGAATAAGGAAATCCTTGCCTTCTACTCAACAGCATAACTCAAAATCACATCAAATGTAATTTTCCCTTGGCCACTGTGTTTCCTTGCAAGCTAATTTACAGTACTTTGTCACAGGTACTTTCCTCCAGTATTACAGTTCCCCAAGGTCTTTCACGGTCTCCATACCCTTCCCTAGGTTTCATGGGAGAATCTCAAATTACTCAAAAAGGCAACTTTTTTTGAACTTTGGGTTCAAGGCTTTCTACCTCATAGGATATTTTTTTCCTTTTTTTTTTTTTTTCCCTTTTGTGGTACTGGGGATTGAATCCAGGGGTATTCTGCTTCTCAGCCACAGCCCCCAGACCTTTTTATTTTTTGTTTTGAAACAGGAACTTGCTAAGTTGCTGAGAATCTTGTTATATTGCTAAGACTGTCCTTGAAGTACTGGGATTACAGGTGTTCACCACCATGCCCGGCTACCTCACAAGGGTTCTATGTGTATTGCTTGTGCATGGCTCAACACAGCATTTGATGAATAAAACTTGGTGCTTTTCTCCACAATCCTTTTTTTTTTTTTAATCTCTTCAGGGGTGTGTACAGATGTCCTTATACTAGACCTCAGTAGCTTCTCACAGACAGAGAGCCATAGAGGGTGATTATGGCTTTAATTTTGAAGGGAGAAGTTTTACCAAGGTGACCCTGCAGCTAGGAGGCCTTTTTCCTCTTATGTGTTTATGGTTCAAGAGTCTTATCTCTTGCTTCAGAAATTGTCAGAACTGTTCCTTCTGCCTTATCCAATTTAAAAGATGAAAACTTAAAATTACTTGAGCCAAGTGATGGGAAAAATTGTGGTGTCAAGACCAATTTACTCACACAAAATGGATTTATGGGCAAGTCATTAAGTAACAGGGAGTACCAAGAAAGCCTAATGAAGACTAATGTAAAAGATATGGCTCTCCTAAAATGATGGATAAGATTCGTTTGGGGCAACCATACTCTTACTCAATAACTTAAAACCGTGTTTTTCAAGAGATCTAGCAGAATATAGATATTCTAGAGAATAAATGAGATGTTTGTTGTTAGCCCCTCCTTTCATGTGGCTTACAGTGTTTTGAGGGAGAAAAGACCTATCTTTAAAAAAAAAAAAAGTAAAGCATATAGGAATAAACAGTGACAGGTTGTATCAAGTACAACCTGAGATGCTGGAACTTCGTGAGACGGCCTGCGCTCTCCTCCACTGCCGGAAGCAGAACGTGGGTCCCAGGCAAGTCCCTGTTTGAAACCTTCCCCTGTTCCCTGGTATCACAGACAACAGTGTTTCCCACACTTGGCAGTTCATGAGACTCTCCTAGGATTGTGCAGACTCTACTGGGTCCTACCCCAGACTGCTGAATATAAATCCCCAAGTGACCCAAGTTGGGGAAATGGACCCAGAGCCCCAAGCTTGTGCTCCCTGTGAATGTATGTGGCTGTCTCCTCGGCCTGTGGAGACTTGACCTTTGAACGCAGGCGCACTGCCTAGTGCCTTTGTCTAGTGGACCGCTCTTCCTTAGTACTTGGTTCAGCTGTCGCCTGCTCCAGAAGTCCTTCACTGATCTGCCGTGCCTGGGCTTCTCTGCACTTTTCATTATACATAATTCAGTCTGATTACATACAGCCTTTGTAATCTCAATGCTTGGGAAGCTGAGACTGGAGGATTGCAGGCTCAGAGACAGTCTTAGCAACAAAATTCTCCATGAATTCCATGTTTTTACCCTCTCTGGATACAACTCCAAGGTCCAAAGGCCGTGTCACATGTTACAGCCTCAGCCTGTGTCTAACACTTGGTAGGTCCTCCATGAGAGTTGGAAGTGTTCATTGCCTTCGGGAGGAGATTGGTTCTAATTGGAATTAAGATGAGTCTCAATGGAAGTGTTAGCTTGGATGAGCTTAGAGGAACATGCCTGTGCTTTTTGAAAAGGTACAGAATGTATTATTAACATTTTTAATGAAGGTTATTAAACCACTGTTATCCTAGGGTTATATTCCTTTTTCCAGTGTTAATTTTGAACTTCTATACAGTTTTTTGCATTTCAAGTTTTTTCTTCCTAAATTGTAAATATTCTAGGAGTAGGTAAAATCACTCATCATTAAAACAATGAATCCCTACAATTATCCATGTGAACTAGGTTTTTTCATCACAGTACAGTTTAGTGTTTTTTTTTTTAAACACAAGATAGACAGTCTTGTTTCAGTTTTGTACATGAAGATACTGGCATAATGGGATTTGGCATCTGTGATGGGAAATGATCCTAAGGCTCATTAGATGGGTCTTTATCATGTTCAGCTCCTAAACAGCACATGTGCAAGACATGGTAGTTTATAGATGAGTGGGAAGACTTGTTTGTTTTTTATAAACTCATTATAGGTACTGAGTTTGTTACAGTATTTACTTTGTAATTTTTCTCCCTCCACTCAAAACAGCACAAATAAAATTGATGTGTGATCTAGGTCTTGAATGAATAGTGATTGTAATTTTGGTTATCAGTACTGCAGAGCTAAGAAAATAAATTGGCAATTCAGTGGAAAAGTTAAATTTACTGAGCAAAATAATCACTTGATCATATATTTTTTAAAAACTTTCAGGCCTTGGGGTGCTGTGGGTGGTCCAAAGGATAGTTTCTGAAATTTGTATTTTACTTAGACTAGGATATTGACTTTTCTTAATTTTTTTTAACTTAAAGTGTGATCACTTTTGTTTACTGATGCCCCTTAGGCAAGGTCTAGATTCTGGGTTCTAAGTTCCTAAGGCCGTGGTGCCTGTGTATGATGTATTCCTTAAGTCCCCTCCTCAGTGTGTGCATATTTGTTGAACACATCAAAAAACCAGTAACTAGAACTCTAAACTGCTCCAGTTTGCACAAACTCACTTTGAGAACTTCTTTAAACTAATCCTAAATGTGAATCAGATCATTGGGAAGATATACTTGGAGTAAAACAAGCCATGGTAATTATGGAAGAGTGTTTAACAGCTCTTTTTTTTTGTAAACAACTGAAAACTAACTTGAGTTCTTGAGAAAAGGCCTTAAAATATCGTATCCATGTTAGTTTTTAAGTCTCAGTGGCATATAGCTACTAAATAATAATGATGATAACTTTGACCAAAACAGAAAAACTAATTTCTAAAGTGTTTTTAAATAAATATGCTTTTATTTGTGCATTGTACTTATACATCATTGGTGAGGTTCAAAGTGATACAAACGTAATGCATGCAACACTTGGTGTGTTTTTACTGTTTTCACTTAAATGACTAGCTTTTACAGTATGTTTATCAAAATATTTAGAGATAGCTATTAGATAATAAGCGTTTTGAAAGTTGTGATGGCCAGCTTCCTATGTCTGATAGGATTAATTTGAGTGTGTAATATTTTCTATTTCAGACTCCTATTATACTTGAATTTAACACCGTTTTATTATGTAGAGGGGATGTCTGCTGTAATCATATTGAGTCCTTGAGAATCTCTGGCTGCATTAGCAACTTTGAAAGACTGTTTAAGATTGTGATTAAGAGTTTGCACTAACTACCCACTTACTGGATATGAGACCTTGAGCAGAGTGTTTAATTTTCTGAGTCTACTTTATCTGTAAAATGATGATAAAGAAACAATACCTACCTCATAGAATAATGAGGTTTAAGTGGAGTAATACTTGTGAAGACCTTAGAAAAGGGCTGCATGTAGTGCACTCAGCTATTAAGTTTCAGTGATAATTATTATTTTTCAAAGATACTGTTTAGGCATCAATTACTCATCAGTGTGCCTACAGTGTGTAGTGTAGGCTTTAAAATGAGACAGATTGGGACTTGACTGTCCATCACATTTTACTTCGTCAGTTTGGGGGCACATTATTTAATCTTTCAGTGACGATTTTCATCAGCGAGATGAAAAGACCATCTTTTCCTGGATGTGAAGACCGTCTCCCCAAGGTTCCTGTAAGGATTAAATTTGCTCGTGTTTCCAAAGATGTCAGTAGAGTGCTCCGCGTAGGGTGTTTGTTTAGCGGAGGGGCGCCGTGGTTGCGCCGTCCCTGTGAGTGAGAGGCTGCTCCAGAGCCAACTGCTCTCTGGTTTGCAGGAAGCACTGACCACATGTTAGCTGTCAGATAGTTGTAGTGGAGTAATCATAATTGAGTCTTCTTACGTGGTCCTTTGATACTTGGTTTCCTATAAATATGTTAAGAGCGTCAAGGTTTTTTGTTGAATAATTAACTTTTGTCTTTTCGTTTATTGCTCCCTTTCATTTTTCTGGTCAGGATTGTTAAAATGAGTCTGCGGAAGCAAACCCCTAGTGACTTCTTAAAGCAAATCATCGGACGGCCAGTTGTGGTAAAATTAAATTCCGGAGTGGATTATCGAGGTAATATTTTTCATGTTTCATCCTCACTGGTGTAACTAAATAAGTAAATGTGGCTTCCTGTTTTTTTATTAACTCTTAAATGTACTCAGTGCACGGAGAAAGCATTGGTCCTCAGCAGTTTTCACGTCTGTCTCTTTTTCCACCTCTGAGATGGTTCCTAGAGAGAAAACTTTAACAGCAGAGTATTTGCTTCTGGCTTCAGTATTATCAGTGTTGATCCAGTGTTCTGTCTGTTTTGAGATTGTGTATACCTAAGTTCTCTGGTAGCAGCTGGGGACTACCCAATCGGCACAGGTGGACAATCGAAGGCCGAGGAGCACCTTGGTCCAGTGTCGCTTAGTTTTGCAGAAGTATTCAAGATTGGCAAGCAGCTGTTTATCAGGGTCATTTTACAGTGTGACCTTCCCACGCATGACTTGCGGAGCATCTAGAGATGCTCTCTACCCTTGGAGAGAATATTCTTTTCGTGTCTCTGAAATTAATTTTCTGGGAAGAATAATATCAAATTTTATTTTTAAAGTTAACTAAATCTCTAATCTTGGAAAGTTAAGATATATTGAATGACCCAGACTATTTCACAAGAATAGATGACAAATTCTTTAGCAAAGTTTTGTGGCCTATCTTAGGATCTCTTTAAATAATGACAGTGATGTCTTGAGCGTTTTCTTTCTACATATGCAAACATAATTTTTTGAGAGCTTACTACAAGCCAGTGGCTAACACTTTAATATGATTTCATTTTATCTCCACATGAGTCCTTTGAGATTTCTGTTGCTCATCTCTGCCTACAGATGAAGGAGCTAGGACTCAGATACGTGTCAGAAACCTGTTAAGAAATCACTAAGTCACTACTTACTGCTTCAGCTCCCTCCATCCATCCCTCCCTCCCTCCCTCCCACATGGGTTCTTGCTGCTTTGCGGAGGCCAGGCTTGAATTCCTGGGTTCAAATGACGCTCCCATCTCAGCCTCCTGAGTAACTGGGGCTACGTGTGCACACCACCATACCTGATTTGCTTTAGTTTCTTGACATTGATAGTGTATCTCTAGTGTAATTTGATTTTTATAGTGTGGATTTATACTGAATGCACTATTATAAAGTCTGTGTGCACTGCTTCTTACCTGCGAACTTCCAGTGGGTCTTAAGGTACTAGACTGCTAAGGGATCTGAGTGTATTCAGCAGTTGATTAGGGAGGGGCATAGTTTTCAGTATTTTCTCGGTATTCACTGTATTGAAGAGCTCAGCCATCTTAACCATATTTTATCTGTATACTTTAGGGAAAATTTTTCTCTTTCTAAAGGTAAAACGTTTTAGTTTTAGAACTTTAAAAGCAAATAGAGCTAGGCACAATGGCACAGTAGCGAGCTGTCTTTGCAGCTACTCAGGAGGCTGAGGCAAGAGGATTGTAAGTTCGAGGCTAGCCCTGGGCAACTTAGTGAGACCCTGTCTCAAAATGAAAAATAAATTGTGGGAATATAGCTCAGTGGCAGAACTTCCCTGAGTTCAGTCCTCAGTACCACACACCAGAAAGACAGAGGGTATGAACTTAATAACAGATAACGGAGAAGAGTATATAGAAGAGAGCACAATCTCCCCAGATTCCTCCATCCAGAGAGAATCTGCCTTACCAGTTCTGATTTCTTTGTATATAAGCCTAATTTCACATAAATGAAATCAGCAGTGCATATAACCTAATTCTTTTATTTATTTTTTTACACGAAACATTACTGAGTTTTGTGACATTACAGAAATTTTAATGGCTGCATAGGAATCCCTTGTGGTACAGGGATTGGTTTGTTAACCAGTTTCTTATTAATGGATACTTAGGTATGTATCAATTTGTTTATTATAAAAACATTCTAGGCTGGGCGTGGTGGCGCAAGCTTGGCGCTTGGGAGGCGGAGACAGGAGGATCGCGCAGGTTCGTAGTCAGCCTCGCTGGCTTAGGAGACCCTGTTTCCAAATAAATAAAAAAATACAGAAAATGGGTCTGGGAGTGCAGCCTGGAGGTGGAAGGGCTTCCAGGAACCCCAGTACCAAAAAAAAAAAAAAACAAAAAAAACAACTATAAACCTGCTTTTACAGCCATTATACATAGCCCTGCTATTTTGAATGTATTCTAAGCACTTGTCTGAGTATCTTCAGGACAGATGGGCTAGAATTTTGGATTTTGCGAGGCGACTGCCCATTAAGTCCCAGATTTACCCTTCTCCTTGTTCTCACAGCCTTTATCTTAGTTTTTATTTTGGCCAACCTAATTGACAACAAGTGAGATCTCATTTTATCTACGTTTTCTTTGTTTACTTAGGCCGAATGGCTTTTCACCTGGTAGTAACCATAGTTTTCTCTATTTATGAATGTGTCTTCATGGTCTATTACTAGTTTTTTGTTTTTTTGGTGGTACTGGGGTTTCTGGAAGCCCTTCTACCTCCAGGCTACACTCCCACAGGATATACTCCCAGACCTATTTTTTTAACATTTTTATGTGGAAACAGGGTCTCTTAAGCCAGGGAGGCTGGCTTCGAACCAGCGCGATCCTCCTGTCTCCGTCTCCCAAGCGCGGGGATTACAAGCGTGCGCCACCACGCCCGGCTGTTGTTTTTGATAGTAGAGGTTGAGCCTAGTGTTCTACCTCTGAGCTACACCCTCAACCTTTTTCACTTTTTTGTTTTTGAAATGGGGTCTTGCCAGGTTCCTGAGAGCGTCACTAACTTGCTGAGGCTGGTCTTAAGCTTGCAATCCTCCTGTCTCAGCCTTCCAAGTACTGGGAATGCAGGCATGTGTCCCCATGCCTGGCTTGGTAGCTCTGTACTATTAAAACAAAATATTTTATACTAAAGAGACCTTCCTAAAAGAATACATTCATTTTGTGGAATAATAATAATCATAATAATGATAATGATAGTAACCTCAGCTGTCGGTGACAGTTCTCTTTAACTTTGAAGAAACTGTCTTGTTTTGTGTTATTTCTAGTAGTTTATCTCTTGTAAAGGGGGAGGGGGCTATAACTCTAACCTTCTGAGCAGGTTGGAATACCCCCGCCCCAGGACTGGGGATTCTACTTCCAAGCTATACCCCCTGTCGTGTTTTTTATTCTTTATTTTGAAACAGAGTCTCACTAAATTGCAGAGGGCCTCACTGAGTACCTGAGGCTGGCCATGAACCTGCGATCCTCCTGTCCCAACCTCCCAAGTATTTGTGAGATTTAGGTTGGGTTTTTTTGAGCAGGTTGGGTCGTTTTCTTTTGAAACCTTTGCTCTAAGAATAGGTATTTGATTTGAAGTAAACATTACATTTTGAAGTAATTCTTTTGGTTAATTTTCACACATATTTGTATATCATGTCTTAGAAGTTTCTCGCTTGTTTGTGATTGTGGTTTAGATGCAAGACAGCACAGCAGGAATCAAACTGTAAAGATTTGTCCTAAGCTCTTTTGCTAGGAAATAATTATTCCTAATAGTTTGCAGTCCATTCTGGCTCTTTGGAAGTTTGCGGCTTCTCTCAGAATTCCGTTAGGTTAACGTCTTGCGCTCTCATTACACACACGCACAATTTTGAAAAGCAACTTTTGTTTGGAGGATAATGGGGGCAGAAGCAGAGAGTGAGGAGCATGTTAATGAAGTTACGACTTTAAATGGAACTCTTGACGCGGTTAATCAAATTGAGTCTGCGAGTGTGTGTCTTTATCTCCTCCCCCTAGAAAACAGCACTTTAAATTAGACTGAGAAATGCGTACGGATATTCATCTTCTGAAAGAAAATAATCTGGTCAAAATTTATACCATCTCTACACAATTAAAGTGATTCACTCAAACTGTTTCCTTGAAAGCTCCCTGGAATGTTTTTAACTGTTTTTCACTATTAGTTTGGATTTGAAAATATCCTAACTGTAACAAAACAGAATGGCTGTGTTACAGTGCAGTATGTTGCCCTGTATTCCCAAGCTGCTCTCGCTGTGAGTCACAGCTTCGAGATGTTCTTTCAGGAGCACCTGCTGTCTCCTCTTCTATTATTTTAACAGATTGTGGAGACTTCCTCTTAACCCTACAGCACATTCATCTGCTGCAGTAGATGTTGAGAAAGAGTGACATAAATCTGCCAGGGCCGTATTTTCCTTAGTAGCTAAAGTAAGAAATGCCATTGGAACCAAGGATCATTTGTGCATCGTTGCCCACTCCTGTCTTCGGCTTCCAGAGAGTGGCATTTGCGTGGTGCTGTTCTTACCCTGCTGCTTTTGTGAAGGCTGGACAAGTTGCTGGGAGATCCTGCATCCTGTGGGTGCGTGTCTGCTCCACACGCGGTGCTCACCTTACTTGGGACTGGCATGGAGCAAAGGCTTGATCTGTGGCTAAGTCCACTGAGTGTCCTTTACCATGTGAATGTTTATAGTATGTATCTAAGAGCTGATGAATAAAGAAGGAGTCAGTTCTCTCTGTTCTGGAAATCTCAGCGCTTACTTACTCTGCATGTCTTTTTGACTGACTGTCTCCAGGGGTCCTGGCTTGCCTGGATGGCTACATGAACATAGCCCTGGAGCAGACAGAAGAATACGTAAACGGACAACTGAAGAATAAGTACGGGGATGCGTTTATCCGAGGAAACAACGGTACCGTCTCCTTATAGTTGCACAGCATTCAAAATAAGCCTTTTGTTTATAACCAGAAGGACCTAAGTGTTTTCTAGATCACTTGAAAGTTCAGTTGTACTGTTTTTTTTTAAATTATTTATTTAATTTTATTATTTATTTATTTATTTGGTGGTACTGGGGTTCCTGGAAACGTTTCTACCTCGGGCTACACTCTCAGGCCTATTTTTTTTTTTTTTTTAATATTTTTTATTTGGAAACAGGGTCTCTAAAGCCAAGGCGGTTGGCTTTGAACCTGCACGATCTTCCTGTCTCCGCCTCCCAAGCACGGGGATTACAAGCGTGCGCCACCACGTCCGGCTTTAATTATTATTTTTTAAATGCTTATGAGTCTCAACTCCAGTGTGATCAGTTCTCTTTTTAGCTGCCTTATGGTATTTTGGAATCAGGGATTTTCTCCTTCTCCTCTTGCTGATACTGAACCAGAGCCCTGTTCTTAAAGATCATTGATCCTGTTACCCCAGCACGTACTCTTGCCCCTTATGCAGCATTGCTATCTTGAATTGACATCATTTGGCACTTATTCTGTTTGTCCTTTTTCTGTTAAGCACTCAGATCCTTTTTGAGATTTGTACCTTTTAGTTAGGTGCCTGTAGTAAAGTACTTTGATATTACTCAGTGCCCCCGCGCACCCCCACCCCCCGTGCTGAGGATGGAACCCAGGGGCATTCTACTCTGAGCTACATTCCCAGCCCTATTTTTTATTATTGTGTGTGTGTGTGTGTGTGTGTGTGTGTGTGTGTGTGTGTGTTGTGTGTGTGTGTTACTAGGGAATGAACCCAGGGGCTTTTCTACATCCAGGCTATACTCCCAGACCTATTTTATACTTCATTTGGAAACAGGGCCTCACTAAGTTGCTCAGAGCCTCACTAAGTAGGTAAAGCTGGCTTTGAACCTGTGTGATCCTCCTGTCTCAGCCTCCCAAGCACTGGGATTACACGCGTGTGCCACCACGCCCGGCTTTATTCTTTATTTTTGAAACAGGGTCTCACTAAGTTGCTGAGGGCCTCGCTAAGTAGCTGAGGCTGGCCACGAAGCCTCAGCCTTCCGCGTACTGGGATTACAGATGCGCGCCATCATGCCCAGTGTTACTTAGCTATTTATTTATTTATTTATTTTTGCGGTACTGGAGCATTCTGCCTCCAAGCTACACCCCAGCCCTGTTTTTTATCCTTTATTTTGAAGGATAAAAATTTAAAAAATAACAGGGCCTCACTAAGTTGCGGAGAGCCTAAGTAGCCGAGGCTGGCTGCGAACCTGCAGTCCTCTTGACTCAGCCTCCCGTTACTGAGATTACAAGTGTGTACCACCATGCCCGGCGTTACTCAGCTTTTTAACTGCTAATATATTGCTATGGTTACTGTGATTATTTTTAAGTACCTCATTCCAAAACACAAGTTAACAATAAAGTCATATTTGTATTTTTGACAGGAAGGGATAATTATGGAAATTGTCCCTGGATCAGTTCTCACATTTTGGTCCCATTCCTCAACAGAGCTTTGGGATTCTCGGGTTGAGATTTTGTATTGATTTCTTTACTTGTGGACAAGGCAGTCTTAATCTCTGTGCTGTGGACTGACATCCTGACTTTTATAATAGGAGCTTTATCCCCTGTTTTTACAGGGAAATATTTTTTCATATCATGTCTATATCATACATATTTTGATACTTTTTAATCTTTCCATTATGTAGTATTTCTCCTTGCATTTTGCATTTTTCCTGTTCTTTATGCCACACAATGTTCCTAGCTGGCCTCCGCTGGGTAGCTGATCGCCTGTCCACAGCAGGTTCTGTGACTAGCTTAGGTCAGCCCTCCGTGAGCATGCCAGCCCAGGACATGCCGTGCCCTGCTTCCTCAGTGCTGGGTACTGGCTCTGATGCTTCCCTTCAGAGCACAGCCCGTGACAGTTATCTTTGGACTCCCAAATTCACGTCTTTGGCTTTTAAAGAGGATCCTGATTTACTGGGTGAATCCGGAGTGTGTTCTCTGGCCAAGACATCTCTTAATGTTTACTGCAAACAAACCCGTCAGAATCTGAGCACCTGGGAGGAGGAGCAGAGGAGATGCATGTCGTGTGGCAACCCCCCCGCCCAGTCATCAGTTGTGTGTTGCTTTCCTGCTGAGTTCAATTTGATGATCACAGGTTGACAAGTTAGGACTAGCTCAGGAAAACGTCCAATAACACCAAGGGTGTTACCATTAGGTAACTCAGAATAAGGACTTTGGTATCTTAAAAAACAGAAACAGCTGGCCATGGTGGCACATGCTTGTAATCCCAGCATTTGGGGGGATGAGTCAGGAAGATCACCTTTTGCAGCCAGCCTCAGCTACTTAGTGAGGCTCTTTGGAACTCAAGTGAGGCCGTGTTTTAAAAATAAAGAATAAAAAATAGTGCTTGGGGGTATAGCCCAGAGGTAGAATGCCCCTGGGTTCCATCCCCAGTGTCTGTGTGTGTGTGTGTGTGTGTGTGTGTGTGTGTGTGTGTGTCTCTCTCTCTCTCTCTCTCACACACACACACACACACACACACACACACTCCTGAGCCTTTTTTGTTTATCCTGTTGGAATGGAAGATAAACAGCAAGTTGAGAGTTTATAGAGGGGAAACAGATGAAAATACGCAATTTATTCTTAATTTGTAATCTAAACCTGGTAGATTTACTGATTTATTTTGAAAATAGCATAATTATTTGTGCTCCTAATTATAAGGTATTGTTATGTTTTATCTTCCTAGTCACGTTGTGCCAGTCCGTCACTTGCATGGGTTAGATTAGGTGCAGGCAGCTCAAAGCCAAACTCAGGTCTAGACTCATAAAACTAGTTGTTGAGTGGTCCTGGAGCTAACTGTATGGTATGAGAATTTCTTTCGTGTGTGTCTGGCCAAAATCCATTTGGTTTTAAAACTTACCACCGCTCTGATGCTTAAGAATAGCTGTTAACATTTTCTTTATTGTTGCCGTTTCAGTGTTGTACATCAGCACGCAGAAGAGGAGGATGTGAAGGCACCAGGGGAATACTGCCTCTCATAGCTGAATATATTTTTTATAAATTTTTTCTAATTTTTGCTTCTTTTGTGATAAAAGTATCCTCTTTTCATAATAGTTGGTGATTTTTCACTGACATATGAGTAAGACAGTTATATAAAATTGTGAGTTGAATTGTAAAGCATTTTTCATATTTAAGTTCAGTTCTTTTACCTCTGTGTCAGTGTAAGAGTGCTTAAAAAAATAAAAAAATAAAAAAAACAAAGGCCAGTCTGTTTCTGCCTACAAGATTATTTAACTTACGTCTCAGGCAGTGTGCTTTCATTTGCTTGGCTTTGCTTACTCATCCCAAATGGTGCATACCTGGCTATGTGACGAACATGCCAGAGGCTTCCTCCTGCCCCAGCCTCTTCTCACTGTGCAGAACACTCAGGTAGAAGCGCTCTGCCGAGGCGCGAGTCCATCTCGGCATCAAGGGCCATGAGGCAAAGGTCACGCCCTGATTCAGTCACCGTGATGAGTTGGGATAACAGGGTCACTTCTGCAAAAGTGGGAATCCCTTTAAGTTGGGGGAGAGTCAGCTTTATGAGCTGCCAACTAGCTGGGTGAAAACCTTTCACCAGTTGCCCTGCGGCTCCTCCTGTGTGATTAGACTTTTAGGTTGAGCAGAAGCATCAGTGTTAATCTCTCTGTTTACGCACAGGAGAGGGGAAAAGCCAAGTGATGGGGGCAGTCGCTTAGATTAAAGCAAAGCCCCAAATTTATAAACTCATTCCAGTTCCAGTTGCTAAGCTGTGATAGGCAAAGAATTTCTCTGGCTATTGCTTAGCAAGTTGCTTTGGGAAGCCTTTCTCTGAAGTCAGGATTGTGTCGAATGTGTTGTCTAGGAGGAGCACCAGCTCTGCTGCTGCCTCTCCTGGTGATGTGCCCCTGCAGAGGGCTTGTGCGGTTTATTAATGAGCCTTCCACCACCCTGCTTTATTTTTTGGACAGTTTTACTCTGTCTCTTGAAACAACAAATAGATTTGTCGCTGTGGTTGATACCAGACAATTGTATGGTCATGGAGCTGGCCCCCTTCCCTCCTGCCCTGTCTAAACAGCAACCCTGTTTCTGGAGCGGGGTGTGATCTGAAGCAGTTGCCTGGTGGGAGGACGTGGAGGGATGGCGGAAGCGGTGTGCTGGTCCTGGAGGGGTGTACGTGGCGTTTGTCTTGTTTTATTTTAAAGATCAGAGAGTAATGGGAAACAATTATTTTTTAATTAATAACTCGGGAAAGGTGAACAGAAACATTTCACAAGGTTTTCCTGTGTGCACACTGAAAATAAAACACTACACTATGCTTCAATAATTTATCACTTCTTGACAGGGGCTTGAAAAGGGTCCAGCCTGTAAGTACAAATCACCAATTTGCTCTTTTATAAATGACTTCTTTTAAGAAGAAAATGGATGTCCCTCCGAGTGGAGCACACATGTTCTCATTTGTTTTGTAGAATATGTGGGGCTGCCAGATTGCCGTGTCCCTCCTTCACTCCATCAGCTGCCTCTAAAGCAATTCTGATGCTGTCTCCCACCAATCTGTAGCCTCCCATTTCTGCTCACTTCTTCTCTGACCTCCCCTCAGCATATACGTCTTTATTTTCCCCTTGCCATCTCTCCAGTTTAATAGCTGTATGTTAGAGGAGTGTTCTCATCCATGGAACTGCTTTTAATCAAGATCGACTTTGGGAAATGCTACCGTTTTTATGGTAATAAAGGACTGTATAACGCATTTGGGCCAGCGCAAGTGGTCCCCTGTGCATACCTTCTCAGAGCAGAACTGTGAAACAAAGTGTAAATGCTAAAATTACTTTTTTCTTAACTGTAGTCTCCTAGAGGTCAGTGAATGATTTCTAGGTTGAGGAATTTTTCACTTGGGTAAATACATTGTCCCCATCCCCGTGCTCCCCCAACCCGGGCTGTTCTGCTCGTGTGCACTCGTGCTCTCGTGCTGTGACAGAACAGAACGTTTAGCAGAGCACAAAATTGTGCTTGATTTTCAGACTATCTGACTTGATTCTGCTTTGCTCTTTGAGCTCTTCCTTGGCTAATCTTCCAACAAGTTGAATTGATTCTTACTTCAAAACTGTTTATCCCAAAACAGAGCTGTTGACAAGTACAAATACAGATGGCAGGCATGTGGTCTGGTTTTCTCTGTTCTCAGCTTTCGGGGAGGGAACCTTAAGAGAGATGGTTTCCATCTCCGCCTCTTGTTGAAGGCGGTATGCAGAGCATGCAAGGAGCTCCTAATTATGTGGCAAATAGGAACACACTGCGGGATTTCCTTGAGGTCTGAGAGCAGCGCAGTACCGACTTGGTGTGGAAGACTTATTACCCTGGAGGCTAGAATGCTCCAGAGATCAGATCAGAGGCAGCCTCGGGGAAATGGTCTTTGATGAGTACATGGCTCTAGTGATCTCAGGACAGCATTCCAGGCCAGAGACCCAGTGGGCCCCTGCTGTGGACAGACACCTTATACTGCCTGGGCGCATGGGATCCTTGGGAGCACTGGCTTGCTCTTGTGGGGAAGGCCATCTCAGCCCTCGCTGTGCTCCGCAGCCAGAGTGCTCACCACTGACATATAGACCTCCTTGGTGAAAGGAACAGGGCTTGCATGCAGTTCCTGGCCTTGTCTGGGGGCCCTGGTGAGCTGCCCACCATCACTGTAGTGGGCTTGGCCATGACCTTCCTGGGGTCCGGATGTCCAGCAGCTACCTCAGCCCCATAGCTGCGGCCTGTGGGCACCAGCACATGCAGTGCAGCCATGACTGTCCGGAGGAGGCACACCTGATTGGATCCCTCAGAGTCTGGTTAGCCAGCGTGGGGAGAGTTATAACAGAAAAACGAACGTTTTCTAGAAAAATCACAAAACTGGAGCAATTGGGACGACTAGTTTTCCAGGCCTACGTTTCAAAACTGCTCAAGTTCACGTGGACTCCGCTCATCCCGAGCTTTGTAATGGAGAGGATGCTGGATCACACCTGAAGGCTGGATTAAAGGGAGGCGGGCTTGTGAAAAGTTATTACAATATCATGTGGAAGATACAGTATTCCACATCACCCTTCTATGCTTATGTCAAATAGAAGTCTTACTGAACTTGCAACAATAAAAAGAAAAATGAAAATTTGTAATGCATAGCTTCTTCACCGGAAGTGGCACATCGCAAATCCCAGTGATTTGAGGCAGGGTGAGCCTCGCTCCAGCCCCGCACTCACAGGGGCCCACAGGTAGGTGAGCCTGCTTGTCACCCTCACGGGGGGCCAGGGTGAGGGAGGCCGCCCTGGCGATTGCACCGGCTCAGCCTGCAGGGGAGAAACATGAGGATGCGTCTGCTTGGACGGGTCACCTGGCACGCCCGCTTCACAGCCGAGGTGAATTTCACGGTCAGGATTTACTTTCAGATTTCAGGAAAATGTATTCCCTTCATGGATGCAGCATAGAAAACCAGAAAGATGGGGAGCATTAGGAAAGCCATGGTGTGTGTAATGGTCACACCTCGCCAGAGAAACAGAGCTGGCAAGATGTATATGGAGAGGTACGTGGTGACCCATTCTGGCCCATGGTCCCAGATGTGGAACACCTATAAAAACAAATATAGCGTATCATACATAATTAGATAATGTGTCACAATTATATAAGGACAATTATGTAATTAGGTTGTGATACTAGCTCTTGAACATGACTTTCAACCTACTTTAACATACCTGTGTTGATTTTGTTGAAATATCTGGAGAATCGAAAACTTAGAACTTAGCCAGGCATGGTGGTATCTGCAGGGTAGGCATGCAGGCTGGAAGAGTTGCACTTTGAATCTGAAGTTGCCCTTCTTCTGTAGAAGAGCAGACAGAGGAGGTCAATGTTTTTCTGTTGAGGCCTTTAACTGATTGGATGAGGCCCATACACAAGATGGAGGCTTGTCTGCTTCACTCACCCTCAGAATCTACTTAAGTGCTAATATCATCTGGAAAATAGCCTCACAGCAGGCTTTAGAATGATGTTTCCAATATCTGGGTATCTGATGTATTAGCCATGTCCTCAGCATTGTCCGTGTTCTTAACCATCCTTCATAAAAGCTTACAGAAACATAAATCTCAGCTTTTGATTGCATTAAAAATCCTTTGCTAAGACTGGAGTCAAAGGTCTGTGTTCCAAGTGCCTTCAATTAATTCATGAGACCAAAGAAATGTAGTAATTGGTTCCTCCATGGTTTCAAAAACTGGATCTGGTTAGATTGGTTTGGTTTGGTTCCAGGTTAACTTGCAGATTCCCAATTAATATATTTCTAGATTTAAAAGAAAATGCAGAGAGTGAGACCAGCCTTTCTTTCCATCGACCAGGTGAATGTCTCAAGCCAAACAACTGTGAGTTGTTCCTATACACCGGGGAGATGACCGCAGAGTCCGGGGCACATCGGCGCCATGCTGTGTGTGAAATGTGTTTGGGTGGTGTGGGGAACCCCGTGTAAGCCTAGCTTTTTGATGCATGAGGTTTATAGCACTGACCTTTCAGCATATGTACAGCCCTGTGCAAGGATCCTGGGTGAGAAAATGAATGTGCTAGCTGCTTCGTCCAAAGATGTGCCATCTGCAGGATGGATCTTCCTGCCTGCTGCTTTTCCTGGTCCTACCTCAGATGTCCGGCAGACATCATGCCTCTTCCTCCTGCCTTGGCTCTTCCAGGACCACCCCATCACCCCAATTTCATTCGCCATCTGAGCCAGTCCTCACTCTTTGGCTCCCCATGGTCGCGGACCAAGACGGTCCTCTTCCAGATGAGGAAACCTGAACAGAGGGGTCGCCGCAACTGCACTGACCGCTCTCCGCTCAAGGGCTGGCCCCTCTTGATTTCTTCTTCTGGTGTGCATTTAGTCAATAAATCAATATCCTCTCCATACTCCCAGTAGCAGAAAGAAGGTAGTTCCAAAATGTGCACACCGACTTCTGTCCCCAACATTCAAAGATGATGTTGCTGACAGCGATTTGTCAGCGCTCGGCTCCAGGTGACAGGAAAGATCAATAGGTGGCCAGGAGCCCTATACACACGGGCCCGGGTAGAAAGCTCCCCTGGCTGCTGTCTGCCGGAACGTGCAGAGAGGAGCGCTTTCTGAGATGATGTTAGAAAGTCGCCCCTCGCAGCGTCCCCTAATCCTAACCACTGTAAGGCCACCTCCCAGCAGCCTGTGTTACCCGTGTCTTCCTGTTACACCAGAAGTTTCCTGAGAGAAGCTCGGCAGGTTCGTGTGAATCAACCGCCTTTTCCTCCCTGGCTCGGCTCTCACTCAAGAGTCAGCTGTGACAGGTTCACTTGCTCAGATGCGAGACCAGGGTTGAAGTTAATACGCCGTGTCAGTGAGAGAGTCCGTGTATCATGGCTGGGGTCTCAAATGCCCTCCAAAGCCCTGTGTTGGGTGGCCAGCCCATGGGAATACTGGGAGTCGGGGCACCTTTGGGAGGTGGGTCCTGGTGGGAGACAGTTGTGGCCTGGGCACGCCCTTGGGGGGCTGGTGACAGGCCAACGGTGGGCTGAAACGTGAGCCAAAGGAAACCTTTCCTCCTCCTAAGTGGATTTTCTTAGGTACTTTGTCACAGCAATGGAAAGCTGATTAATGCCCTGTTTCACTTGATCCTTCCCCAGACCCCTTGCTCACAGGTGCCTAGGACTTTCCCCATCTCCCCCTCCTCCATAGACAACCCCAGGCGCCCAAGCACACCGTACTTGCCCTGCAGCCAGAGCTCACACGGGTGCACCCCACACAGCGCCCGCCATCTTACATCCAGCCAGGCTACGCCGTTGTACGTTTTATGCTAGATATAATTGATTTTATAAATTTACTTAACAATTTTTCTTTCCCTCTCTTGTCATTTTTTTAGTTTACTACAAAACTTAAAGTGAGGGGATAACCCACAAACCTCTCCTCCCCCTCCTCCTTCTCCTCCTCCTCCTCCTCCTCCTCCTCCTCCTCCTCCTCCTCCTTCTTCTTGCAGTACTGGGGATAGAACCCAGGGGCATTCTACCTCCAAGCTACACCCCAGCACTATTTTTTTTAATTCTTCATTTTGAAACAGGGTCTCACTGAGTTGCAGAGGGCCTCACTAAGTAGCTGAGGCCATCTGTGAACCGAGATCCTCCTGATTCAGCCTCCGAAATGCTGGGATTACAAGAGCGCACCACCAAACCCACCTCCCACAAACCTTTTCATTGACAACTGAGCACTTCAAGAACAATAAGAAAAAGAACAGATTCTAAGAGATGTGAAAGGCCTTGATCAAAATGACATTGTGTTTGCATTTCAGGATAAAGGAGGCGGGGTCTGTTTTAAGAACAATTTAAGTCAGCCATGGTGGGGTATTCTTGCAATCCCAGCATTTGGGAGACTGATACAGGAGCATGGCAAGTTCATCGTCAGCCTCAGCTACTTAGGCCCTTTGCAATTCAGTGAGACTCTGTTTCAAAATAAAGAATTAAAAAAAAAAAATAGGACTGGGGTGTCGCTCAGAGGTAGAATGCCCCTGGGTTCCAGCCCCAGTACTGCAAAAAATAAATAAAATAGAGAATGGTGAGAGTTGGAGAGAGAATGGACGCCCTTTCTCATGATTAGAACTGTCTTCCTAAATGAGCCTGATTTGCCTGTGCAAAGAAATAAAATGATTGTTTCAACCCAAAGGAAAACCAGGTTAAATAGTCAAGCCATCGGGATGAGAATTTAAGAACCATCCTTTTTATTAAAAACCAGTGCAGACGTTAATAGGATTACTTCTGTTACACTCATTCATTTTCCTTTAATGAAGCGAAACGTACTCAGAAATTAACATTGTCTCCCTCGTTCCTCTTCTGTGCTATGGAGGGAGCAGCTCTTAGAGTCCGCAGTCCATTCCTCCCCATCCTGCTCGGCTCTCCAGGCGTTATTCCCCTCCAGGTCTGATTTCCTCTCAATATCCGGGCGGCCTGCCCCAGGTTTTCCGGGTGGAGGTGGGCCCGCGTGCTGCTCACTTGTTCCTGTTGAGGCTGTTATACCATGGCTGCTGGCCTCGTGGGCACCTGGTGGGTGACCCAAGTGCTTTGTCAATTGGACAAAACCTAAGAAAAGTCCCTATCCAGCCTCTGTATGTGAGAGACATACTGCTACAGTTAAAGTTAAAACAGGCTAGGTCCGTTTCGCGATTGTAATGGAAGCTTCTTGAAGGCAGAGCTGGGTTTTCTTTGGCCTTTTATGTGCCTGGAGTGTGGGGTTCACTTGCTGTTTTCTGGCCCACACGTAATCACAGAGACACCGCGCTGACGTCCTTCAGCGAGTCCCCTAGGTCTTCGGCAAGGCTGGCTCTTGGAGCTGCTGGGTGGAGCTGTTCTCACCTTCAATCCTGGGTTCCTGGTCACTGTGAGGCGGTTGGTAAACACCCATGCGGGGGCTCACTGCAGCGCAGAGGCATTTTAATTTTCTTGTTATCTGTTCGAATCTCATGCTGCGGCAAGCCGACCCTCTCATGCATTTTTGACTCACCCAGTTTCATTTCTGAGAAATCAGAAGGAACACCAAGGATGGATGAGACTGGATTCACAGAGAGGGAATGCCCACTGGCGGGGAAATGATGGGGCTGGGCAGTAAAGGTGCGTAAGATCACTGTTAAGTGTGGTCAGACCCGCATCCCAGCCTCTATAAAAGCAGATGTCAAATGGTTCAGAAAAAAACTTCTCGTAGGGAGACTCCAAAGGTTTAAAAGCCTTCATAAAGTTTCATCTTGCGAGCAACCTGCAAAGAGAAAGAAAACAAGGGAGCCGGGTGTGGGGGCGCAGGGCTGTAATCCCAGTACTCGAGAGGCTGAGACAGGAGGATCACAGGTTTGAAGTCAGCCTCGGCCGCTTAGCAAGACCCTCTCTGTTTCAAAGAAGAAAATGAGTAAATAAATAAAAATGCTTGGTGATTGCTTTTGGAGGTAAAGATGTCTGTGGGTTCAATTTCCACTGCCCCCCCCCCACAAAAATAGGGAAATAGAGAAAAAGAAAAGAAAAAGGAGGGGGCATTTAGAAGGTTCCAAATAATGATCATCACAGGAAACATGTTTTCAACTGATTTAATCTTCACAAGAGTTCCCTGAGCTAGGTCTCACTCCATTTACAAACGAGGACACAGGAGCACAGGGTGGGAAGGAGCTCCTTTACACCACTCGCTAGTGATGGGGCTGTGGTTTCGATCCAGCCATCTGCTCCCAGGCCACCTGCCATCTGAGCATGTTAAGAAGCCCAAATGTGCTGCGGCTTTTCAGAAGGATGCGAGCAGCAGAGATGGGCCGGCCCGCGGGGGAGCCTGGGAGCCGCACGCGAGGCCTCCTGCCTCCCCTGCACCGCTGAGACTGCCTCCTCTAGGTTGACTCTGGTCCCTGATGGCATTGAATTCCGTCCCAGCGCACAGAGCAACTTGCTGGCGACGCGGAAACTCAGCTCGGAGCCTGTGAGAGAACAAAGAAGATGAAGCGTGAACAAATGTCGTCCTGGTTTTAAAAAAGAAGAAAAGGGAGGGAAACAACGGGCCAGCAAGCTCCACGCGAAGACCTCGAAACACTCAGAGCATTAGAGAGAGACTTCGAAAAAAGGCTTGACCTTTAGAAGACCGTGTGGGTTCACTTACAGAAGGCATGTCAGAACCACAGGCTGTGTTAATAGGTGTAGTTCATAGACCGTTGACCAACAGCATAGCACCCCATAATGATCTACATCTCCATCCGCAGCATCCCGGCCGCTCCTGGGGACCATCTACATCTCCATCCGCAGTATCCCAGCCGCTCCTGGGGACCAGGCTGAGGACCAAACTCAGCATGTGCTGCCTCCTTTCAGAGCCAGCCACCCAACGCCATTGGGATGCTCTCATTCTTAAAATACATAAAAGCCAGAGGGCAATGGCGCATGCCTGTAATCCCAATACTTGGGAGGCCGAGCAGGAGGATCACAGGCTCAAGGCCAGCCTTAGCAATTTAGTGAGGCCTTCAGCATTTTAGTAAGACCTTCTTTCAAAATAAAAAAATATAAAAGGGCTGAGGGTAGAGCTTGGGGGTAGAATGCCTCTGGATTCAATCCCCAGTACCACCAAAAAAATAAGAAAACCAACGAACTAAGCAAACAAAAATAAATAATAGCAATAAGCTGGGCATGGTGGCGCACACCTGTAATCCCTGCGCTTGGGAGGCTGAGACAGGAGGATCGTGCAAGTTTGAAGCCAGCCTCAGCTGGCTTAAGAGACGCTGTTTCCAAATAAAATATAAAATAGGTCTGGGAGTGTAGCCCAGAGGTAGAAGGCCCCTCGGTTCCATCCCCAGTACCATAAAATAATAATAATAATAATGATAATAATAATAATAATAATAATAATAATAACAATAAAACCCAGTGAACAAAATGTCTCAACTTAGTGGTGGTACCTGTTTGAAATCCCAGCATTCAGGAGGCTGAGATACGAGGATCGGTTTGTGAACAGCCTCAGCTACTTAGCGAGGCCCTTTGCAACTCAGTGAGACCCTATTTCAAAATAAAGAATAAAAAATAGGGGCTAGGGGTGTAGCTCGGAGGTAGAATGCCCCTGGATTTCATCTCCAGTACCGCAAAAAAAAAAAGGAGCATATTTAAAATTAAACATCCCTTGACCCCCAAACATGCTGATTCCAGTGCACACTGCCTTAGTAAATGGCATCACCAACTTTTCATTTTCTCATGTCTTGAGGAAGCCCTGGACATCACTTTCGTAGATGCTTCATTAAGTCCATAAACGATACTTGCATCTACTCAGTTTTCTTTCTCTCCATTTTCGACTTATTTGTCCAGTTTCTCATGGGATGATGGCTCTGCCTCCGTTCTCACCGCCTTACAATCCACTATCCTCCCTGCAGCTTGACTGATGTATTCAACAGACACATATGATCATGCAACTTTTCTCTTTAAGACTTCTTCCTGGAATGCTTCCCCACTACCCAGGCCTTTCCCCTCAGTAGTTGCTCTCCATTCTTCTGCTCTCAACTCAAACATTTCAGTAAGCTGTCCAACATTAAGACTTATATACATGGGAAGGTGATATGTTTCAAGATCATCATACCAAATAAAAGGAAATTTTTCTTAAATAGTTTGTAAATATAACACAAGTCCAAGCAAAATATCCAATGGAAAATGGCATAATTTGACACTGAAATTTAATGGTAGCACAAAATTATACAACAATTTAGCTTATTAATATGGAAACAAAAAATCTTTAGTAAAGTAATAGAAAATAAGAATCTCTCTTGTAATGAAGATAACACTCTAGGGTTTAGTAGGAGTTAGGAAAAGAAAAAAAGATGTTTCAACCCTAGAAACTTAATTAATAAATTTATCCTATCAATTGAATAAAAAGCATGTGTCAATTACTGTTGAAAACCCATTTGATTAAAAATACGCACAATCTGTATATATTGGTCAAGTTCCAGTCAGGATAAATAAAAAACACCCAGGTTCAATTAACGAAATTTATTCTAAGAATTGATTTAGTATTGGAAAAACTTAAAGCCAGATGGAGAAGCAAAGCAATGAAGAAATGCACAGTTAGTAAGTGCGGAGAGTGGCTGATGTGAAGAAAGGGAAGAGGCTGGGCTCTTTAGCATAGAGCGTGAAGAGGAGCCCAGAGCTGAGACCTAGACTCCAGGCCTCGGAATGGGGAGTCCTAGCTGGCACTGGAAACTCAGGGATTGGGGGGCACGAGGCCATTTTTGGAAGTGTGTAAAAATCCTAGAAATTGGAACCAACTGCAACAGTCAGGAGGAAGAACAATTAATTCTTTATTGCAGGGTTTACTGACATTTAGGGCCTGTCCTGGCAGATCCTATAGGTAGAGAGTTGGAAAAGGAAAAATGTGAGCAGCAGAGTCTCAGTCCTGTCATCACAATGCAAGAGCGAGCTTGGATCTGAGAAAATGTTTTGATCACCAGCACAATATGTAATATGAAAATGAAAACCCCTAGGCAGTTGGGTTTTGGTATGTGGAGCTCAAAAGAAAGATCTTATACAGAGAGATGAATATTAAAATGACCATTGTTGATGCAGATTGGCACTGTGTGATAGAAATATAATGTAATCTAGCAGGTAATGAAAAATTTTCTATTATCTGTATAAAAATAAAACTGTAAAGTATTTTAAATAATATATTTTATTCGATCAATATACTCATAATATTAATGTTTTAACATGTAATCACCATAAAAATATTAACAAGAAAAAAAAAGAAAGAAAGAAAAATGAAAAAAAATAGAGTTGTCAGTGTGACCAGGGAAGTTGCAGCTGATCACTTAGAAAAGACAATTTACATAAACAAACAGCCAAACAGCCTCATGAACAACTATATTTAAATCATGTCCGGCGTTCTGTGCTTGTTCTATACAGTTGAATGTTCTTATCAATTAATCAAGTAAAGGAATAAAGAATTTTTCACATGATGTAGTATATGGAGGGACAGATAATACTAGGTGTAATAGAATCAAGAATGAAAAAGTTTCAGAAACAAGAATAATAGAATGAAAGCAAGAAACTGGAGAAAAAAAATTGGGGGGTTCTGTCTTTCTATAAAGCTACATAACAACACAGTGTGGGAGGCCCAGCACTATTGCATATTGTCAGAAGGAATTTTTGGTCATCTGGCGCACCCCCAGTGAGTAACTCTAGCTCGGCCTTTGTCAATCTGCAGGATGTGGCGTGGGAAATGAAATCAATTTAGTAGGTAAAGGTCAGCACTAAGACAATATTCAATAGAAATAATCCAAGTGTGATGTGTATAGTAATTATTAGAGGGTTAAACTCTGGTTTCCATTTTATTCTTTGTGTGTACTTGATGGTCATATAAAATATATTTTCTTCTCTAGGTTGTGGCTTAAAAATTTGAAAGCCATTGCAATGGCCAGTCCTAAAACATCTTTCTTTCACTGTTCCATTAATAGACATTGTCTACATGGAAATCTGAAGATTGGTCTGCTTGGTCTTTGTGTGGGTCTGACCTGTATGGAAGAGTTTTGCTTTGAATATTGGCTTTAAATTAGTCTTGATGGAGCTTGAACCCATTGATTGTAACTCAGCCCTGCCACTTACTGGCTCTGCGATCCTGCTCAAATTTCTTTATATCTTTTATTTAAAAGTACCTTTTTGTAAAAATGCAAGTATTATTAATAACAAAACAATACTTTCCAAACCCAGTATGAGGGTAAAAATCAATGTTTTTAAAGATAAGGCACTTTAAAAGCTCTAAAGATTTTACAAATTCTTCTTTCTTTCTTTCTTTCCTTCCTTCTTTCCTTCCTTCCTCCCTCCTTCCCTCTTCCTCCTCCTCCTCTTCTCCTCCTCCTTCTCCTCTTCCTCCTCCTCCTCTTTCTTTTTTCCTGGAGATTGAACCCAGTGACATTCTATCTCCGAGCCACACCCCCAACTCTTTTTATTTTTATTTCTTCATGCGGGTCTGGGGATGGAACCAAGGAGCATTTGACCTCTGAGCCACACACCCTGCCCTATTTTTATCCTTTATTTTGAAACAGGGTCTCACTAAGCTGCGGAGGGCCTCACTAAGTAGCTGAGGCTGTCCGCAAACTGTGATCCTCCGGTTTCAGCCTCCCAAATGCTGGGATTACAAGCATGCGTCACCACGCCACCACTCTATTTTTTTTTTGTTGTTTTTGAAACAGGGTATTACTAAATTGTGGAGGCTGACCTTGAACCTGCCATCTTCCTGTCTCAGTCTCCCAAGTACTGGGATTTCAAGTGTGTGCCACCACATCTGGCTACAAATGCTATTCTTTATAAGCTTCAAGTTTACCTTGAACAAGGCTAATATTTTATTGTCTAACCTTTATCTACTGGAACCTAAGAACTTCTCAAGATGAAATTTTCTGTCTGCTCAGTTCTCCTGAAATACCTGGTTCCGTGTCTGTAAACCACTCCAGGCCCTCTTCTAAATACACTCTGATTTGCATGTTTATTTTATTTACCGTGTAGTGTGCAATATGACAATTATTACACGTTTTTACAAATTATTTTTAATGATGGCATTACCCCCACCTCCCTTAGGAATAAAATTTTGTGCCCATAATTTAACTTCAAAGACAGACTAGTAATCTCAGAGTAAAATGAAACAAGTATATCCCTGGTTCAGGAGCAAAATTGTTCTAAAAAGTACTTTTCTTGATTTGTTTCTTAGAGGCATGTTTTCAACCTAAAACCTAAAGGTATTATTATTTTTTTAATTTCTATTATTATTATTATTTATTATTTTAATTGCTTGCTGCTGAGCCGTAACTATTCCATTCTGGGTTTATGCCAACTTGTTTTCTGACCTAAGAAAAGCATTTAACACTTGTCCTTGTTCAATTTCATCTTGTTAGAATCAGCTCATTGCTCTGGCCCATCAAGACCATTTTTCATCAAAATTGGGTCATGCAGTCGCCTGCCTGGTCCACCCAGTGCCTGGTCGCCCTCAGGCCAGAGCTGCACACTCACCACACCTTCTTCTCCCAGCTCAGGGACCACAGAGATAGTCCCAACGATCAGTGTCCTACAGGGCTGGTCCAGGAGGCTCAGAGCCTGGACTAGCTGTAGGAGTCTGCTTTGCATTGCTGTGGCCCAAAGCCCGGACATGAACAACTTGAAGCTGGACAGATTTCTTTGGGCTCATGGTTACGGTTGTTTCACTCCATGGTCAGTCTGCTCCTCTGTTTCAGCGTCTTCCCCAAGGTTCCACATCCTACAGCGTCTCATAACACCATCACCTGTGGATTCTGCAATGAATTAAGCCACTGATGAGGCCCAAGTCCTCATGATACCCACACTCCCAAGAGCCCCCGCTCTGAGCCATGCTATCCAGGTCCCCAGTCACATCCCAGCCATAGTAGCCATTTGTAATGGCTTGTATTACCAACCTACTATCTAGGTTATTAACGATCTAATAGAAGTAAGAGACCAACACATGTGGTGTAGGAGGATTCTTCACGGAAATAATATCATAGAAGAGGCACAGAGGATCATAGAGAGAGATTGATTACCAAGTCATATTGAAGAAGGATAGAAGACGTCAGAGAAATAGGTGGGAAGGAGACATAAAGGAAGAATAGGAAAACATAACTTTTTTTTTTTTCTTTTTGGAGTACTGGAAATTGAACCCAGAGGCATTCTGCCTCTAAGCGACACCCTCAGCCCTCTTTATTTTCAAACAGGATCTTGCTAAGCTGCTCAGGCTGATCTTGAATCTGTGATCCTCCTATATTAGCTTTCCAAATAATGGGATTACAGGTGTGTGTCACCACACCTGGCAGAAAATGTAACTTTAATATAGAAACCTGTGACAAAATTCCCCAATACCCTTCCCTCTGCCCCCCAGGCCAAGACCGATGGTCCCAAATGTCTGAGGGCTTTACAAATTTTAACTAATCACTGAGCCCTGTTGATTATCCTCAAAGAGATTCCTATTGATCGTAAAACAGAGACCACCCAGAAAGTCTGGAAAGGGAGTCTGGACACCCTGCTGGAAGCACACTCATAAAAACCTTGAATTGTTAGTTATTCAACCTAGGGACAGTTAAGCAAGAGGTACCTGTTGGTCAGAGCCCTGAACTCACACAAAGGAGTAATTTCCTTGGGCACCGGTAGCCATCCCTGAGAGATTTAAACAAAAGAGGTACCTATTGTTACGATACTGAAGGTCCTATCAGGACCCAGAGATGACCAAGTGACTACGGACAGATGCCATCCTCACACACCTCCTCCTACCCCCATCACAAAAGTCTCCTGTCGCCGGGCGTGGTGGTGCACGCTTGTAATCCCTGCACTTGGGAGGCTGAGACAGGAGGATTACACGGGTTCAAAGCCAGCCTCAGCAACTTAGTGAGACCCCGTTTCCAAATAAAGTATAAAAGAGGTCTGGGAGTATAGCCCAGAGGTAGAAAGCCTCTGGGTTCCACCCCCAGTACCACAAACAAACAAACAAACAAACAAAACAAAACAAAACAAAAAAACCAAGTCTCCTGTTAAAGAAGAGCCATGTACCCCCAAATGTGTCTCTCACTCTGGAAGTGGCCTGCATTTTCCCTTGAATATGGATGTCTTGCTTTCCTAAATAAATCTCTGTCTCTGCCTCTGATTGGTGTGTGCTGAAATTCTTTCCTGTCACATCAGCCAAGGAGAACCTCGCTGGCTCCTTCACAGAATCCACCCTTTGTGACAACATGACTGGGGTGCCCGAGAAGTGCCCTCATCTGTTCTCTCTAAGCTGGAGTCCCAGGAGAGCCAGAGACAGTTCAAAGGCCTGAGAACCAAGAGTCCAGGATGAAGACTCCAGTTGGAGTTTGAGGGTGGACACCAACGCCCAGCTCAGTAGTCGGCGGGTTCCACTTTCCTATTTTCTCAGGTTCTCATCTGCTCGGTCCACCCATCACCCACTCGACACACTCCCCAAACGCGCTCACAGACACACCCGGAAATAATGTTTATCCAGTTGTCTGGTCATCCCATGGTCCAGCTAAGTTGGCAAGTAAAATTTGCAAGTCGTAAAAGCTTTTAAAAAATAGATGTAGTTAACCCTGGCATGACAGTGCATGCCTGTAATCTTAGTACTTGGGAGACAGGGAATTGTAGGTTCAATACCAGCAGGTAGTAATATATATATATATATATATATATATATATATATATATATATATATATATTAATTTTTAAATTTTTTTTAGCACTGAGAATAGAACCCAGAGGCATTCTACCTCCAAGTTACATCCCCAGCCCTATTTTTTAGTCTTTTTTGTTTTTGAAACAGGGTCTCACTGAGTTGCCAAGGGCCTCACTAAGTAGCTGAGGCTGTCCATGAACCATGATCCTCTGGTCTCCGTCTCCCAAAGGCTGGATTACAAGCGTGTGCCACCATGCCCGTCTTCAGCAGGTAGTAATTTAATGAGACCTTGTTTCAATAAATAAATAAATAAATAAATAAATAAATAAATAAATAAATAGACTAGGCTGAGAATGTAACTTGGAGGTAAGATGCCTCTGGGTTCAGACATATATACATACATATATAACATATCCGCATAATTTTAAAAACTGCTCTCTAATTTTAGGAAATTTACCCTGAGAGGAAGGAAGTTGAACATCTGCAGTGCTCAGTATTGAGGACTCCTGAGGCCCAGAGAGGCTGCAAGGCTTTTACCTGCAGGCTTGACAGAGTGGGCTCCGCGTCAGTTGGCCGGCTGTAGTAGGAGTGCAGGGTTAGGGTGTGAGTTCTCAGTGAGGGAAGGAAGTTCCAGCTAGGTTTCTTGCCGGGGTGCAGCCCTAGCATGAGTCGAGGTTCGTGTGTTGGTGAGAGAAGGGCCGAGGCCGAATGGGAGAAGAGCTGTCACACGAGACCAGGTTTAAACTTCTCCGCTTTATTCAGGATTTGTTACAATTTTTATATTCTTTTTTGGCAGAAAGCAAAGGCATAACCATGAAAGTAGGACCTCCAAGGACAGGAAAAGTTTTATTTTTATAGACTTCAGGGCCGGGTGTCAGACATTTAAATAATCATAGAAAGTATGCTTTTTCTCACTTCACAAGGCCGACCTGAACTTAATCTTACACATTGGCCCAAACTAAGGTCAGTTTGAACTTAATCTTTGGCCCAAACTTTATCCTTGGGAAAAAACCTTTTCTGCCTCAGCCTCTCACAAGCCGCTGCCCATCAGCTTTAGTTATAATGCTTATACATAAAATTTTCAATTATACCTGTTGATCCAAATAATCCTAAAATACTTTTTTGAAGAAAGGAATGCTAGACATAGTTCATGGGGGGGGGGGTCTACGCCTTTGCGGGTCCCCTGATCCAGCTTTCTCAAGATCTGCATGAGATGCTGTAGCAGTTTCTTACTTAGCCAGACTGGCCGTCCACACCCTGGCTCATGTTGGAGAAGTGGGAACTGAGCCCTTGGTCCTCATCCTTAACTGCCTTTCTAGAACCTTCTAGGGCTGTAGCACACCACTCTCTCTGTGCCCATTTTCTCGACTGTCCCATGGCGATTGTAGCAGGTTGGGGACACGGGCTCCAGCGCTACTCGGCAGGGCTCTCTGACTCAGCTCCTGCACTCCTGAGCAGTGGGGCTTCAGACAAGTTAACGTTTCTGAGCCCGTTTCCTCATCTGTAAAGGGGGTAGGGAACTCGAGCGTGTTTTATAGGACCGTTGTGAGGATTCCATTAAAGCCTTTGCTTTGCTCATGGCACATAGTTTAGCTCAGTAAATGGGAATGATTACTCCTACACCCCTGGAATGGTGGAAGAAGGATGCACTACAATGAATGAATCAAACAGCGCTATGAACAGAGAGATGCACCATGTCTTAGTCTTCCTTAGCTTATGTCTATGCTACTTTTTTTTTTTTTTTTTTGGTACTGGGGATGGAACCCAGGGGCATTGCACCTCCGAGCTACACACCCAGTCCTATTTTTTAGTCTTTTTTTGTTCTGCAGGTCTGGGGATGGAACCCAGGGGCATTCGACCTCTGAGCTACACCCCCTGCCCTATTTTTTTATTCTTTTTTTTTTTTTGAAACCGGGTCTCACTGAGTTGCAAAGGGCCTCACTAAGTAGCTAAGGCTGACCTCGAACCGTGATCCTCCGGTCTCCACCTGCCAAATACTGGGATTACAAGCGTGCGCCACCACGCCCGGCTCTTTGGGGTTTTTGAAAGGAAATTTTTCTTTAAATCCAGGAGCTTGTTTTGCTGGGCTGCTGTAATAATATGTGATCACACCTCTCCTAAGCACTCACCTCATTATTTTGTAATTATCTTGTAATTTATTTCCCTCCATTAGGAGCCCTGGAGGGACAGAGACTCTGCTTTTCATCTTTAGAGCCCTGAGCTCAGGACTGGCACTTGTAGACATTTAGGACAGCTCGCCCGAAGGAGTAAAGGATGCTGAGAGTTGAGCCGGGCGTGGTGGCACACCTTGTAATCCCAGGGGCTGAGACAGGAGAATCGCACAGGTTCGAAGCCAGCCTCAGCTACTTAAGTGAGGCTCTCAGCAACTCAGTGAGACCCGACCCTGTTTCCAAATAAAATATAAAAATAGGTCCGGGAGTGTAGCCCGGAGGAAGGAAGCCCCTGGATTTTTAGTACGGGGGGTCCCATCCCCAATACTAAAAAATTATGTTCAGAGTACGTTTCTAATATATCTAAAACCCAATGCCACCAACTTCCCTCTTTCCGATACTGTAGAGATGATATAATTTGCTCAGGCTCTGTAAATGCCAGTCATTTATTGACCTCCTGTGTGTCTCCATACGGGGATCTCTAGCTCTTACTGACTCTGTCAACATCTCAGTCCCCACCACCCTCTGTCACGTGCGCCTGGGTGGCTACACCATCTCTTCCTCCCACCTCCACCCCTCCATCCCAGCTCCCCCTCTGCTCCCAAAGCCCCGTGACCCCTCCATCTACACAAACGCCAGGGTCCACCGTCTTCTCTGGTTTCTAGTTGAACTGTTCTGGATGTTGTGACCTGGCTCCCCCCTCTCTTGTGCTAATAGTTTCTATTAATGGCTGTACGTCATTGGCAGATGCATTCGTCTTTACAGCATCCTTGTGAGAAGGTTGCTAGTCTTCCCATCTTACTCAGGGGGGACCAGGGATCCCGAGGATGGACATGTCTAAGCCACAAACCAGCCTCCTGTGTGCCTTCCAAGCTTCTTCTTCTACACCTTGCAGCCTCACTTAAGTAAAGTGTCACGTTCTCCAGACTGTTGATACTTTCTTCTATCAGCAGAGGGTCTTCCATGTTGATTTGGGAGCATTCCAATACTAGTTAGTTTGAAAATTCTGTCTGTATTGTTCTTTAAAGAAAGAACAGAGAAGAGGATAACAAGGTAGAATAAAAGTACTAAACCATTTCCTTTTTGTTTTCCATGACAGAGAGTGGTAGTATACATGGACATATATGTTGGACTAACAATTACATTAACATGTACAGGGACAGGATTGGGGGAGGGATAGAGGTAGAGAGAGGGGTGGCATGCAGAGGGAAATACATGAAGTGCTGTGTGCATGTATGTTTTTATCCTTTCTACTTCACTATGATACATAATTACAATGCACTAATGAAATATATATATTATTTATATAAACTGGTAGCATAGAGCATGACCCAAAAGTCAAGGGGACTGCTAAGTGCCCACTGATTTCCCACCTGCATGTAAATTAAAGTTGAGTTTGAAGAGGATGGAGAATATTTTCTCTTTTCTTACATAGACGGTCCCAAAATCTATAGATGTCTTTACTTATATTAGCTAAGAATTAAAATGCTCCTAATAATAATAATGCAAGAATAGTCCACGTCTGCGTAAAACACTGGTCAGTTTCAAAGGAAATTTGTGACTCAGGTATGAAAGGGGAGCACTGTCCTGCTGGGAGACGGTCATGAGTCCCCCCTGCCTGTTGTCCATCCCCGGAGACCTGCGAACTTGAACAAGATGTCCAGGGTCCACCTGTCCAGACACGGTGAGCTCCGCAAGCTCCTCCTGTCAGCTTCAGTGCGTGTTTATGATTTTTTCTTGCAGCTGGCTTTTACATCAGGAGTGATAGGGGAAGGTATTACCCTCACAGGTGATAACCGTGTGCAGGACATTAATCCACATGCCACCTCCAGATGTTTTAAGACTGGCTCCTTCTATACCTTCACGACTACATGAAATATTAAAAGTATGTACAATTCTCTAGCTGGAAGAAATTTAAGAGATTACTTAATTCAAATCTTTTTATTTTATGCCTGCGGAAACTCAGAGAAGTTAAGGGATTTGCCGAAGGACATGGAGTGTCTGATTTATAACCACAAAAGCCACCACAAGAATTTTCCTGTGTGTGATGTTGATATTGCTCGCAGGAAAAACTATGGGTTGCCAAAGCAATGGGCTTAGTCCTGTCAATACATCAAGCCCAGCCAAATCACTGGTGTGAAATTAGCTCCAGCAGATTCACCAAAAAATAATGCTTTCTCCCTTTTGGGGTGCTCACAGCAGGGCTCCCTTGCGTGGGAAGGGGCCGCAACTTCAGCTGGTTGTCACTTCTCTCCTGCTCTGGATTTCCTACTTCCTTCTCTTTCACACCCAGTCTTACCAGCCCTCAAGGAATGTGGGCTGCCTCCTCTGTGATTATTTTCTGAGGAGCCCTCAAAAAATCTGCATGGAGACCTTGCAGATCACCTTGGTGAAACTTCCGACTTGGGTTTGCAGGCGCTGCACTGTCATCATCTCCATTTTGTAGACGAGGCTACACAGATGTTCATTGGTGAGAGGCTCTACCTATCGCAGCATAAAAGCTGCGCGGAAGCCAGGCGTGATGGCTCACGCTTGTAATCCTAGCCTTTGGGAGGCTGAGACAGGAGGATCGGGGTTTGCGGACAGCCTCAGCTACTTAGTGAGGCCCTTTGCAACTCAGTGAGACCCTGTTTCAAAAAATTAGGAATAAAAAAATACCTGTGTGGACTCGGGTAAGGTATGCAAACATTGTGACTCAGTTTCCTCATCTGTGAAGTGGGATGACAACAGTCAAAGCCCGTAGTGTTGCTGTGAGTATGGGGGAGGTTATTTACTAACTAGTTGCTGGCACAGTGGCTGGTCCTGCACAGGCAGCCGTACCCCTACGTGATCCTGCACAAGGTGCCTTTCGGACGCCAGGGCCGACCCACCTCCTGACCTCTTGACCTACCCACTTTTCTGGCATGGACCTGCACTGCCCCTTAGGTGACAACCTACCCAGTGTGGCTCCTGAGCCCCTGGAGGCGGCTGCTGTGAGCTGAGATGGGCCCCAACAGCTGGTCCGTCACAATCCAGGAAGTGCATGGGACCAAGAGCCTACCTGAGGATAAATGGTACCCATGACCTGGGGCCCTAAGAAGATGCTACAAAACATTCATTTATACATATGGAGGCCCCAAGACTTATTTCGGTACTTTAAAACTAACGTAAAAATATACTGGAAAGGAAAATAGCTCACTAATAATTTTTATACTGATTGCGTATGAAATGATAAATTTTCTGGTTTTTTTTTTTTTTTTTGTGTGTGTGTGTGTGTGTGGTGCTGGGGATTGAATCCAGAGGTATTCTACCTCCAAGATACATCCCCGGCCCAATTTTTTTATTCTTTATTTTGAAACATGTTCTCACTAAGTTGTGGAGGGCCTCACTAAGTAGCTGAGGCTGTTCTCAAATCGCCTTTCAAGCATTGGGATTATATGCATGCGCCACCATATCCACCAAAATGATAAACTTTCAATATGGTGAATTAAATAAAAATACGAAGATAAATAACATTTAATAATGTTTAATTTAGTATTTTATATAATTTATTTATTTTATTTTATTTTATTTATTTATTTTTTGCCAGTCTGGGGATGTAACCCAGGGGCATTCGACCTCTGAGCTATACCCGCTGTCCTATTTTTAATTCTTTATTTGAAACTGTTTCTCACTGAGAGCCTCACTAAGTAGCTGAGGCTGTCTGCGAACCGTGGTCCTCTGGTCTCAGCCTCCCAAATGCTGGGATTATAAGCGTGCACCACGCTCGGCTTATTTAGCATTGTATATTGTTTATTTTAGTGAGTTTGTTCTTTCTTTTCATAGGGCTCTAGGAAATTTATTTTTTTTTTTATTTTGTGATGCTGGGATTGAACCCTGAGGACATTCTACCTCTGAGCTACACCCCTGGCCCTCTATATTTTTTATTTTGAAATGGGGTCTCACTAATTGAAATGAGGGTTACATTTGTGGCTTGCATCACACTTATTTTAGCCAGCATGGGGATAGAGTTGCCTTCTATGCTTTCTTGGACAGTTTCCCAGAAAGAGTTTCTGGTTCAGCTCTGTCCAGACAGGGTCCTCCCCTATGACAGTGATGGTCTGGATACCATCAGTAGCGTGGAGACAGCGGTGTGGGGCTTGCTGCAGGCTCATTGAGGGCTGGTTGTGGAAGGCAAGGAGGGCTGTGTCAGGACAGGCCATCCTCCTGGCTTCTAAATAGAAATGTCGCCTGAATGAACAGCGGGGTGATGCCTCCAGCCTTTGAAGGCGCGCTCTCGCTGACCCTTTTGTACACCTTTCCTAACTTGGTAGTTGGGCCTTTTCGATCCTGTCTCAGGGGAGTTGGTGCTGAGGGGCCTACACGGGGGGTTGGTGGGTTTTCAGAGGGCTGCCGTGAAGTAGGTAGATTATACCTGCTAACCAGGGGCGAGGAGATGAGGGTGGGAAGGGAGGAGAGGAAGGAGACGTTGATAAGCCAGCTGTGATGGTGCATACCTGTATTTCCAGTACTTGGGAGGCTGAGACGGGAGGATCAAAGGTTCAAGACCAGCCTCAGCAACTTAGAAAGACCTTTTGCAGCACAGGGCCTCACTAAGTAACTGAGGCTGTCCGTGGACCACAATCCTCTGGTCTTGCCTCCTGAATGCTGGGATTATAAGCGTGCGCCAGCCACCGCACCCGGCGTCTAGTGATTCTTAAATGCATGCAAGTTTGTGGGCTCCAACTTCAGTGCAATCAATATGGAAAAGGGTATGTTCTGTGGTTATAGTTTAGTACCAAACACCACTCTGGGATGTCAGTGCCACTCCGGCAAGGACAACTTCTTCAGCCCACGCCGACTCCAGAAGCGGAGACTGCTGAGATGCCTTTGGTTCAAACACGCCCTTGTTAGAGAGACCAGGAGGGAGACATCCGGCTTGGGCGGAGCTGCCTGTTCCAGTCCTGGTCCAATCCAGTACCAGCTCCTTCTTGGTCTTCAGTGAGGATGTGGCTAGAAACGGGAATGGAGAGCGTGTGAGTGTGTCTTTAAAGAAACTAATACGGCGTCGGCAGAATGTGGACACGGAGGACAGTACCTGCAGGTGCTGAGATTCCTGGCGACATCTGTCATCCTCCCCAGTAGAGGAAGGGCTGAGGGAAGGGGGACTTTTGTTTAAAGGATCTTCTTGGCAGTCCGAGGGCTGGGGGACACAGACCCATGAAGCCTGGAGGAATGTGGTTCCTAGGTGAGTGGGTGGTTTTCTGGGGCCCAGCGAGGCAGGTGCTGATGGGAAAGGAGACCCCTCCCCCATGTCTAACTAAGGCTGGGAGCGTGGGCTTGTTGCTGAGACTGTGGTGCGTGAGGGGGGCTCTCAAGTGCTCCTTCCTCTGTGGCCTGATTGACCTGCCTTTGGAAAGGCAGCAACAAGTCCTCTCTTTTGGGTACTGGGGATCCACCCCGGGGCTGTTCTACCTCCCAGTGACAGCCTAGCCCTTTTATTTTGTACTATTTATTTACTACCTCCTAGATACACCCCCAGTTCTTTTATTTAGTATAGTGGATCGAACACAGGGGCATTATACCTTTAAACTATATCCCCAGCCCTTCTATATTTATTTATTTATTTATTTACTTACTTACTTATTTAGTATTGAAGATCGAATACAGGGGCATTATACCTCTGAACTATATCCCCAGCCCTTCTGTTTTCTATTTGTTTATCTATTTATTTAGTATTGGGGATTGAACCAGGGTCATTCTAACTCCGAGCTACATCTCCAGCCCTTTTTATTTTTTAATTTTAAAACAGGGTCTCACTAAGTGGTTGAGGCTAGCCTTGAGCCTGTGATCCTTCTGTCTCAGCCTCCCAAGTACTAGGATTAAAGGTGTGCGCCACCACGCCTGGCTCAAGAGGTATTTTCTAGGGGCCCTTGTGAGTAAACAGGGCCAGTATAGTGGGCTGTGCAGCCCCCACGAGAATAGATGTGTCTGCCCTTCACTCCTCCCTTCACTTCTAGGAAGGCAAATGCTGGGACGGACTCTAGACCAGCCTGAGGGAACCAGTGGCAGGTGTTGTCCCCATCTCTACACTCACCAGGGTGGTGGTCTGCTGGTGCCTGAGGGATGGATGGGAGCTGAAGGTGTGATTATTGGGTTGTATGAATTATTTCATTAGTCTATTGTTTTTATACCTGGTTTCACCGCAGGCTTTTGGGGATATATATATATATATATTTTTTTTTTCCTTTTTGGTGCTGGGGATTGAACCCAGGGATGGCCTATCTCCAAACTACACCCCAGACCCGTCCTTTTTTTTTTCAGTACTGGGGATGGAACCCAGGCAACTCAGAAGGGCATTCTACTTCTGAATCCTGAGCTACACCTCCAGCCCTATTTTTTTATTCTTTATTTTGAAACATGGTCCCACTAAGTTGCAGAGGGCCTCACTAAGTAACAGAGACTCCTCACAAACCCTTGATCCTCCTGTCTCTGCATCCCAAGTACTGGGATTATGAGCGTGTACCAGCACACCCAGCCCCAGTCCTTTTTATTTTCATTATTTTATTTATTTATTTTTGTGGTACTGGGGTTCCTGGGAGCCCTTCTACCTTCGGGCTACACTCCCAGACCTATTTTATTTTTGGAAACAGGGTCTCTTAAGCCAGCGTGGCTGGCTTCAAACCTGCGCGACCCTCCTGTCTACGCCTCCCAAGTGCGGAGATTACAAGTGTGCACCACCACGCCCGGCTATATTTTATTTTGAAACAGGGTCTTGCTAAGTTGCTGTGTGTCTCACTAAGTTGCTGAGGTTGGCCTCAAACTTGCCAACTTGTCCCAGCCTCCCAAGTATTGGAATTATAGGTGTGTACCACCGTACCCAGCTGAATTTCATCTTTGTTTAACCTCCAGGACCAAAAATGAAAATGGAATTTACTCTGTCGGCACTATTTTTGTATTCTATTTCCAAGCCAATTTTTGTTAATCAATATGTTTAACAAGGTATAGGACGAATCACATTGGGTGTGATTTCTCTATTCACCTCTTTTGCTAAACAGAGCAAAAGAAAGGACCAGGGGATGTCAGAGCATTGCAAACTTAATCGCCTTTAAATAATTGATAGCAGACAGAAGTTTTGTAGCACACTTAACTCTGTAATTTGCAATTGTCCAGGTAAGACACTAATCCGAGTAGCTTCATGTTGTGTTCCTGACCATATTGCAGTGTTGGGTGTTGCTTGAGCAGCTCTGTGCGATAGCTCGCCCTGCCCTCAGAGAGCAGACAGCCCATGAGGAGGGTTCTGTAGGATTCAGACAGTTTGGGGCATTGTTTCTCTGACAATTATCTATTATTCTTTATTATTTATTTATTTTTTGGTGGTACTGGGGTTCCTGGAAACACTTCTACCTCTGGGATACACTCCCAGACCTATTTTTTATATTTTTATTTGGAAACAGGGGTCTCTTAAGCCAGCACGGCTGGCTTCGAACCTGCCTGATCCTCCTGTCAGTTTCCTGACAGTTTCCTGCCGCAGGGTGGGTGTCACCGGCCTGCATCCGTGCCTTTGGTCCCTGCCTGGCATAGAGGATGTTTGCCTGGAGTCTCACTTTAATTTCTCAAAGCTCCTCCATTGCTGTGTTTGGGTTCACCATCGGAGCTGCTGTGCCTTACGTAGGAAGCAGTTTAGAAGCTATTGTCTCCATGTGACAGGAAAGGAAGCTAAGTCGCTTGGTCAGAAGTCGCTCCCAAGGTTATCCCGCGGGATCCTGGCCCGGACGCCATTGGCTGAGGCCTGACCATGATTGCTCACGGTCCTTGTCTCTCTGGGAGGCCTCTGGCCGCTTTACTCAGCTGCTGGTAACGGCCTCCCGAATACTTCAGTTAGGAAAACAATGTTTGCCAGTGACTCCTGCCTCAGTGGGATGTTTAGGAGGATAAATAACATAATGCTTGTGAAAGTGATTTTTACCCGAGAATGGCATTATGCGTGCCAAATAGTATTTAGAAGATGCATGGCTTCTCTCTGATCCTCAGTAGATCTGCAGTTACAATAGGATTGTACAATTGTGCAATAAACTTGTGAGACCTTTAGTTAGTGATGTAATTAGCAGTGTATTAGTAATACCTAAAGATAAAGTTGAACTTGAGCCGGGCGCGGTGGCGCACGCTTGTCATCCCAGCATTCGGGAGGCTGAGACCTGGAGGATCACGGTTCGCGGACAGCCTCAGCTACTTAGAGAGGCCCTCTGCAACGCAGTGAGACCCGGTTTCAAAATAAAGAATAAAAAATAGGGCAGGGGGTGTAGCTCAGAGGTCGAATGCCCCTGGGTTCCATCCCCAGACCCGCAAAAAAAAAAAAAAAAAGATAAAGTTGAACTTGAAAACTTTTATTTGAGTCTAATGTACTTAAGGAGACATCTGTTAGTCAAAATGAATTTTTTCCCCCAGTGCTGAAGTTGGAACCTAGGGTCTCATGTATGATGGGCAAGTGCTTTTCATACATTTGGCCTCCCAGTGAGTGTGTGTGTGTGTGTGTGTGTGTGTGTGTGTGTGTGTGTGTGTGTTACTAGAAACTGAACCGAGGGGCATTCCACCTCTGAGCTATACCCAGAGCTCTATTTTATTTTTTGTTTTGGGACAGTATCTCACTGGGTTGCTGCAAGTCTTGTTACTTTGCTGCGGCTGCCCTCAAACCTGTGATCCTCCTACCTCGGGCTCACAAGTACAGGGATTACAGCCGTGTGCCACTGGCCCAGCCAAAGGAGAGTTTTGATGCCCAACTTTTGATTTCAGGAAGGGCAATTGATTCCGTTAGTTCCTCTCCTATTCTATTTACTTGCAGCCCTTGATTTTGTGTGTATGTGTGTTTTCAAAGAATAAAGTCCCAGGAAGAAAAAAAAAATTCTCTCTACTTCTCTTTATTTAGACTTTTGTTCTTCATTTAGCTTCTAGCATGTTCTCTCCTTGCTCTTAGGATGGCCCAGGTACTACTATCTAAGGGAAATTAAACCTGTGAATCACTGTTCTCCTTCTTCTCCCAAAGCTTATCAGCAGTACAGTCCTATTTTATTTACTGGGCATCGACTGAATCCTCCGTTGTGTCGCAGAGGGCACGGAGCACCTCAGCCCAGAGTCCGGGTCGCCTGTGCCAGCTCCAGAAGGAGTGGCCCCAGGTACGGCCGCCCACCACGCCCATGAGCCTGCTTGTCATCATTACTTTCCACGGATCTATTTTCACGTACAACTTACTGCTGCCAGCTCCCTGTCCCTGCAAAACAAGCAATAAACACCTGCGGTGGCTGACTGCAGGGATCCCAGGGGCAGGAAGGAGGGGCTGCCTGCGGTCGCTTCCTTTGTTGCAGCAAACACACTTTGTCTGGCTCAACCCAACAAATTAAGTTGGACCCTGGGGTGGATGGTTAGAGCTGAGCCTCAAAACCGGAAGACGGCACACACCTTCTACCTACGCTTGCCAGTCGGCGCAGTATTTTAGCTGCTTTTCCCTGGTCCCCCGAAGCTATGCAGGAAGCAAGAAGAAATGAGCTCTTTTTTTCTATTTTTCTTATTTTTTTATATAAAAACCCATCCAGGTTTTATCGTTGCTCTACACCGTGGGCAGCTCTTTGTAGCCGGGGCTGGAGAACGAAATCTAGAATAAGACTGTTTCGGTGAGAATCAGCTCTTTCTTGGATTACTGCATAATGTTATCCTCCACTGGCCAAAAGAAGTTCTGAAGAAAGAGACAAGACAAAATAAACAAAAAACCTCTAACCAGCCAGGGGAGTTTCTGTGTTATGGACCCTGTTCGCGTTAGCTATTTCTCGTTAAGGGCTCTAAACAGAGGCACCATGAAGACACCCAGTTAAACCCACAGAAGACCCACTCCTCAACCTGCTCAAGCACTATTCTTGACTCATTCCTTAATTTTTTGCTAACATTTGTGTGTGTCACGTGTGTGCGTGTGTGTGTGTGTGTGTGTGTGTGTGTGTGCACGCGCGCGCGCGCACATGCGTGCGTGCGTTGTTTTGTTTTGGTTTTTGTTTTAAAACAGGGTCTCCCTGGTCAGGTGTGGTGGCGCGTGCTTGTAATCCCAGGATTCGGGAGGCTGAGAAAAGAGGATCGCGGTTTGCGGACAGCCTCAGCTACTTAGTGAGGTCCTTTGCAACTCAGTGAGAGCCTATTTCAAAATAAAGAATAAAACATGGGCAGGAGGTGTAGCCCGGAGGTCGAATGTCCCTGGGTTCTATCCCCAGACTCAAAGAAAGAAAGAAAGAAAGAAAGAAAGAAAGAAAGAAAGAAAGAAAGAAAGAAGAAAGAAAGAGGAAAGAAAGAAAGAAAGAAAGAAAGAAAGAAAGAAAGAAAGAAAGAAAGAAAGAAAGAAAGAAAACAGTCTCACTAGGTTGCTGAGTCACTAAGTTACTGAGGTTAGCCTCGAACCTGTGATCCTCCTGTCTCAGTCTCCCAAGCACTCTCTCAAGAGGACACTAATTCCATCTATGAGGGCTCTGCTTTTGTGAGATAATTACCTCCTAGAGGCCCCACCTTTCAGTCCTACTGCACTGAAGATTGGGCTTCAACATATGCGTTTTGGGGACCTGTTCAGGCCATAGCAGCAAGAGGAGTCATCGCCCTCACTCTGGTATTAGAGTGCTCATCACATTACCATGTGAATGGGTGGGCCTGTGGGGAATCTCTCTTGCTAGATTTTGATTTGGGGGACAGCAATTACTAAGTAGTCTGCCTCACTCCATGCTCAGCCACTATTGCAATGCCCAGCACACGGTAGGTCTATGAATATCTAAGCGTACCTAGACTTCAGGCAGGGATTCCAGCTGTCACTTTGCTGTGTGTGTCTGGGCGGTGCTGCTCTGTTCTCCTCAATGTTTCTGAGTGATGACAACACTGAACAAAGGCGTGCCTGACGCTGACCAGGGAAACTGCCAACACTGTTTTGGTCACACCACCCGTCATCCCAAGGGTCATGGCTGCAGGCTTCCTGAGTGCCCGGCCCTGTGCTCCAAATGTTTACATCCATGACATCACTCCACCCCTAACAGTAACAGTGCTACGCTGTAGGGTCCGTTATTGGCCCCACTTTGCAAATGAAGGCACTAATGCTCCAGGAGGACTTGGCCAAAGCCAGAATTAGCAGAGTGGAGCCTTGAACCTGAACAATAGTCTGACCGTGAGACATGCACTTGCTTGCTCCCTGCGTGCAGCTGTGTCTAATGCTCAGGACCCTCACCTGGGCCAGTCACAGACGGGAGATCCGGGGAGAAGCACGGTGGAGGGCGATGGTTTTGCCTCAAGTCATTCTCACCAAACTCAGGAGTAATTCCAAGGAAATGTGATATCATTCGCATATACCACAGTGGTTGGAAATACTTCTTTTTGATCCGAATACTTAGTGACCCTTCTGCAGCCTTTCCATTCATCCTTTTAGGACTCAGGATGATCCAAGAATTGATTATTCATTGGAAACTTGCCTGTCTTTGGGTAGGGATGAACAGGTGAGAGCTTAAATCATGAGTGGAGGTCAAGGTTGGTAGTTTGAACCCAGAGTGGGAAGTTCCAGGCTTGGAAAACAGACCCATTAGACTAGCAGCCAACGTTAGAGAGAAGGCAAGAATATGATATACACAAAGTGTTTCTGTACTAATCAATACTAGCTTTTCCTTTCTACGCAGCATCTCTGAAGTTATCGGCAATTGTAGAAATTGATGGTTTTAGTGATTTGTTTTCCCACTTAGCCTTGGTTAATAATTCCTCTCTTCTCTCCCGCACCAGTCCTGCTTTATAACACTGGCCTTGAAACACCATACATGGCTCCAGAGGTTAGATCAATTGGCAATATAAAATATACATGACCCCTGATTTACTTTTCCTTTGAAGTCTTAGAAAGAACACAAAATAAAATATGGTATAATATTCTTACATAAATTTATTGAAACCTACAGTAAGATTAAATGGTCCCTCTTGCACAGGTCCTACCACAAAAAGACACACTCAATGCTTTTGGCCGTGAGAAATTATACAAATTCAGTTGAGAATGGTGGTGTACACGTGTAATTCAAGTACTTGGGAGGCTGGGATAGGTGGATCAAAGGTTCGAGACCAGCCTCAGCAATGTAGTGAGGTTCTCAGTAACCTAGCAAGACTCTATTTTAAAACAAAAACTGAGCCGGGCGTGGTGGCGCACGCTTGTAATTCCTGCGCTTGGGAGGCTGAGACAGGGGATCGCACAGGTTCGAAGCCAGCCTCGGCTACTTAGTGAGACCCTGTTTCCAAATAAAATATAAAATAGGTCTGGGAGTATAGCCTGGAGATAGAAAGCCCCTGGGTTCTACCCCTCGTACCACAAAAAATACATAAAGAAATAAAACAAAAACTAAAAAAGGGGGAGGTGTAGCTCAGAGGTAGAACATCCCTGGGTTCTATCCCCAAAACAGGAGAAGGAAGGAAGGAAGGAAGGAAGGAAGGAAGGAAGGAAGGAAGGAGAAAGGGATGAGCATGGTGGCACAGACTTGTAATCCCAGCATTAGGGAGGCTGAGACAGGAGGATTATGGTTCAAGGACAGCCTCAGCTACTTAGTAAGGCCCTTTGCAACTCAGTGAGACCCTGTTTCAAAATAAGGAATAAAGTGCTCACTTTGGCAGCACATATACAAAATAAGGAATAAAAAAATAGGACTGGGTGTGTAGCTCAGAAGTTGAATGCCCCTGGGTCCCATCCCCAGTATTGCAAAAAGAGAGAAAGAAGAAAGAAAGAGAGTGAGAGAAAGAAAGAAGAAAGAAAGGAGAAATGAAGAAAAATAGAGAAAGAAAAAAAAAAGAAAACAATCCTTACTGGTTTAGAAAACTTTTCAAGGTCCCTAAGTGCACTGGCTCCCCTCTGTGTGAGGGCTCCATTAGCCGCCCCTCCCCATGGATAACAAGTGCATATTTATTTACTTGGTCATTTACACTTGAGCTCTTTCAGGATCAGATGAGAGGCTGGGTTTTCAGCTGTTGTCTGGGAGCCTATAAGAGACGAGTTGGTGATAAAGTTTTGTGGCAAATTGGAGGGAAGATCAGCCCCTTTGGTGTCTTTTTCCCTTTTCTTTCCTAGGACAAGACAGCCTCCAACAGCACCCCGACACGGCCTGCTCTGCACACCGCCCGTCATTCATGGAGCCTCTGGGCCTGGGAAGCATCCACAGGGGTGGGTGGAGCCAGCAACACAGTCCCCAACGTCCCCTCCTCTGGTCCTGCTGGGCTCCCAGCTGCTGGTGGCTGGTCAGACACATCAAGGCCTCTGTCAGCTTCGTGCCTGGGTCACAGCACAGCAGCCCCGACTGGGCCTGGGAGTGGAAAGGGTGGCATGGACTCTGCTGGGCCTGCAGTTGGGCTAGAGGGAGCCGGCACCCACTGGGAACCCTGTTTTGCCTGTCGGCCACCCCGGGTGGCCCCGGGCCGCTGACCTTTGCTACCTGCACAGCTGGCATTGCCACCGGCGGCAGAAGTGTCCTTCGCTGGGGTTGCTGCAGATGCTGTTGCCAGGAGCAACGGAGGCGACACAGTTCGTGTCAGGAAGATCGGGGAGAACAATTTGTTTGGGTTCAAGCAAAACACGTCTGGATCTCTCCTTCTGTGGGGAGTCGGAAGACAGTGCTCCCAGAAGACCCTTGTGCCGGGCCTGTCAGCGGCCTCCCGGGACCGCGGAGCATCACAGTGCAAGCAGAGCAAGTGAGAATTCCCGATGAGGGCCGGGATTCGCAGCCTCAGTCAGCCCGCCTTTAATGGAGGAAGCAGCCAGCCTGGGCTTGATCAACAGAGGGAGTTCTTTTCCCACCTTTGTTGTCTTACCATCTGCAATTTAGCTGTTCCCCCCTCCAACCCCTTTCTGCAATTAGACGTTCTGTTTGAAGAGTTAAACTCAACACAATGAATATTGTATAACCCGCTCATTAACTAGACTCCTGTGGAAACCAAGCTTCCTCTGTTGCCTTCAGCAACCCGCTGAAATAGAAATCGTGTCCCTCCTCTGTGTCTCAGACTCATCTCCTTTAACTCTTAAAAACAACAACAACAACAACAAACAAACCAAGAAAGGAATGTTGGGTTTGGGGGCCCTTGCAAGAAAAAGAGCTGAAGCTGTTTTCCTCTCTGAACCGCCCTAGTTTTCTTTTCAAAACTAGAGTCCAAAAACTGAGTTGGAGCTCTGTGCATTTAAACAGGTGAAGGCGAGAGTAATCCGGTCTTTTGGGAAGTGCAGCAGCCCAGCAAAGCTGCCATGGAAATTGGTCGGAAGCAAGGAAAGTTTTAGAAAGTTGGATTGAACACGTCTTTGGGAAAACACACACTCAGCGCAAGGCCACAGCCCCAGAGTGGGCAAGCAAACCTTTCTATCAGGTGTAAACGGCTCTGAGACTCCCCATCCATTTACACTTGGTGAAAGGACTTGTGTTTCCCAACAGCTAGAGGATAGGTTGCCTTTTGCCAAAGGTCAGGCTAAAAAAAAAAAAAAAAATTATTTTACTGGCAGAGTTTGAAAAATAGCCTTTACTTATCTCCTCAGGGGCTATCAGGAAGGAAGTGTCATGGATGGAGATTATCTGCTCTCTGAACTTTCTGAAGATCACTGAGTTAGCAGTGGTTCCACAGACCAACATGGTATCAAAATAAGAGAGTTGAATATTAACTCTCAAATATGCCCACCTCATATCTAAAACTTTGGAGTCCGCCTCCTCTCCAGTGGTAACTCTACTACAGAGTCAGTACCCATGCTAATGAGGAAAGAAAACCAGCAGAGTGTGGGGAAGGATATTTATTCATCTTGCACTTAACTCAGAGAGGCAGCATGCTAAAAGCTTTGCATATATTTTCACATTTAGTCCCCACAGTCACTTAACGAGCAATAGGCTCAATAACTTTCCCAGGACAGTGAGGTATTTGCAACACCTCGATTCAACGACAAAAACGTGTTTTTAATTGGGTGTGTAGGAGAGACGCTGCTTGTTCCTGCTGTTTTTGCAGCTACTTTAGCTCATTGGGCTTCAGCTGCAGGGCACTTTCTCCTTCTGAATCCTGGACTCAGGAAGAGCTCTGTTCCTTAGTTTTTATCCTAAGCACTTGAAGACCTAGGTAATGTATGTGTTATAGGAATGTGGTGGGGGAAAAAAAAAACACCCAATGTGCTGTACTTCAGTGGGGGCCCACAAATAGTGCTCCTGCAAGCCCAACCCTCCCAAAAGATGTCCTTCCTCCCCAATATGCAAACAAGGGATCCCATGAATGGCGCATTCTAAGCTATATCCCATCAGAGCCAAGCACACCACGTAGAAAGCACCTTCAAGAGCTTCAGATCCTAGAGGAAACTGTCTTGTGTAAATAGACTGTTTTGGTTATCTGTTGATGTAGACCGGATTATCGTAAAGTGTAGCATCTTAAAGCAAGCACTACTTCCATTATTTATTATCTCTCATGATTCTTGGGGGGGCCTGGGCTCAGCTGGGCAGTTCTTCTGCTCCTTCTGAGGCTAGGGAGCTGGGACACCCAGAAAAACTCACTCACATGGTCCGTAGCTGGCGTTGCCTGTTGAACACAGAGAGCAATTTGGTTCTTTTCTTGTACCTTCTTGACACCACGCGGCTGCATTCCAAAATGGAGTATTCCAAGCACAGACAGCCAGAGGCTGGGGGTCTCTGATCAGAGCAGGTCACAGGACCAGTCTTCATTTTTCACAGGGAAAGACAATAGATTTCACTTTTTCTCTTGTTTTATTTTTGTTTAGTATTAGGAAAGAAACTTAGAGGCATTCTACCTCTGAGCTCTACCCCCAACCCCTTTTTATTTTCTGTTTTGAAACAGAATCTCACCAAGATGCTGAAGATCTTACTAAACTGCTGAGAATGGTCTCAAACCTGTGATCCTCCTGTCTTAGACTCCCAAGTACTGGGATTACTCACAGGAGTGTGCCACTGAGCCAAGCTCGATTTCATTTTTTTGTGAGAGGTGTGGCAAAGAATGTGACGCTATTTTTAATAGACTACGCCTTCTCACTAGACTGCTGACCTGCGGTGGGGGCTTTAGGGAGAGTAGGAGCAGTAGTTTATCTCTGGGGGGGCCCTGGGCCACCTCTCCTGTAGCGCATCAAAAGGATGAGAGACAGCCCCAGTTTCTTCCTCCGAGAAAAGTGAATCACATAATTATTCTGCTCGTTGTAAAGGTTAAATGCATATACATTTAGTTATCTGCCTCTAACTAACCCATCGTGTACCAGTATTGGGAATGGCCTAGGAAGATTTGAGAAAGCTCTGGTTATTAATAGATATATTTCAGAAATAATTGTGTCAAAATGGCAGACCTGGACAGAGAAAGGCTTGGCTTTGGTCAGGAAGCAAACAGCTATTGAAACTTAGATTGACTTAGCTAAAAGTAATTAGCAAGTCGATAGGAGAGGGGAGCTAGGACTTTCTCTGTCTAAAGACAGATCTACATGATTAGATAAGCTAGCAGGATGGGAGGAGGGGTCGACCTTCCTGAAAGGAGACACCTTGCCACACCTTGCTGGGGGAAGTACCTTACAGGGACGTTTACTATGTCAGAATTATGGAAACAAGATGGAGGTCATAGGTATAAAAAGTCCGGTCCACGTGCTGTATCTTGGGGGGTGAATTGGCTCAGACCCCCCCCATGCCATTCTGACATGGGGCTGTAACTATCTTTTGTATTTCTTTCTTTTTAATAAACTTCTTTAAATCTTCAACAAGTGTCCGAGCTATGTATACTTATCCTTAGCTCAGGACAAGAACCCGTGTTTTTTCTGTTTCTGTTTTTTGGGGTTTTGTTGTGGTTTGATGGAAATGGTGTCTGGAACCCTAACAGGGGTCCCCTGGGACAGTTTCCTCAAAACCATAACATCTCCCACCCCAACATATTTCACCGTAACCTATCGCACCATTGTTAGCAGTGCCACCCTGCACTGCGAGGCTGTCTTTAAATTTCTCCATAAGATTCTGTGACCGATACTGTCATTCCCTTTCCATGATAGCGCCTTGATTATTACCTAAGACTAATCATTCTTCTATTTAATGCTATGTCTGGCTGCAGCCCCCATCCTACCCCATTTCCCTACAGCTTTTGAGGGGGTCGTGCCACACCAGCTGTCACGGTTACTGCCATGTTATCAGGATGCTTTTGCTGCCACATTTTGACTGAGCTCTGTTTTGGGCCAGAGCACCTGGAGTCTGCAGGCCATGGGTCCAGATGCCCTTAATACAGTCTTGAAGATCCTAGAGGCCTGGCTTTAGGAAAGTCCCTGAGGGGAGGGAGGAGAAAGTGTTAACTTAATCTGCAGGCTGTTACGAAAGCAAGGAACCATTAAATGTTAAAAAAAAAAAAAAGAGCAAAGGACTCAAAATGCAACACCTTAAAATAGCTTTTTTTTTGGTTTTGTTTTGTAAGAATAGCTATAGAATTGTTCAGCCAACCTCTTGCTAGAGGAAAAGAGATTTGGGAATAAATAGACATTTAAGAGAACATAATGGAAAAAACAATAGCTAAAAATTCTTTAAAGTGTGTGTGTGTGGGGGTGTTTACTAGGTGTGTGTTTATTAAACCCAGAAGTATTTGACTTCTGAACTACACCCCAAGTCTTTTTTATTTTTTATTTTGAAATGGAGTCTCGCTAAGTTACTGCAAGGTGGCCTCAAACCTGCAATCCTCCTATCTCAGCCTCCCAAGAATTGGGATTATGGGTGTGCACCAGCTGTGCTGAGCTTTAAAAACTCTTTATATCTCAAACAAGTGGTTTTCTACCTATCATGCTGAGTTAATAACCACAGGTTAGTGATAAAGAGTGGGTCTTAGTCTTTTTGCTTTCAGAGTCTATTTCTATTTCCAATGACCCTTTCCAGAACAGATACAATTGTGGTGAATCACAACCTAATGCCTTACCATAGTGCGGCTGAGCCAGCTCACTGTGGAGGTTGTTGGCATTCATTGGCTTTACAATGTTTGTTTTCTTTTAAAAACTCTAACCAACAACAACAAAAACCCCACAAAAACAGGTCATCAAGGCAGCAAATATTTAAACAAGTGTCAGGGTTTATTTGAAAGGTTGTTTGGAAAGGGCTGGAAATTTCTGAATAAATTACAGATGATGGTCAGGCCCTCTTCCTGTCTTGGACTTCCAGAATTAATCAGTGACCACAGCCTTTCTACAGTGCAGGATGTTTTTCTTTATTTCACTCCGAACTATTTTTCTTCTACCAGTGGTGCCTGGCTAGGAATTTCTTTTATTCACGTAAAGTGAATTCTCATTCACTTGTTTTATTAAACTTGAGCCTTCCTCCATTCTTGTTAAGATATTCTGAAGTACTCCGCACCATTCAGCCCTGGGGTGTTGCACAATCAGCCTAGGCAATGTCTGGGTTAGAACAGGAGGACCTTTATGGTAAAGGAAAAGGCTCATGCTTTTCTTGTTTATTCTGTTCATTCTTTTTGTTTAACTTATTTATTTTTGTGGTACTAGGAATTAAACCACAGACACTTTACCGATGAGCTACATCTCTGGTCTTTTTTATTTTACTTTTTATTTTGAGAGGAGAGTCTCACCAAGTGGCCCCAGCTGGCCTTAAACTTGCCATCCTCCTGCCTCAGCCTCCGGGATAGCTGGGATTACAACACCACACTCCTTTATTGTGTCCTTTAAGTGAAAAACAAAGAAAATGTGAGCATTTGATGAGCATTTGATGATGCCTGGAGCAGCCAGGAAAACTGCAGACTTCAGTTGTCTTTGAGGCTCCATTTATTTACTTTTTTTCTGCACTTAAAATTTAAATTAGTTTAGGGCCAGGATCAGGATGTAGCTCAGTGGCAAAAGCACCTGCTTTGCAGGTGTGGTGCTCTGGGTTCAATCCCTGGTTCCAAAAAGACAAAAAATTAAAATTTGAATTAGTTTATATTGCATTGTCATCTCTGACTTTTCTAAAGGACTTACATCTCTTCTGGAAAAAAAAAAAATGAACTTCTGACAGGGCTGATGAGGTCCTCGGAAACCAGGCTTCCACTAGCTACCTGTTCCTGGATTGCACACATGTGCTGTCCTGCCACACAACACACACACACACACACACACACACAGCTCTATCCAGCTCCTGTGACGGCTTGAGTATGTATGGAATGCCTCCTGGAAAACCTAATGAATTGGTAATACCAAGATGTTCAGAGATGAAATAATTAGATCAGGACTTTAACCTCATCAGTTCATAAAGCCATTATTGGATTAATAATTTGAGTGGATTTCCTGAGTGGCAAGTGTAGGTGTGTGATTGGGGAAGTGGATCATTCGGTGTGGATAGAGTTGGTTGACTCTATCCATCCCTGGTCCATTCCTGCCTTGCTCTCTCTTCTTTCCTGGGTGTTGAGCCCTTTTCCTCTGGCTCAGCCTGCTGCTATGCTGTTTCTACCGTGGAGCTGGCCAGCTCTGGGCTGAACCTCTGAAACCATGAGCCCAAAGGAACATTTCTTCTTCTAAATTGTGCAGGCCAAGTATTGTGATCCAAGCTCCGGAACAGCTGGCTAATATGGCACCCTTGCTCTTGCTGTCCCTGCCTGGAATTCTACTCCCCGAGATGTCCACAAAGCTTTAGGATCGTGATCAGCTGTTGCTTTACCAGAGTGGCTTGTTCTAACCGTTGATTCTCTTCCACTCCCTGTGTCTGCCCTGATTTATGACATCTGTAGCACTTCTTAGCACTCACATTATGTGTTTGCGTTTTTATTTTCTGCCTCCCCCCCAGACTAGGAGGCTTCATAAAGAGGGGAACTTGCTTTTCTCACAGTCATATCTCCAGTACAGAGCTCCTAGGACATAGTAAGTCATCGAGAAATGCTTTTAAACACATAAATGAGAAGTTCAATGTGTTGCGATCACCCATTCTTGGCGTGGAATATAGCTGGATTTTGTAGCACCCAGGGCAGCTCCAGGGTGCTTGGGAACCAGACAGTGCAGGTTTCTTTCCTGGAGGTAAGTGAGAGCATTCTGTGGATGACTGTCCCCAGAGCAGAAGTGTTCTGTGTCTCCAAAGAGTGGACATGGGTCTTAACCTCCCCTTCTCATCCAGGACAAGAAGAAAGCTGAAGGAGGTATTCCCAACCTAGGATTTCATCTGTGAGCCTATTTTATTCAATTTAGAGTGTTGTACAGGCGTTTTCAACCTCCACACTATCAACCTTTGGGGATGGATAATTGTTGATCTTACGGGCCTGTCCTGGGCACTGTAGAATATTTAGCAGTGTTTCTGGCCTTTACCCAGTAGATGCCAATAGCTCTTCCTCCCAAGTTGAAACAATCAAGTGTCCCTGGACCTGGCCAGAGGTCCCTGGAGGCAGAGCCACCCCTGTTAGGAAGCCTAAGGGACGTAATTATAGGTTCTTGAAATGAAGCAGGATTTCCTAAGTCATCTCTCTACTCAGGGATAGAACAGACAGTATTGAATAGAGAACTTTAAGTTTTAAAAATAGAATGACTTTAAAGATCATCTGACTTGGTGGTTTTGAATTTTGAAAATCGAATAGGTTAAAAAAATTAAGAAAACTAAGCCGGGGGTGGTAGCAGATGATTGTAATCCCAGCATTTGGGAAACTGAGACAGGAGGATCCAGGTTTGCGGACAACCTCAGCTACTTAGTGGGGTCCTTTGCAGCTCAGTGAGACCCTGTTTCAAAATAAAGGATAAAAAATAGGGCTGTGATAAAGCAACAGTTGGTCACGATCCTAAAGCTTTGTGGACATGTCAGGGAGTAGAATTCCAGGCAGGGACAGCAAGAGCGAGGGTGCCATATCAGTGAGCTCTTCCAGAGCTTGGATCAAATACTAAATACGATGGTCAAAGTTTGTGGATATCCTTCCCTTCTCTTTCCTCCCCCATCTTTCCTCGAGGCACTGAAATTTAGGGCTCCAACAAGCACAGGCTGAGAACCATTAACAACACACTGCAGAGATGAGAAGGAGGCCTCAGAAGCGATGCACAGCAAGTGGGTCTGAGGAGCGCTCAGGGTCCAGCTGCCCATCCTCACTCCCAAATCGACGTTTCTTTGCATCACACTTGGCAGCTCGTTTATTTTCTGGGAGCATATTGGGTGCTGTAAATGTTCCAGTGGGTCCAGAAAGGGCCTGGAATCAAGCGGAAAAAAGACCCGGAGTGATTCACCTACAGCTGCCATTAGACCCAGGAAGAAAGATGGTAGGACTCGCGGGACTGACACTCATGGCGGGCCAGGCGGGGGCATGAGCTGCCCATCAGTGACAGGCCCCAGCATGGACTGAAAGGAGAGAGAGCGAAGGGAGAGAGGCCGAGGGACCCGGATGGGCACGTGCCATCGGCATTACCCCACTCCCCAGTTCTCTTTCTCTGGGCTCCACATTTTTCCTTCCTTCAAATGGCACCTTGGGAGCATCTTCCCCTCTCAGCCGATGACAGATGTTTTCTGTAAAATGTTTTATTTCTTTATAGAGGGAAGAGGCTGCCTGGAAATACAGTCCATTGGATATTAAAGAATGTATTTCCCTGATTTATAGAGCGCCAAAGCAGGGTTGTCTGAGAGTCAAGGAACCAATGGGGATATCCATTTTGACTAATGATTAATTATTATATCAAAAGTGATGTTTCCCTATCAACTGATAGGCCGGAAAATAGACTGGAGCTTGCTAGGTTAGCACCGCGGGTCACAGATGTTGCCTCTGCATTTTCAGATTATATTATCCATTACAGACAGCACCTTCTCATTTAGAAACATAATTTGTTGTTCTCCCAGACCAAAAAAAAAAAAAAAAAAAAAAAAAAAGCTGACATTTCACATGCAAGCCAAAGATTAGAATCACTGCACAGGACCGCATATGGAAGTACATTAGGATGTGTTGTCCCTGATCAAGGACACGGGGCGGCTGGTGCTGAGATGCGAAGGCAATGACTTCTGATCTTTATTATGCAAATGTGCAGCCCCGAGAGCCAGGCTGTTTAACCTCATCAGAGGAAATGTCGCTGATCACTTCAAGCTCCAGATGTAGCACAAGCATTAGTACTGTTGTGTTATTATTATTATTATTTGTAGGGCATATGTAAGCCCAAGCCCTCTGATTAAGCTGAGTCCCTACTTGCCCAGATTGCCTGGAGCTGAAAATCAACTCCTGTTTACAGTAAACAAACAAACAATTTTTTTTTGTCTAATGCCTGTTTATGTCCCCAAACTTGGGTGAGGATGACAAGGTCACAAGGTGACCAACTTCCACCCCAGAAGCTTAATGATGGGCCACCCTCTCTCTTCTCCAGGTTTTTATGCCCCGATGGCAGAGGTGACTACAGGAAGCTTAAAGAATGGATTTGGAGTGGGTCAAAGGATAGATCTGGGGTGAAAACAGAGTGGGGAGGCAGGCGTGGTGGCACATGGAATTCCAGTTACACTGGAGGCTGAGGCAGGAGGATCGCAAGTTCAAGGCCAGCCTGGGAAATTTAGCAAGACTCTTTCTTAACATAAAATAGTAATAATTCAAAAAAGGCTGGGGATATAGCTCAGTGACGGAGCACTTGGCTAGCATACACAAAACCCTGGGGTCAATCCCCAGTGCTGAAAATCAACAACAACAACAACAACAACAACAACAACAACAACAACAACGATGTGGTAGGGAAGATTTTTAAAAAGAGAAAGATGCTGTATGGTATTAAAAGGGCTTAAAAGGAGAAATCGCCCTTACCCTTGCGCATGAGTCATTGCTATCTACCAGAGCCATAAAGAAAACTAAGAAACTAAGGTCCAGCATCAAAGAAAAAGTAGATGAGAAGTTAAAAAGCTGCAGACAGCTGGCTAGTAGCCCAGGGAGCTTGGAGGCAAAGTTTAAACATCTTTGAAGTCCAGTTTCCTTGACTTCAACTGGCAATGGTGTGGCTTTCAAAAGAAGAAACTCCTGATGTGGGAAACGAAGTAAATAACAGTAAATCAAGCTGTAGGCCGGGCGTGGTGGTGCACGCTTGTAATCCCAGCATTTGGGAGGCTGAGACCGGAGGATCGCGGTTCGCCGACAGCCTCAGCTACTTAGTGAGGCCCTCTGCAACTCAGTGAGACCCGGTTTCAAAATAAAGAATAAAAACTAGGGCAGGGGGTGTAGCTCGGAAGTCAAATGTCCTTGGGTTCCATCCCCAGACCTGCAAAAAAAAAAAAAAAAAAAAAAAAAAAATCAAGCTGTAGTGAGATCTAGAAGAAACAAACAAACAAAATTTAAAAACCCAACAAGTAATACACTTTCCCTCTTCCTCCCTCAGCCTGGTCTCCGCCTGCTAAGGTTTGGATCTTGAGAGTCCCTCAGGGACCACCTGTTAAAGGCCTAGCACTAGGTCTGGTGCTATTGGAATAAGGTGGAAACTGGAGGAGGCAGAGCCTGGCGGGCGGTCTCCGGCCGCTGGAGTGAGCCTGCAAGGGGCACTGCACACCCAGCCCTTCCTTCTTTTTTTCCATTCTGAGCTGCCACAAGGTGAGCAGCTTGCTCCGCCTCCCGCTCCTCCGCCATCTTGCTCCACCTCGACAACAGAGCCCACCAACCATAGACTGAAATGTCTAAACCTGTGAGCCAAAGTAAACCTTCTCCTTTCTTAAAAATTTAAATTTATTTATTTATTTATTTATCTGGTGGTACTGGGCATTAAAACCCTGAGAGCATTCTACTGACCCCTGAGCTCTGCCCCCCCGCCCCAAGCCTAATTTTATTTTATTTTGAAACAGGGTATTGCTGGCTGGCCTTAAACCTGTGCTCCTCCTGTCTCAGCCTCCCAAGTACTGGGATGATAAGTGTGCGCCACTACGCCTGGCACCTTTTCCCCTTTTTAAGTTGCTTTACCTCCGTTATGTGTAACAGTAAGAGGAAGCTGACCAACACAGAGGGGAAAGAGCCCACTTTAATAAGTGACCTCAGAAGAACTGCATAACTGGAAAGAGGCTTCTCCAGAGTCCTGTCAGATGCCCTCCCATCCCACCCAAATCCTCCTAGTATAAACAATGATATCACGGGCCTAGTCCAGCTAACTGAGACATCTTGGGAAAGGGTTCCACATCTTCAAAAGCTTTTCAGATGATTCCAATGTGCAGTGAGGCCTGCTACAGGTTTTCATTTTTTTCCATCGGTGGCTGGAGGATAGTCAGAGGTTGCACCTGGTGGTCTTTCCTGCCTTCTAGTGTGGCTCAGAATAGGGGCAGAGATGAGCTCAGCCTAAGTAGAAAATGGCTTTTTTCTCAGAGTCAGAAGACCTGTCTCCTTGGCTGCTTCCCTCGTGGAGGAAAAGCAAAAGAGGGACCTTGGATGTGAACTTAGATCTGAGTTAGTTTGTTGGAGCATCTCAGCAGGACTTCAGCTGTGGGATTCTGGAATCGGCTGCCATACTTGGGTACCACCGTCGCGGGCCGGTGAAACCGCACCCGTGGCTGGAGGTATAGCCAGGATCCTTGCTCTGCACCCTGACACGAGCTCTTCAGCCAGCGCCCGAGAAGTAGATGAAGCAGGGCATGTTAACCCTCTCATATGATGGCGCAGGCTGTCCACATAATCCTGTGGGCTCGGAGCTGCTGGGGTCTCATGGAGTTCTTCCCTGTTTCTACCTGGCTTAGGGAAAGAGAAAATCAACTATTTTAGAGTATGAAAAGGCTCAGTTCAAAACTTGAAAGGGCTACCGAGTGATTCAACAATACTTTTCATATCCCTTGAACTTGGTTTTTGCATCTAACAAATGGAGGCGGTGTGACCTGCTCACAGATTTGTTTTGAGCAAGGGATCTTAGGGCTCAGCCACTTGAAATGCTATGAGATTTGTGTTCACCTTTGGGTTTTGACCTCTGAAAGCACAGACTGCATTTTCTTTTTCTTTGTATCTTCAACCCCAAATATGATAAATACATAGCACACAGTAGGTACTTAACTATAACCTTCACAGAGGTTCATCTGAGTAGGAAGTCTCTTGTTACTCCTGGTACTCTGTTCATTTCCTTCATTGCTATTTTTTTTCCTTTTTTTTTTTTTAAATGGTTCTGGGGATTGAACCCAGGGGTGTTTTATCTCTGAGCTACCCCCTGGCCCTATTTTGCTTAGAAACAGGGTCTGACTAAATTGCTGAAAGCCTCACTAAGTTGCTTCGGCTAGCCTTGAACCTATGATCCTCCTATCTCAGCTTCTCAAGTACTGGAATTACAGGCATATGCCACCATACCTGGCTTCCTTCATTGCTCTGGAAATGATGTACTTACATGGATATTGTCTGTCTCCTCTGAGACCGTAGTTTCCATGAGCTCAGGGACCTTGTCTGTCTGGATGCTCAGAGTCTGTCTGACAGAGTAGTTGCTTAAAACATATTGTCAGCCAGGTGTGGTAGCGCACACTTGTAATCCCCGAGCTTGGGAGGCGGAGACAGGAGGATCGCGCAAGTTCAAAGCCAGCCTCACTGGCTTAAGAGACCCTGTTTTCAAATAAAAATATAAAAATAGGTCTGGGAGTGTAGCCTGGAGGTAGAAGGGCTTCCAGGAACCCCAGTACCACACACACAAAAACAACAACAGCAAAAACAAACACACAAAACGTATTGTCAGCCAGATGTGGTGGCACACGCTTGTAATCCCCGCGCTTGGGAGGCTGAGACAGGAAGATCGCACAGGTTTGAAGCCAGCCTCTGCTACTTAGTGAGGCTCTCAGCAACTTAGTGAGACCCTGTTTCCAAATAAAGTATAAGTCTTGACAGTATAGCCCGGAGGTAGAAAAGCCCCTGGGTTCTACGCCCAGTACCACAAAATAAAATAAAACAAAAACGTATTGTCAGGTGGTCCCAAACAGGAATGGCTGCTTATCTGATAACTAAAAGGAGCAGCGTCAAAGGTATCAGAACCAGCCGGGATGAAAAGGAAAGGTTCTGGAAAGCTCATCCACAGAGGAATAAGCAGGGTCAGCCTCCTTTCCAGTTTCCTCCCCACAGAATCCTGCCTGGGAGCCTTTATATAGGACGGCCCGTTTCCTCAGGCCTCTGTGCCAAACTGAGCAGCCCAGTGAATGAGGTTTTGTGACAAGGACAAGGGCCGCCTCAGAGCGAGCTGGCCGGCCACACCCTCTCCCTGGGCTCTGCGCCACCGACAGGCTCCAGACAGCTGGGCCCCGGCCAAGCTGCTCCGTTCCAGTGGGAAAGCTGACCTTGGCCAGGAAGAGCCAGGAAGAGGCACAGATGACTCATTGTCCCATCCTCTGAGGTGAAGCCCAGCCGTGCGTGTGGCCTTTGGGGAGGGATGCTCTGGCAGCCTTGCCGCAAAATAAAAACCACTGGCCAGTCACACGTGCGCAGCCCGGACCTCGTCCATTGTCCAATCTGACACACTTCCTTTACTTAGGGTTTTAAAATATACGTACAACGTTATAATTCCCGGTTCTAAAAGTAAAGCACGGTTTCTTTTTAGGGACTTCAGGCGGCCTTTATTTCCAGTCGAGGCACGGGAGGTTTTATGGACTTGGGGGAGAAATGCGATGTGCTTTTCAGAGCACGCCCGAAGGCGGTCTCGCTCGTCTTGCGCTAGTTTGGATTCCGAAGTTGGGAATCCGAGGCGCGCATTTTTAAGACCTGCTCCTGCCTCCGGATTCCACTAGAGGGCAGTCTTGGAAAATATTTATAAATGGATATTTTGTGGCACCGTCTAGGAAATGGTGCTGTTTTATTTATTTATTTTTTAAAGCGCAACAAAAAGGAGTCCATTTGAATTTCAGAGTCAGCTGTCCGCCTCTACTTGGAACTAGTCCTCTTTGTCCCAGAAGCTCAGCTGGAGAAGAAAGCGGAATATCAATGCAGCTGCTGCGTGCCTCCCCATCCTTTGGTCCGCATGGGATGCTGCGGGCCACCCAGGCTGTGAAGCTGGCCGGCTGGGGCCCGACCCTCCCTCCGCCCGCGGCTAGCCTGGTGGGCGGCGGCCAGGCCTTGGGGAGGGTCGTGGGGTCCTCATCTGGGGGCCTCCGGCCTTTGCCCCTCGCTCCTCCCCCAAGGCTGGCTTCAGCCCTTCCTTCCCAAGCGAGTAGTGGCTGGAAATCCTCAGAGAAAAAGCCAGGAAGGGTCAGAGGGACAGCCAGAAGCCCAACAACTAAAAATAGGCCTCTGGCAGCCAGCCACCGGACCTCGCTCGGTATGTAAATAAGTATAAATAAGACAGACCAAGCCTTGGCGCTGGAAGAACACCGAGGGCCTTTGGTGTGGCCAGGGCTGTCTGGAGGAGGAGGGAGAACCCAACTTAGAAGAGAATTTTTAAAAAGGGTGTGTGTGTGTGTGTGTGTGTGTGTGTGTGTGTGTGCTGTCTTGACCCCCCCCCACACACACACACACAAAGGGCCCATCTAAGTTTTAGGCTGAGCACTTTGCCTTTCTACAGAACTATTTTTATTCTTCCAGAAGTTCAGCTAGAGAAAAACAACGTGTGAGGTCATACATGTGTCTATGATGTGTGTGTGTGTGTGCATGTGCATTATTTATATTTATATAATATTACCCAAATAACACTAATATATGCTTTTATTTGCATATTTGAATCATTTTTTTCCTACCTCAAAAGAAAATGGCTGCATTAAGTTCCATTGTGGAGGGCGGGGGTTGGGAGAAAGATTATTCTTACAGCTTGAACTTCTGCCTTGATAAACAGAAGAATTTCAGTGGATAAGTTAGAACTGCTTTAGAGCCACTGAAACCTATCTCTGAAGCGTATTTGTTACACAGCACTCAAGTCTATTTCATTCCCTTGTGCGAGAGGCCGCCCGCCCTCCTGGAATCTCCGTGGGTTAGAGGATACCTCGGCTCGGGGCCAGGGCGGAGAGGTGATCTGAGTGGACTTGGCAGGAGGGCAGGGCTGGACCTAGTTCACTTCTTCCCTGTAACGTTTTTCAGGGCATCCTGGGCCAAGCCGGGGGCCAGGTGGGAAGGGAAGATGGCGTCTTGCTCGCTTGTCTTCAAAAGCAGGCTCTTGCGATGTCCTCTTGTGCCTCTTGTGCCAGTATGGGGAATGACCTAGGAAGATTTGGGAAAGCTCTGATTATTAATATATTTCAAAAAGAAAATAATTGGTATATTTCAAAATAGTTGTGTCAAAATGGAGGCAGACATGGATAAAGAAAAGACTTGGTTTCGGCTGAACAACAGGCAGCTATTCCAGTGTAAATCAACCTAGCTCAAAGTACTTAACAAGTCAATAGAGGAGAGCTAGGGCTTCCTCTTTCTAAAGACAGATCTACATGATCTAGGGGAGATGGGGCAGGGTTTGACCTTGCCCTTTATGAAAGGAGACACCTTGCTAGGGGAGGTGTCTTACAGGGACATTCACTCAGAGTCACGCAAACAAGATGGAAGTCATGGGTATAAAAAGGCCAAGTCCACGTGTAAGCCCTTTGGTGTACTCATTCGAGTCATCCCCTCATGCCATCTTGGCATGGGGCTGTATTTCTATTTTCGGTATTTCTATCTTTCTAATAAACGTCTTTAAATCTTCAGCAGCTGTCCAAGCGATGAATACTTATTCTTAGCTTAGGACAAGAATCCACGGTTTTTCTGTTTGTCTGTGTGTCTGGTGCAGACACTCCCCCTTGCAACACTCTGACTTCACTTGCGACGCTTCCTGATTTCCCCAGAAGCTCGGCTAGAGGAGGAAGCCGGGAATGGAATGGACACTGGAGAGCGTCCACAGGAGTGTCTCCCGGCCTGGTAAGAGCTGCTCTGCGGGGCTGGGCCAGCAGGGGGCGCCCCTCGCCTGGCACAGGAGAACCAGGGCTACTTGGACCTTCTATAAGGTGTGAGAAGGGCAGGAACGAGGGCCTGACCTGCGGCGAGGGCCTCATCCTGACCATGGTTAATGCACGGAGGGGCTCAGAGCTGAATGGAACCTAGTGGAAAGGAGTAGGTCCCAGGGACATGTGCTTGGGGCTGTATCTGCCTTCCCCTCGGCCCCTACCACCTTCAAACCCTCTCTCTTCGCTCTGTCTTCGCTCTCTCTCCTCTCTCCTCTCTCTCTCTCTTCTCTCTTCTCCTCTCCTCTGTTCTCTCCCTCTCTCCTCTCCCCTCTCCCCTCTCCCCTCTCCCTCTTCTCTCTTTTTTGACCTCCTCCTCCTCCTCCTCCTCCTCCTCCTCCTCCTCCTCCTTCTTCCTTCTCTCTCTCCTCTCTCCTCTCTCTCTCTTCTCCTCCTCTCCTCTGTCCTCTCCCTCTCTTCTCTCTCCTCTCCCCTCTCCCCTCTCCCTCTCCCTCTCCCTCTCCCTCTCCCTCTCCCTCTTCTCTCTTCTCTCTGTTCCTCCTCTTCCTCCTCCTCCTCCTCCCCCTCCTCCTCCTCCTCCTCCTCCTCCTCCTTCTTCTTCTTCTTCTTCTTCTTCTTCTTCTTCTTCTTCTTCTTCTTCTTCTTCTTCTTCTTCTTTTCTCTCTCTCTCTCTCTCTCTCTCTCTCTCTCTCTCTCTCTCTCTCCTGCCTCTTGAGCTGCTTCCCTTGGCCACGCCCCTGGGCCCTGGGTGTGCAGATTCTGAAACCATGAGCCAAAATAAACCTTCCTGCTTCAAGCTGGTTTTCTTTCCTTGGGTATTGTGTCACAGTGACTGGAAGCTGACTAATGCCCCGCCCTTACCTGCCCCGCATGAGTCCCCTTCTGGGAGGGCCACTATTTCCTGAGGAGTCCCCACACTGTGGGGACAGCAAGTCCCAGGGCTTTGAGTGTGAGGTGATGTGTCAAGAACTGATAGGACAAGGCAGAGCCCGCCCTGAAGATTCCTTCCTCTGAAAATAATTTTCTTTTAGCCGGGTGTGGTGGCGCACGCTTGTAATCCTAGCATTTGGGAGGCTGAGACAGGAGGATTGTGGTTCCCGCACAGCCTCAGCTATTTAGTGAGGCTCTTTGTAACTCAGTGAGACCCTATTTCAAAATAAAGAATAAAAAATAGGGCTGGGGGTATAGCTTGAAGGTAGAGTGTCCCTGGGTGTCATTCCCAATACTGCAACAACAACAACAACAACAATAATAATAATAATAATTTTTATTATTAAAATATTGAAAAATTTAAGGCACTTAAGTGAACTCCTTTTAGGACCAAGAATAAAATATTCTCTTTTAGTATTTTTCTGTTGTAATTATTTCTGCTTTTCTGCAATTGAACCCAGGGGCATTCTACCTCCAAGCTACACCCCCAACCATTTTTATTTTCTATTTTGAAGCAGGGTCTTGCTTAGTTGCTGGAGCTGGCCTTGAACCTACAGTGCTCCTGTCTTAGCTTCTCAAGCACTGGTATTACAGACTTCTCTCTTGTTTCAAGGCTGAGAGCCAGATTTTTTTCCCCAGTCATCCCATTTTTTCAGACTCCTTGTTAAACAAAGCCTTCACAGGGAAAGGAAAAAATGACCGATTAATAAAGTGCTCATGAGTGGCTGAGGCTGTCAGACCCCCATGCAGAGATGCCCAGATGTGGGGTCTGTCGGACCCAGAGCCCAGCCTGACATGGGGCAGCTTCCGTGTGACTCCTCAGAGCTGCTTAGCACCAAGCGTGATGTGGATGCTTGCCTGCTGGACGGAGACAGAAACTCATTTCCCAGATGTCGAGTAGCTCGACACAGAGTTGGTAATGATTTTCTGCCAGGCAAAGCCTGGCTGGATTTGAACCCGTGACCTAGAGGTAAAGGGCCGGATGTAGGGCTCCCTTCGTGATAACCGGCCACCTGCGCCTCATTATGTCCAGCCCAGAGCTCTCTCTTTGCATCTGCTCATAGTTTCTCCTCATCCAGATAGTTTGCCGAGACCCTAACCTAGGGTCCGGCTGTGATACAGCCGTGTGCTCCTCTCAGCCGGGTGCCCGAGTCACCCCAGGACCTGTCCAGTTTGAAAGGCCAGTCACGAAGCCTAGGGATGCGGGTCGGGAGAGGGTCCCTGGGTCTCAGCTATGCTGACGTTGATGTCGTCGGCATTATCTGTACTTACTAGTTGATTAGTACTGGACGAGTTCCCTTCACTGAATGATAATTGAGTCACATGGTATTCTCCAAAAATAGTGTTTTGCACCTGAAGACATCTGTCATCCAGAAAAAGAACTTGCAGGGCAGACTTTAGGGTTACCCTGTTATTCAATAAAAATGTACTGAGTTTCTTCCTATCAGGCAAGCATTCTGCTATTATTAGGGTTACAGAGATAAACAATACCTGGTCCCCACTGAAATTAACTATTTAGAAGGAGAGAGACATGTGGTCAAAGACAGCTTGGTACATCCTGATGAGTGGCTCTCTAGTAAGGGAAGAAATTCAGCAGAGAACTGAAAACCAAGGACCTATTACAGTGATGGACACGTGGAGGGGAACACAGGGTTTCCCATGCCACCAGGTGGATCCAGGCTTTGCCATTCAGAAGCCTGGGACTTGGGATTTAGACTCATGGAACTTTCTATTATATAAAGTGGGAATAATTATACCGATGCCAAAAATTGGCATGAGGATTAAAAACAAACAAACAAACAAACAATTCCTTTAAAGCACTTTAAGCATTTAACAGAGTGCCCGGGACACAGTAAACTGACAAATGTCACGAGTGGTTTCATAGACTGGTGAATAGGTGTTACAGCGGAAAATAAATAGATGGCTAGAAAAGGTATTTTAAGATGGTAGCGTGGGCTGCAGAGGGAGGTAGCCATTGAAGAGAGGTTTTCAGAAGGCACCAATAGAATTTGTCAACTATCGTGATATGAACAATAGGATGTGAAGGTTGCAGGGGAGGAGAGCCCTGTGGTCGCTATGCCAATGGAGGAAGCTGGTCTGTGGAGGATGTCAGGAAAACAGGGAAGGAAGGAAGGGGGGAGGGAGACAGGGAGGGGCTTGACTCCTGATATTTGATGGGCTCTGCAATAGATCCTTTGCATAGATTAGAAGTCATGACGCACACTTGTAATCCCCGCACTTGGGAGGCGGAGACAGGAGGATCGCACAGGTTCGAAGCCAGCCTTGCTGGCTTAAGAGACCCTGTTTCCAAATTTAAAAAATATAAAATAGGTCTGGGAGTGTAGCTCGGAGGTAGAAGGGCTTCCAGGAACCCCAGGACCACCACCAAAAAAAAAAAAAAAAAGAAGTCATGCACAATAAAGCCTCACCCTGGCCAACACAGGTCTGCCTACACAATCCAATTCTGTTTGCCCAGGTCCCAGCCATTATTTAATAATAAACATGGCTGCTGCTCACTGGGCTCCTACCGCATGGTGGGGACCGTGACAAGCTGGGTAAGAGGATTGTTTCATTTGATCCTAATAACAGCCCCATGGAGTCACATGATTCATAAGGACATGGGGTAGCTGCTAAGGGTGAGAGGGCTTTCTTGGGATGTACCACACAAGAGACAATAATAGGGTTGGACGCCATGGGAGGTGTTTATTGGTGAAAAAGATGCAAAATAAGACCTAGCCATTTTATGGTTTGGAGCTGGAGTGTCCCCCCAGGGCTCATGTGTTCAGAGGCAAGGCTCTGGGGAAGTGACTGGGTCATGAGTATTGACCTCATCAGTGGGTTGACCCATATATGGCTGGATGGATGACTGGGAGGTGGGACCTGGTTGAAGGAAGGGGGTCACTGCGGATGTGCCCTGGAAAGAGGTTGATCTTCTCCCTTGAATCTCTCTCTCTCTCTCTCTCTCTCTCTCTCTCTCTCTCTCTCTCTCTCTCTCTCTCTCTCCTTTCCCTCTCTCTCTCTCTCAGCTGACCATGGCCTGAATCTCTGAAACCCTAAGCCAAAGTAAACATTTCCTTCTCAAAGTTGTTCTTGTCCATTGTTTTAGTCATAGAAACACAAAACTAATACAGTCCTGTTGGCAAATCCAGCCCAGGAGACTACACTGACCACAGCTCTCTCTGAACACATGGAATTCGATTGTAGAGCTTTCAGCAGTGCATTCAACTCAATCTGATTGCACGGATTTTTAACTTAGAGCAGCCAGGAACGAGGAAATGATCAATTTCCTCAGGAGTTAACTCCTTACTATGTTGTCTTTTTCTACCAGTAGACCCCATGGGCCTGATATATATGCCATATCCTAGGCTCTTACCTTCTCATTGTCTGGGGCTTCTGAGTTGTAGCACTTTTGACTCACTCCACGTGCAGAAAGAACAACATTAAGATCCTTGGTTGTAGCACCCAAATAGAGGTCAGAATCATTGCGACTTTCCAGAACTTTCAAATATGAGAAAATAAGATCTTCCAAGGAAGTGGTTTGCGGGGGCTGTAATGGAAAGTCAGAAAAATCTGTCTGGATCCCAACTCCACTGCTCTAAGAGCTACGAGGTTGGACTCACTACTTAATTTTTTGGTTTAAGCTTACCTGTGCAGAGCTGATAATAATGGTTCATCATCTCCTAGGGCTGTGGAAATAATTAAATGAGAAATGTAAGTAGGGAACTTATTAGCTGCCTATATCACAGAGAGACACTAGGTCATGACAGTCAATGGTGCACACATGTCTCTTCCTACCTCCACCGCTACTAACAGTGTCCTGGTAGCTGGGAATCAGCCAGGGCGGAGTGTTTACACTACAGAAATGAGCAGGAGCTACAAACCAGAGCGCCGCCCATGAGCCATATTAATGACTCCCCATATGTATCTGAATATATATTAACTTTTATTTGGATATGCAGAAATGGCTTGAGAATGAATTTCATGTTCTGTGGGAAATATTCTCTCCCTCCCCAAGAATTGTAGAAATTTCCACCCTTCTGACCATCCCATCAACAGAACAGAATTGCTTTCTAGAACTTGGTGTCTTTTTCTTCTTTTCTTATCTCTTTTCTTTTCTTTTTGTGCTGGGGCATTCCACCTCTGAGATGCGTCCCCAGATTTTTAAATTTTACATTTAAGTAGCTGAGGCTGCTCTTGGGCCTGCGATCCTCCTGTCTCAGCTTCCCAAGTACTGGGATTACAGGCATGTGCCACCACGCCTGACTGACTTGGTGTCTTTCTAACTGAAATGTTCTACTTTCTCTCCTCTATATTACCTCTTGGTTGAAACTTTTACATCATTTTCTTCCAAATGAATGGACATGTCTAATGTATATTCTTATGAAAGCTAGATTTTTTGGGGGTAGAATTGCAAAAAGTAGTAACAAGTCATAAATGATGATAACAGCTACCACCATCACCACCCCTGCCCCTCACACAGGTCACTTACTCGGTGGTGCCAGGCTCTCCTTAAAGCAGCAGCTACTCTTTTCAGAAGGCTCTTCCTCCTCCTTTTCCTTTGCTGCTGGGGATGGATGGAGCCAGGGCCTGGGACATGCGAGGTTAAGTGTTCTACCACCGAGCTACCTCTCCAGCCCTCCCTGGGTCTCTTCCCCCTCCCCCCTTTCCTTTCTTGTCAACTCAGTCTTCTTTCCATGCTGTTCACTCCAATTCAAAATTCTTCTCACTTCTGATCCTGCCTCCACTCACCTAGGTTGTACTTAGAGGCTTCCTCTTTCTCAGCAAAAGATATCATGCTTGAGAGATGTGTGTGGCCCACGAGAATCATGGCATCCCCTCAAGATGGAGCAGAAGTAGCACTGTTTGTGTTAGGCTCTTCTGATAATCCCTCCAAGGTGTGATTGAAGTAAAATGTAAAACTAAACACCTCTTTTGGATTCCTGCTTCCTTAGAGTAACAACTATTCAACACAGTCTAAGAGGGACTAAAATGCTCTTAATTAATTTTGTGACCTTGAGCCAGCCACTTAGATTGTCTCAATGTTCTCATCTATAAAAAGGGATAATACTACCCACCTTGTAGCAGCATTAAGAGGGTTAACTGAGATCATGTGCAGGCATAAAGGAAGAGCTTAATAAATGTTGGTTATAATTGTCCTCCCAAATGTTTTTATGTATATATAGTGCCCATACATTTGTTTTGTTTTATTGTCCTTACATTTTTTCTTCCCTCCCTCCCTCTCTCCCTCCATCTTTTTTCCCTCTCTCCCTTCCTCCCCTCCCACATTTCTTTCTTTCTTTTTTCTGTACTGGAGATTGAACCCAGAGGCTCTACCACTGAGCTACTCCCAGCCTTTTTCTGAGTTTTATTTCATTTTTTTGAAACAGCGTCTCACTAGGTTCCCGCGCTCTGTCCTGGAACCCGCGATTCTCCTGTGTCAGCCTCCTAAGTACTGATATTACAGGTGTGTGTCACTGTGCCCAGCTTTATGTTTTATTTTGAGACAAAGTCTTGCGAAGTTTTCCAGGCTGGCCTAGAGCTTGCAATTCTCCTTCCTCAGCTTTTTGAGTTGCTGGGCCTACAGGTGTGCACTGCTGTGCCTGGCACTTATAGTTGTAACATATATTTTTGTCTAATAAAATGTGGGAGCTGGGCCTCCCAGCATTTGGGAGGTGAAAACTGGAGGATTGAAGTTCGAGGATAGTCTCAGCTACTTAGTGAGGCCCCTTGCAACTCAGAGGGGCCCTGTTTAAAAAATAAAGAATAAAAAATTAGGGCTGGAGGGATCACTCAGAGGTAGAATGCCCCTGGGTTCCATCCCAAGTACCACAATAAATAAATAAATAAATAAATAAAAACAAAAGTGCGGGACCTATAAAAGTTGGATCAAAAATGCACATTTTTTTCCTGAAATTTACTTTTCCCGCCTACTCAACAATATATTGTTATTGCAAGGTAATCTATCCTCATTTCTTTGAATGGCTCAAAAACATTTTATAGGAATATGCCATTGATTTCTTTAAACATTTCTCTGCTTTGGGGGACATGTGTGGTCTTCTTTTCAACTTTTTAGCAATGCTCTCAAAACATTCTCATGAATGGATCCCTGTGTTTTTGTCTATTTCTGCAGGGTAGATTCCAGAGATGAAAGAAATGGGTTAAAGGATGCATATATTTCAGCTTTGTTGTTGTTGTTTGGTGGTACTGGGGTTCCTGTTGTTGTTGTTGTTTGGTGGTACTGGGGTTCCTGGAAGCCCTTCTACCTCCGGGCTACACTCCCAGACCTATTTTTACATTTTTATTTGGAAACAGGGTCTCCTAAGCCAGCACGCTTGGCTGGCTTCGAACCTGCGCGATCCCCTGTCTCTGCCTCCCAAGCGTGGGGATTACAAGTGTGCGCCACCACGCCCGGCTATATTTCAGCTTTTGATGAGACTATCCATCAGCCTGTCTTCTCCCACATGCTTGTCACTATTTGGAAATTGTTTAACTTTTGGTCTGTCTCTTAGGCGAAAAATAGCATTTCATTTTAGTATAGATCTCCCTGATCCAAACCTTGAAATATGTTTACTAAGGTTTTTTTTTTTTTTTTTTTTTTAATTCAGTCCTACCCTTGGAGCGTCTGGAAGTGTCCTGTCCGCCCTTCTGTCCATCCCCTTCCCTGGGCTGCACCTCGTCCAGGACATGCATCGACTCGTCCCAGTGCCAGGCCAGGGATGGCAGCGCCAGTCCACACCAGAGGAAATAGAAGCGCCAAGGCTTCTGTGAGCTTACGTAGCCATCAGGGAAGCTAGGTTTTTAAAGCATCTCCTGGCTGTTGCACGCGGGCCCTGGGGTTCATCCAAGAAGTCAGAGAAAGAACACGGGATTAGGATTGCTAAATGTCTGTGAATTTGGGGGTTGGGGAGCAAAGCGAAGAGACAGGAAAGGAGGGAAGAGGAGGAGCTGCTAACCCAGCAGCAGGCAGGCAGAGGCTGGGAAGGTGGTCTGTGGGAATTCAGGTGGCAGGGCAGTTAGATATGGGTGGGAATAGATAGGGGGTCTTCGACTCAGTTTTGGGTCTGTTCATTGCAAACATTCAGCAGGTCCAGATTTCTGTAAAAATCAAGTAACGGGAGCCAAATTCCAAGACTGGGTGGGCGGAGCTCACAGCAGAGAACTGCTGTGGGGTTTGAGATGCTGGGAGCTTGGGCTCACCTGGAGGCAGGCCAGCCTGACTTTTCACCGTCATTCCAGAGCCGATGACAACCACCCTGACACTTGGAGTTGACACCATTTAGCGTGTGAACCAGAGTGCTCGTAATTGGGCGGAAAGGTACCTACTCTAAGAATTTTTGCCCCTTTAAATGAGGTTAGTAGTTTATTCACATTTTGGGGGGATGTGGTACTGGGGTTGGAATCCAGGGGCATTCTACTTCTGAGCTACATCCCCAGCCTTTTTTACTTTTTGTTTTATTTATGTTATTTATTATTATTATTATTATTATTATTATTATTTGGTAGTACTGGGGTTCCTGGAAGCCCTTCTACCTTTGGGCTACACTCCCAGACCTATTTTTTTAAAAATATTTTTTATTTGGAAACAGGGTCTCTTAAGCCAGCGCAGCTGGCTTCAAACCTGCGTGATCCTCCTGTCTCCGCCTCCCAAGTGTGGGGATTACAAGCATGTGCCACCATGCCCAGCTTAGTTTTTGTTTTAAGACAGGGTCTTGCTAGGTTACTAAGACTGGCCTTGAGCCTAGGATTCTCCTGTCTCAGCCTCCCAAGTACTGGGATCACAAGTGTGCATCACCACACCACAGCCGCCCCTGGCTGTTTATTCACATTTGAGAAGGACTGTCCTATAGTATCAATAAGATTTGTAAAAGAGAAGTCTTAGAAGCCCTTCCATTGTTTATTGTTTATATCCAAACTGATGATGATAATATTTACCTAGTATTTACAGTATGTTAGAATTCCATGAGGAAATCCTTTATTTTTTAATGTATACAAGGCACTCACCAATTCAGATCAACCTAATCTGATTTAGCCTGAATTATTGAGGGTCTATTGTGCTGTCAAAGCCTAAGATGAAAGCTGTTTGGATGTCACACCTGTGGTCTCGCAGGGACAGGTGATATTTACACAGCTAGGGAGTAATGCATTGCCGAGGATCACCAGGCAGCGCGTCAGGGTTTGATTCAGGACAGGAAGGAGTAGCAAAAGAGGTCAGTTTTCCTTCTAAATTAGTAATGCATACAGGGGGGAACACTCATCATTTTGAAGGCTGGTGAACTACCTTTTAGGATCATATTTTGGAAAGACCAGACAGTTTTTTTTTTTTCTGCTGTTATTCTGAGCCAGACACTGTGTGGGGCACAGAAGATAAAAGAGATGAGCCCCAGACTGGAGGAGACAGGGGTGCAGAATCTGCAAGGGTTTCCGAAGACGTGATGGATAGATCCAACACTGGCTGGGAGGCCAGGGAAGTCCCCGAGGAGGTAACATTTCCTTCAGGAAGGAACAGAAGTCTCCTTAAGGAAGAGATTTCTAAGCCAAGAAGACAGAAAACAAACAAACAAACAAGGTGTGGAAGTCAGCACAGGTAATTTGCTCATCAAAGAAACACTGGGTTTGGGAAAGGCATGCCAAGTTTCAACTTCGCAATTGTTCAAAAATACGACAAAGACAACAAGAATTCAGATCACCTAGGCTTTGTCGCTTCTGGTCAGTGTGTTTCTCAACCCCGATGCAGAGAAAACATCTAAGAAAAAAGCAAGAGCTGCTTCTGAATTTTAACCTCATGGTGTAGCGAGGTATGGATTGTATAGCTGCGGAGACTATGAAATTTACGTGTTTATCCACAAATGGTGTAATAGTGCTGCAAGGAATCTCAAAGACGCTAGGAAGGCACCGTGAGTACCTCTGAAATCAGGTCGAATGAGTCACGGATTCTCTTGTGATTTCTCAGGCATCTCTTTGTTTAATTATAGAATTTTTTTTCATCTTCCATTCATCATAAATAATCCTCTTCATCACATAGCCATCCTTTTGAAAAATTTTGGTATTTAGCATAAACACTGAACATTATCCAGAGGTGTATTAGTTTCAAACAGAACAGGGAAGGATTTAAAAAAAAAAATCTACAAAAATTTTTAAAACTTAAAAAGAACATGTATAAAGATCAACATTATCATCCCTTAAAAATGAAATTTCATAACAACCATTTAAAAATATAGGTGGAAAGTGATTAAACATAAATATAGGCTAAGGTATTTCTTTCATAAATACATTTGGACCGAACAAATGTGTAAAACAGATACCTTGGCGGTGCATAAACACAATAAAATATTTTAAGTTCTGAGTAATTAAATACCAATAAGCACGAGATAAAAATAAATTTTGATTTTATTTTCTGCTCTTTATGGAAAAATATGCTACAGCATTGTGTAAAAAAAATAAAAAGAAATAGCCATAAACATATCACCAAAGCCACCAACATTCACTATGTGAAGAAGATTATGTAAAAACAAAACACATTTTTAAAGCAAAAGGTAAAGTGTTATAGCATTTGCGGTTGAATTTATCCCATAATCACACCTACTATAGGTGTTAAGAGAATAGAGGTAGGTAAGTTGAAAGGGAAATCAGTATTCAAATGAAAAGGGAAAAATGATTTTTATGTAGCTCAGACAGACAAACTAACATTTTCATTTACTCGGAAACCCTAAAAGGCTTGTAAGAACAGAGCACGGAAACCTTTCTGCGCTCCACAGGAAAGCATCAACAATACCAAGCAAAAGAACTGTGGGTGTAGACTCAGCAACTCTTGACAGCGGCGTACCACAGCCCCTTCAGCACAGATGCTTGCTGGGTCCGGCGCTGGCCTTAGGAGGCTTGTGGGATCGATCAGGCTCTGTGGCACTGAGGCGAGCCAGAAGTTACAGAAGATGGCACCTGGTACTAACAAGAGTATAAATTTACACTACTGACCAACTTGGTAAGTTTGACAGGTGCTGAGATTACAGCAGGTCTCAGTGAGACCCCACGGCTAGTATCATCTGTCAAATCAAGAGGGGACGTGTCAGGAGAGAGTGGTACAATGGCTCGCAGAAGACACAGACGTTCCCTAACTCAATATATTGCTTTATTCTCTATTTGGGTCCAGCAAAAGTTCTCCCAGGCACAATAAAAGCCAGTATCGAAGACTCTTTTGAAAGTGGGTGCCCAATTGTGGGCTAATCACACTTGATATTTTGGTTCATGAATGGTCTTATATTTTCTGTGCCTGTTTTTCTTTCCATCTGGCTAGGTAGAGTGTATCTAAGTAACATTTGTTTGTATCCATGACCTTTTCTATTTATTCGTAAGAGCAATATGATTTAAATTAAAAAAAATGCTGCAGGCATCGGTCGAATCTGAGAAGGAAACTCTCATTAATAAATTGTCTTAAGTGTCCTTAATTGTAGGATGTAACAGACTGCTTCTCATCAGAAGGGACAATTTGGGAAAGTGGTTAGTGCACTTGTGTAACAAGGAGATAGTTTTGGTCCTCGTTGTGGACTGTGAATAGAATCCATCACTAATAGCCGCTGATGTCAAACTGATGATATCACTGTCACATCTGAGATCTGGCTGTTGCCAGTGTGAGTGGGTAGAAAAATGGGTAAAACAGAAGTTATGGGAGATCTTTCCTCCATGAAAAACATATTGCAATATAATTTAAAAACCTGAAAACCAAATCTCGTAGTTTACCTTAAAACTTCACATTCTTCACTCATATACACTCAAAACATCGGGCCCTTTCTTTGAAGCAGCTTATAATAAATTTAAGACACAACCCCACAGTCTCTCATGATGGGACTGAAGAATTTCTGTGTGGAAGCTATTTGAAGGAATGTCTAAAAATGATGTCAAGGAATGCAGAGATAGCTTATACTTTTCAGCATCTATTCGATCCATGACCCCTGCTGAGATGATAAGGAAGAGGCATGTCACAGTTGTAAAAAAAAATAAAAAGAATCACGCAGTGAATCAAAGTACGCGCAAATAAGACTTTGGAAATTTTCACTGTCATCGGAAGGACGTCTTCCTGATGGTGTGACCTCATTTCAAACATTACAGTAACTTTATGGAGTGGGACTGCTCACGAGGGGCTATAGCACGTTAGCCCCCTATTTAGCCTATTTTCTGCATTAGGAAAAAATGAGCTCCCAAATATTGTACCACCCCCGGCAGCCACCAGCAGAGTATGTTTTGGAGACGACTCTCTTGTCAGATACGTTTTAAGGCACTTAAACTGGTGTATCATATTTCTCCATAAAAAAATAAAATATGCGTCGAAGCAACATTCACAAGTACAAGTCTTCAGAATTGTCTGTATGTATAATCCTGTACATGTATGTACATCGCCGGAGAGGGGCGCCTCCTCTGTTATACTGTTGGTCTGGTCAGCTTCACTCCCTACCAAAAAAAAAAAAAAAGAAGAAGAAATGGTCAGAGTCAGACAGTATCCACATGCAAAGTGAAAGCCGCAATTAACCCCAGGCACTGTGGAGCAAATCGCCTCTAGCGTGTCCCCCAGGATCTGGTAGTGAAACCTTGGTCCCCATCTTGAAGCTCCTGGAGGAGGTGGACCTTTAAGAGGCGGGACTTAGTGGAAGGAAGCTAGGTTATTGGGGGCATGCCCTTGAAGGCGGCGTGGAACTCCGGTTTCTTCTCTCTCTCCTTTTCTCCCCATCCATGAGATGAGTGGTTTTTCTCTATCATGTGCCCCCACCACGATGTGCTATCTTTCCACAGGCCCCAAAGCACAGGACCAATGGGTCGTGGACTGGGACCCCCAAACTGAGAGCTGGAGTAAAGCTTTTCTCTTCATAAATAATCTCAGGTATTTTTCACAGTAATGGAAAACTGACTGTTATACCCACACACACACAGGCGCATCCGTAATCACTGATCCAGAACTCTGGGTACAGACTTACCTGCCCACCTCACTGGCCAGAGGACTTTGCCATCTTTCCAGAGCCTGGACTGGTTGTTCAGTTCTGCTCTGGGCTAGATGGTGGCTTTGGGTCTCAGTATTGTTGGTGAAGCAGAGGAGGCACTCATGAATGCCCCAAGAACAGACTCTTAGTATTTATTTTTGTGGCCAAATATTCTAGGCCTTCTGGATGATTCTAAGTTAGCCAGTGTTTCTGTGCAAAGGGAAAATGAATGGCAATGTCCCGTTTTAGCCTCCCCTTTTGAAAATGCTTCTGTTATTCTGTAGAACAAATCTCAGAGCTTTGAAACACCCAGAAGAAACCTACTCTTACTAATTTGCTGTTTACTCCAACTGCACATTGTTGAGAAGACTAATAGGATTTTCAATTTTCTGCATTTGTTGTATGTACAAATTCTGAGGGGCAAGGCACATACATGTTGATAAATATACACATAGATCTAAAAGAGACTTTTTGACATAAATGAATAGTAAAAGAAAAGAAAAAGGTTACTACAGTTCTCCTTGGCTAACTCTGAGTAACAGCCTTAGAGTCTGGAGAGTTCCTTAACAGAGAACAGGACTCACTAGTAGTTTGTTCATTAACTCAAATAGTGAGTATATTGGATGGCCTTAACTTTTCAGGCAGGATCCGGGGGGCCTAGAGTGAGCCTTGTAAAAGTGACATTACACTTCTCTTCTGGGTGTGGTGGCATATGGCTATAATTCCAGTACTTGGAAGGCCAGGACAAGAGTATCACAGGCTCAAGACCAAGGTTCAAGCCTTAGCCACTTAGCCAGGCTCTTAGCAGCTTAGACTCTGCTTCCAACAAACAAACAAACAAACAAACAAACAAACAAACAAAGGAATGGGAGTGTACCTTGGAAGTTTAATACCCCAGAACCACAAAAACAGAACATTTCTGTCTGGGTGTCATTGTGATATTGGGGAAAGACAAGAGAAATAGACCAGGGTTCCCAATTCTCAACCTAGCACCCACTAAGCTACCCACAGGGCCTTTGGTGAGTTGCTCTGCCCTTGAGTTTATTTCCTTCGTTAGTAAATGAGACTAACAAAGTTTGCTGTGAACATTATTGTCTATAAGGTCTGGGCCCACACAAGTAGCTCAAGGCCCAGCTTCTAAGCCAGGGAAAGGATGGACCCGGCTTAGCATAGCAGGCATAGTCAGCGGGTAGCACTGTGGCCACTCTGTTTCCAGATAAGTAGTTACTGGTTGTCTCTTCTTCCTGCAAATCTAGTAACAGGCACTGCCTCAGGTACAAACAAACAAAAAAAAAATCAAGCTTTAGCAGTCCAAGCCACTGGGAAAGGTGTTGGGCGAGTCATCTAAAAGTTCTTTGAGCCGGGCGTGGTGGCCCATGCTTAGAATCCCAGCATCTGGGAGGCTGAGACAAAAGAATTGTGGTTCAAGGTCGGCCTCAGCTACTTAGTGAGGCCCTTTGCAACTCAGTGAGACCCTGTTTCAAAATAAAGAATAAAAAATAGGGCTGAGGGTGTAGCTCAGAGGTAGAATGTCCCTGGGCTCCATCCCCAATACTGCCAAAAAAAAAAAAAAAAGGTTTTTTGAACTACTGGTTTACTTTAATTTGGATGATAATTTAGGAAATCAAATTCACAAAGATCTACTATAGAACAAGAATCTGTGCTAAGTAGGGTGAAGTCAGTACTGTGCGCACTCCTTCGCTACTTTTATTTTTTAACACTAAAACACGGTTTTGACAGACAAAGAAGTCATTGTGGGTCTGGGAAATTAAAAACAAAGTCGGCCTGCTGGATAAATCCAGGTTCTGCCATGTTTAGAAAGGCATGTGAAATGACGAGGAAGGATCAGCTGGAGCAAAGATGGTGTCAAGAAGGGGGTACGTACTGAGCACCCCGCGTAATGCGCTCTTCAATATGAGTGAACTTTAAAAAGTACTTAAAAACTGTATTTGAAGGGTAGCTCTATCTTATAACAATTTTACTCGCAGTCCTTCCGTTCAAACTGAAATGGATTATTGTATTCAGTTAATAAAATATGGAGCTGAGAACAATGGTGTGCTCATGAGAGCTGGCATTTCAATCTGACCCGGGTCCAAATGAGATCTTTCTAGAGTCTCACCTTCTGTCTTGACACCATCCAGGATTTTATTGTTGGCACCAGCACACTTCCCAGAAGGATCTGAGCCGGGTGGTAGATGAGCAAGGGCATGGATATTAACGAGAGATGCTTGTGGCCCGCAAACACTATCTTCAGCATCGGGATTCCTGTGGAAAAAAGAAGACAGGAAACCTCGAGGCCAATTCAGGTTGTCACCAAATTGAAGACACAGTCTCTTACAGGCAGAACTTTGGAAGAGGTTGGTTAGCACACGTCCCCGAGTGTGTTCACAGAACTGAGATGGGACAGGTCTGAGATGGGCCAGCAAACTTTGGCATCTTCTTTCACCCCATAAAGTTCTAAACTCTACCCATCACAGAGGAAAATGAGAGTGCCTCCCGTGCCAGGGGAGCAAGCGCGCTCACTGCCCATCAGCAGTCCATCCATCAAGAGGGGGAGAAAAGACTGTGTGTAATGGAGTTGCTCTAAGAAGGCTGAAAACTATTGTCAGTAGAGGTTAAAAATGGGCCTCCTCCTGCTCGGTAATGAGACAGCCTGTTGGTCTTCAGGGGGCCCAGTCTGGCAGCATGGCAAAGACCCAAAGCGGACTTTTAGGAGTTGGAAGGAATGTTATATACTGCTAGAGTAGGAGGGTACTTTAGCCAAATGAATATTGCTAAGGGCTTTGCATAGTCTCTCTCCCTTGTTTTTCTTTTTCTAGAGCTGGGGATTGAACTCAGGGCCTTGTGCATACTAAGTACACACTCTACCACTGAGCTACACTCCCAGCCTTGCATTTTCTCTTTTGCCCGAGGATCTCAGAGCCCTTTCCAATGATCACGCAAGGGGTATACAGTTTTGTATATGGCAGTTGAGCTGTTGAATCAGTGCCGGATGTTTATACCCTGTAAGTGAAGATCTTAATGGAACCCCAATAAATGAATACTACTTTGCAAGTCTAACATCCTATTATAATATGCACAAGTTGTGCATATTTCGTGGGCAGCTGCCATGAACAAAGCTTTTGAGCATCCATGGCTTACAAAATCCAGACACTAGCTGTTTAACTGTTATAACCAATTGTCTTAATATGGCCCTGGTCTTTAGACGGCTGTGTTTGTATGTCAGTGCTTTCAACTGTTAATGGTGTTAATGGCTCCGCTTTCTTCTTGTGTCTCTGAGAATGGCCCAATGTCTCTGAAAAGGACCCAAGCTCCTAAACATATGTGGTGATGGCACATAAATAACTTTTTATTCTAACACAAGGAAGGCTTGGCTTTTTTCAATTATTTTCACCTTCTAATAAATTCCAAACATTTATGCAAAACTGTATTTAATGGCTGCTTTCTTTTTCACAGCCTCTCATATCACTGCCATAAACTGGAGACACTTAACCCTTCTCACACACAGTCTCTCTTTGAGTTCCTGAAAGTACAGGTTTAGATTTTTCACAATTTCTGTCTTCACACCAGTGTATAACAAAATGAGAGCTCTATTAAAAAAGCTTAAGCAATCCACTTAAGGAAAAAACAGCAACGGATACTATTACAATGTTGGAAGGTTATAATGAAAAATATTAACACCTGAACATAACTCCTCCTGCTTCCAAGAAAAGTTGTTTCTGGACCCAAAGAAATGATGCTCAGAAATTAAGGGTGAAGTGGAGTAAAAGACAGCTAAGGGAGCAAAGGACGGAAGTCTGGAGACATCTTGTCCCTAGAAATGATCAGTGCTGTCGGGCCTGGTGACACGTGCCTGTAATCCTAGTAGAATGGGACAGGAGGATCACAGGTTGGAGCCAGCCTCAGCAACTTAGTGAGACTGTTTTAAAATTAGAAAGAAAGAAAGAAAGAAAGAAAGAAAGAAAGAAAGAAAGAAAGAAAGAAAGAAAGGAAAGAGTCGGGCATGGTGGCTCATACTTGTAATCCCAGCATTTGGGAGGCTGAAACAGGAGGCTTGTGGTTTGTGGACAGCCTCAGCTACTCAGCGAGGCCCTTTGCAATTCAGTGAGACCCTGTTTCAAAATAAAGAATAAAAAATAGGGCTGGGGGTGTAGCTCAGAGGTCGAATGCCCCTGGGTTCCATCTCCAGTACGGCCAAAAAAAAAAAAATTGTGTGTGTGTGTGTGTGTGTGTGTGTGTGTGTGTGTGTGTATCTTGGAGGTTGAATGCCCCTGGGTTCAATCCCCAGTACCAAAATATAAAAAATAAAATAGGGCTGGGAGTATAGCTCAGAAGTAGAATACCTCTGGGTCCAATGTCTAGTACCCACATCCCTCCACACACAAATAAGAGCTGGGCTTTCTGATTCAACTCCAAATTCAAAGACCATGGCTACTAGGCGCCATCGTCTGAGTTTCCTTTCTTGGCTAAGAATCTGGGCTCCGTGTCACTCTGCAGCAGGCTGGGCCATAGGTATGGTACTGGGTACAGTCACTACAATAAGTAAACAAAACATAGACCGCGAAATCTCTAAGATACCTAAATGTAAGGAACATCTGAAACTCACTTTGATGTGAGAAAGTAGATACACGAAGACAGTCACAGTCGGCATATACCCAGTGCTCACGCGCCCCGTCCTGTCAAGTACTTTCCTGTAGTGACAGAACAAATCCTCCAAGAACCCTATGAAGTCGGTGAAAACTACTGTTGTCACCACTGTACTGATTTAGACGACAAAGCGTCTAGCGGTCAGGAGTCCAAACTAACGGGCACGTTGTCCTTTCACTTTTCCCTTTCGGGCAAGGTCAGTCCAAGCCGCTGTGGCATCGCAGCTCTGAGGAAGCAGAAGAGGCCCGGCGTGCAAAGCTCCCTAGTCCAGGCAGGCAAAGCCTCCTAGTCCGGGCGTTCTTGCAGAACTCATCCCCCTGAACGTCCTCCGAAAGCCCTTGTCCCCTGCTACCCACACCAGGATGCTCCTGAGATTTCACATGGGGTAAAGCGAAGCATCCTTGGCCCCAACAGTGCCACGGGAGCCACGGATTCGACAGGCCAAGTTTCTACCTGCAAGAAGCTTCTAGTGTGCTGGTGGCTTCTGCCTTCTTGTATTAGACTCAACTATCAACTTGCCTGAAACTCTTTTCTAGAAGGTTCCTCAGCTCTTATCTCTCATCTTCAAACACACCCTCTGCTCATTGTGACTCGGTGAACATCAGTCCTTCTGGTTGGCTGTTCTCTGCAAGGTCCCGCCCACAGGGGCAGGAAGAGAGGCAGGGGAGAGGGGGCCTGTCTCCAGTGGCCTGTGCTTCCTGCCAATATCAGCATCGGTGGCAGCACCTGCCCCAGGTTCTGCAACTCCCTCCTCCCAGCATCTTGGTTCTGAGAACCCCAACTATCTTTCTTTGCCCCCCTTCCCGCAGTCATTGCCTCTGTGATTCCTGGGGCCCTCACTTCCCGCAGTCATTACCTCTGTGATTCCTGGGGCCCTCTCTCCCTTTTCAGTTTCCAACACTGCTGAGTCAATGCTCTATTTGGGAGAGCGGGTTCTGTTTTCCTGACATACCCAGGGGGCCCTTTTCTTTGCCTTGTAGAACAGTCATTGACTTACCTGAAAAGGAGGCGCATCTACAGGAAGGCCTCCCCCCACTCTGCACCATGATCCGCTCTTGCTAGTTATGAATCAAATTTCCCATCACTAACTCCTCCCTATGATTGGAAATAGGATGCAGGAGGAAAAGCACCTGGCATCCAGAGATCGGTCCTCTGTGATGTCAGTTCACAGTGTGGATTCACAAGTCATCACTGGAGGGAGGGGGCTCTGGCAAATCTAGTCACACATCATGTGTCTGGGGAACCTTTATGCCTCTGTCTTAAAGTCTCCCTTACTTTGAGAGGCGACTTTTCCACAGCAGTCCTCCTCGCCGAGCAATCGTTTAGGAGCTGTGAGTTAACATCTCTGCTCTGGGGTGTCATTGTCATGTTTCCAAGGGTATCTAGACAACTGGAAACTCATCGGGGAGGGCTGAGGACCTTGTAAGGACCACTACACACACTGTACCGTGCTCTCTGCCACCTGGCCATGAATTTGATGCCATCGGATCTTCAAGTCAAATCGGAGAAAATTAGCTCTGATCCCAGCAGCCCCTGTGACACCACTCTGGTCCTCTCCAGGCACATGATTAACAGCTCACTGGATTGTTTCATTCATTCAGTCACCTGGCACTGGTGTGCCATTCAGCCACCAGGAAGGCAGCTGCGGCAGAGTCCGGCATCACTGTTGGGATCTGGTGTCTGCAAGGGCTCCAGTGTTGGAAGCTTGGCCCTTAGTCTGCGCCCACTATTGGGAGGTGGAGGGACTTTTAGGATGTGGAGTCGAAGGGAAGGAAGCTAGGTCATCGGATCAGGATGGCCTTGAAGGGAACTTGAGACCCTAGGTCCTTTCTTTCTTTCTTTCTTTCTTTCTTTCTTTCTTTCTTTCTTTCTTTCTTTTCTTCTTTCTTTTCCTTCCTTCCTTCCCCTCTCTTTCCCTTCCTTCCTTCCTTCCTTCCTTTCTCTAACTCTCCCTCCTTTCTTTCTTTCTTTCTTTCTTTTCCTTCCTTCCTTCCCCTCTTTCTTTCCCTTCCTTCCTTGCTTCCTTTCTCTAACTCTCCTTCCTTCCTTCCTTTTCTCTCTTTCTTTCTCTCTCTCTTTCTTTCTTTCTTTTCCTTCCTTCCTTCCCCTCTCTCCTTTCTTTCTTTCTTTCTTTCTTTCTTTCTTTCTTTCTTTCTTTCTTTCTTTCTTTCTTTCCTTCTTTCTTTCTTTCTGTGGTATTGGGCATTGAACCCAAGGGGTTCTATCTCTGACCTATACCCCCAGCCTTGTTTTATATTTATTTTCAAACAGGTCTTACTAAGTTCCCATGCACTGGTGAAGTGCGTGATCCTCCTGTCTCAGCTCCCCAGGTACTACGATCACAGGTGTGCACCACGCCCAGCTCCTGTCTCTAGGAGACCAGACACTCCCACCATGATGGGGCCAAGTGAGCATGGATGAAAACCTCTGAGACTGTGGGCCAAATGAAACTAGCCCCCCTTACATGCTGATTATTTTGGGTATTATGTACGCCACAGAGACAGAAAGCTGATAACACACCATGCACCTGAGTCACCTCCTGGGGACGCTGGTGACCGCTCCCACCTCTGTCCCCACCGCCTTCCCTCTGGTGCCCTCAGCAACCAGTTGCACCCGCTGTGCTGCCCCCAAACCAGGCATTCTGCCCTCAGGCTTGTTCTGCCTGAGCCATTTTCCACTCTGCAACCAGAGTGCACATTCTAAACTGCAAATCTGATTGTGTCAAATCGTGCAGGTGAGCCGGGTGTGGTGGCACACACCTGTAATCCTGGTACTTGGGAGGCCAAGACAGGAGGATCCAGGTTGGAGGTCAGCCTTAGCTGCTTAATGAGACCTTATTTCAAAATAAAAAGGGTGGGCATAGAGCTTGAAGGTAAAATGACCCTGGGTTCAATCCCCAGGTCCCCTCCAACTCCCCCCCCAAAATTACCAAGCAGGAGTTTTACCATGAGAGAAATTCCTAAGGGTGGTATACAAGGACTTCGTGGCCTGGTCACCAATTCTTGCTCCTCCTCCCTCCAAACCTCACCACTCCTCCACTCAGCCCTCTGGCCTCTAGCCAAGACCTCTGCTTCTAACACCTGTGGTTCCTTCCCACCCAATGTCACTCATGTGCCACGCCTCTGGCCTTGGACCGGAGCTCCCTCTGCCTAGAAGGCCTTCACCTACTTCTTGGTCAGCCCTCAGGCCTGAGGCTGCCTCCTCTGGGAGCATCCTGAAGACTCAAGGCTAGCCCATGCCCTTCCGCTGTCTGCTCACTTATTCTAGCCTTGAATCCGCTGTACGTCCTACCATGGGCCAGTTGGGGTGTTTCCTCCAACAGCTTAAGTTCTCAGGGTCAATAACCATTTCCCCTTCATCTTCAACCGTGCACTAGGTGCTCAAAAGGAGTGTCCTGAATGATTGGATTTGTATTTTTTCCAGACTCCATCATGAAGTTCCTGTGCAGACGATCAGCCCAGTTTTTTTTTTTTTTTACTACATCCATTAATTAGAAGAAAAAAAAATAGCAATGATTTAGAAAACCCAAACAAACTTACTAGAACGAGTTTTCTTTTTAAAGTAGAATTTAAATATAGGCTTCTTTTCATCTTGCTATCACTGCAGTAATATAAATGAAGCAAATTAATTTTAATGCTCCCAGGTACTGATTCTGTGTCACCATGGTTGACAGGATTCAACTAGACTTTATGAGATGGCGTTTGACTTTATGGAACTGAACACTATGCACGCATTTACAATTTTACAGGGACTTTAAGCTGTCATGCTGAAAAATGTTTATAAAACATTAATCAAAAAATGCCTCTTTAATACAATGCATTGTCTGAAAGATGTTAGAAGGCGCATGTTGTAAATGGATTCTTTTTCTGACTAAAGTAATTTCCACCAAAAGCATTTCCCATTGCTCTACAAGTACACTGTGTGGATAGATAAAGAGCACTTTCTCAGCACATTACTACCTGATCCGAACACTTGGGAAATCACTAATGTACAGCATGCCATATTTCCATGTCACACATGACACATTTGTCTAAAATTATCCAACAGAGTTTGACACTGCAGCACATTCCATAAGCACAGCTTTCAACTGACATCTGCCAAGGTAGGAACGTCAAGTCAGGGCTTTCTTCTTCTAACAAGCAAGCCAGGCTTTTCTTTTATCCTCTGCCCAGGATGGAAAGGATGAAACAATGCGCACGAAAACAAGTTTTTTCCCCCCCTCTACTTTAAATATGTTTATTTTATGTTCTCTGAATTAGAAAATTCCCTTTGTATCTGTTTTCAAGTTTCAACAATTACTACTTTCTCTTGGATGAACAGCTTTTTAAAAAAATTTTTTTTCCTTGAGAAACAGACATTTTCCCTCCTAGATTAAATTTAGACCCTTCTTTAATCCCCACTGAAGGATTATTATATTATTATTGTTGTTGTTCACAATATAATAACTACCACTTTTCATTGCTGTTCCCAGCTCACTTACAGGTGTACAATGTTTCATTCATTCATTCAGAAATACTGTTTTGTTCCTCTGCTATCTGTGAATTACTTCTCAAGCTGCTGGGATATGAGGAGAGAACTTACACACAAGGTCCTGGCATACTTGGGAGATGTTTTCTGGTAGCTCTTGCCCTGACCTCTTCAGTTTCCACTCTGCCAGGTGATTGTCCTGCACAAACCCTTCTGGCACCGTCCTGCCCACTTTCTACTACTCAAAGCCTGAGGATGATCTGTGACAAACTCTTCTTTCTACCTCTAGAACGAGCCACCAAATCCTATAGATTCTTTCCTCCTTTTCCTTTTTGTTCAGTTTTGGCTGCCCTCTTCCTGATTCATACGATCAAGCCTAGATCACACTGGGACATAGCTCCCTGTCTTCCCCTCATCAATCCTACCAACCACCGCCAGATTAATCTTCCCCAACCCCACATTAATTAAAGCCAATACCCTGCCCAAGAACTGCGATGGCTTTCCAGGGCCCATTCATCAAAAGCTCTAGCTATTCAACTTTAGTAAAAAAAAAAAAAAAAAAAAAGTCATTACTACTGCCACCATTTTGTAAGCACGACTGCACCTGAAGTTCTCAGCCTGAATTCGCACACTTAATCCTTACAACACCGTACTTTTCTCATGAGGAAACTGAGGCTTACAGCAGGTAAGTGACTCCTCTAACTCGTACGTCTGGTTGGAGGCAGAATCGGATTTCATTATGCTCAAATCATGAAGCTACGTTGACGCCATTAAATCAAATTTTCAATGGGCAATGGCTGTCACTGGCTCAGGCCTCGTATTTTGTCTTTGTAAAAGCTTATCCCCCTCCCAACGTATTATCCTTTTTCTCCAAGTACCTAGGTCTTAGGTGTTCACTAAGGTTCAACTTTACATTTTCCTCCACTCTGAAGGTGGTCTTCCTCCTAGTTTATTTGTCCTCTGAAGAATGAAGGCATTCTTTAGTGCATCACTTAATTTTGCATTTGAATTACACTGCCATTATTATTATTTTTGGCATAGGTTTTGGTTTCTCCTGCTTGTAGGCATAGCATATATTTCTTTAAATTTTCTGCAATATTTAGGCACAGGGCTGGCATGCAATACATACATGATGGATTATTTAAGAACAGGCGCTAATGTTTCCTATGTGGAAAAAGACAGGATTTAGAGCATATAACTAGTTGCTTCAGTAAACTTTAAAGAGAATGCATTTATACACACCCCTCTGGGAGAGGAATATATTTCATAGGGCAAAAATATATTTGGTATGGCAGGAAGGAAAGAAATTGGACTGACCAAGAACACAAATCTTAAAATGAGTACAGAAGTATTAGTAAGAGAACAAATATGCATATATCTTTGTGTCTTTTGGAGTCTAATACTTCTCACTTAGCTAAGAGATGGTATACTGCGATCACCTGGAACACTTCCTGTTTTCAAAGATTCATTCGCCTGAATTCACATGGCTTGTTTTCCATTTAAGTGCTCTCTGGGTTTCAGGGAGTTCTGGAGGGAGCTGTGGGCAAGTCTGGGATCCAGTTGCTTCTCCCTTCAGTTGTCATGGTGACTGCCCACTTGTGTTCAGTTCCCTCTTAGTTAGAAGCATCCATAGGTTTACTATCCAAATGTCCTACCCATTGTCATTTGAATTCCATGTCCCCCTCCTCTCTCAGAAAAGCTCATGTTTGCCTTTAAAATTTATCAGGTCTCTTCACTTATAATGCCGGGCAGTTGGAGGGAGTTGCTGTTAGAGGAAGATATCTCTGAAAAGAGAATTATGTCTCTTTTCAGACATAATTGAAGGCTAATTTCTGTCCCCTTACCCACTCTACACTATCTATCTATCTATCTATCTGTCTATCATCTATCATCTATATCTATCTATCTGTCTATCTACCTACCTACACACACACACACACACACACACACACACAAACTCACAAACTCACTGCACTGATTTATCTCAATGACTAAACAAGGGGCACTTATAAGTTTCTAGAACATACAATGATGCCAAGATGAGGTACAGCTATGACTTTGGAATTTGTTTAGAGCAGGCTTTCAGTTAAGGTTGTCTGAAAGCAAGCACATTCTCAGTAACAGTAGCTGTGCTTTGTGCAGGGATTTATCATTTGTGATCAGGGGCCCACGTTGAGGCCCTGTAGCACCGCCCGAGGGAGGCTGGTGCAGGATCAGAGAGTCTCGTTTGAAATCCCATGTCAGCCATTTACCACCTGTGGGACCTTGGGTGGCAGGATAGTTAACCTCAGTTTCACACCTGTAAAAACCTATTTTATGGGTTTGTTTGTTTTAAATAGTATAAGTGAAATAATCCACAATATCTGGTTATACTTTTAGTGTTCACCCACTGCCAGACACTTTTCTGGGTATAGTAAACACATGGACAGACCCCCACCCTCACCCTCATGGAGTCTACAGGGAGAGAAGAGAGAGAGCAAGGCCCACCCCGTGACCAAACAGCGAGGCCCACCCCGTGACCAAACAGCGAGGCCCACCCCATGACCAAACAGCGAGGCCCACCCCGTGACCAAACAGCGAGGCCCACCCCGTGACAAAACAGCAAGGCCCACCCCGTGACAAAACAGCGAGGCCCACCCCATGACCAAACAGCAAGGCCCACCCCATGACCAAAAAGCGAGGCCCACCCCATGACCAAACAGCAAGGCCCACCCCATGACCAAACAGCGAGGCCCACCCCATGACCAAACAGCGAGGCCCACCCCATGACAAAAGCTCAGCAAAGCGAGAGGCAGAGGCGGCAGTGTGGTCCAGCAAAATGGATTCAGCGAGCAGTTTGGTCATTTTAATTTCTGAATCACTTTTAGAAGGTAGAAAAAGAAAGGTGGCCTACTTCCAGGTTATGGGAATGGCTTGTTGGCTGTCCGACAGAGGCCTGCTGGGTGTTTTTTCATATTGGGTTGTATTTAGGCTGCCTATCCACCCCACTTTCCATCTGGGTCTTCACTCTGGCTATGTTAGAGCCCACCCCCCCATCATTCTGGAAAGTTCCAGCGCCTGGCATTTCAATTTCTGGCAGAGTAGTTGAGGTAAGGGGGTAGAGATGTCACAGATGCTGTGATCACTCTTATTGCCCTTTTTCTAATAAGACTGGTCTTTTGTTCAAATTCTCAAGGTATTTTAATATACCATTGCCGGTCACTGGCACTGGACTCACTGCTTCCCGGTTCTCTTTGGTATTCCACTTTTAACTGAAAACGCCTGCTCTGTTATCTTTAGTACGACCCACCACAGCATCAGGACCTCTAGGGTTGCTTTGTGAGACACAGAAGAAAGCTTGTTATCCTTGTTCTACAAAGAGTCATCCTAAATGAGGTGTGCTAAGTGGTACGTGTGAATTAGAGCTCTCCGGTGGGTTTTTTTTTAATTTTTTTTTTTATTAGTGTCTTGGGGGTTGGATTCCTGGAATTCACAGAGATTTAACATTTCCAAACGTCTGAACACAAAGTGGTCATTGGCAGCTACGGGATGTCTGACCAACCCCCTTTCTTAGGTCTTTGGCTTGAAAACAGGATAATCAAGCACCAGTTTACCAGATCCGTACAAAAAGAACTATAATTTCCAGCCTCTGAGGACTGAAAAATGTCATATGTTTTGTCTATAGGTAGCTCTGAGAGGGAAGGGGCCAAATGCACTGCACACACTGGACCCAGATACTCTTCTGTCCCAGAGGGCCAGCTCTCCCAGGGGGCTGCTGCACTCCCCCCACCCACACCGGCTGCTCCTCCTTGGCCACTGCAAAGATTTTAGGTATAGGCAAAGATTTTTCAGTATAGGCAGAAGCTATGAAACTCTGTTAAATCAATATCTATATAAAATTTTTCTAAGAGATTCAACCAGAATTCAAAAAGATTCCATTAAGCCGGGTATGGTGGCGCATGCTTATAATTACAGTACTTGGGAGGCTGAGACAGGAGGATTGCAGGTTCAAAGACAGCCTCTGCAACGAGTGAGACTCATCAACTTAGTGAGACCATGTTTCCAAACAAAGGCAAAACAGGGCTGGAGGGTGTACCTCAGAGGTAGATGCCCCTGGGCTCCATCCCCAGTAACACACACACACACACACACACACACACACACACACACTCCTTTACCCCAAAATAAGAATTAGGCCCCCAAAAGAGAAAAATAAACATGCTGACTATTATAAGTAGATGGGTAAGGCAATGTAAAATGTCACTGACAAGCAAGGGCACTCTATAAAGGCTCTGAGAATGGGTTCAAAACCAGTCATGTTAGATGGGCATTTGGAATGGACCGGATGGTCTGTGACATCCTGTCCCCCTCTCTAAGAAATTGCAGAAAGCTGACTTGCCAGATTGTGGAGGCTTCCAGAATGAGCCAAGGAGAGTCTTATACATCTTTCTAGTAATCAAGAAACTTCAGAGACAAGAAAGCAATATTCATGTTTGGGTCTCTGGACAATCACACCTTACACGGGACTTCAGGGGCCGCGTGAGTACTTTCGGTCTTCATCTGTCTTTGGTCAGGCAGAAGAGTGATGGTGGTTAAGTAGTTCTTGACAAAGGGATACCAGAGGAGGCGCTGCTGAGAGCGTGCAAACAGCAGCTGGTTCAGTCTTCTAGCCACAGCGAGCACCTCTCCATTGTCATCCTCATCTCAGATGGGGAGATTGAGGCCGTGGGTAAGTAAAAAAAGTTGCCCGACCACACACGGGGTGCAGCTGGGGTGTGAATTCCAACAGACTGGCCCCAGGTGGGTGCTCCTTACCAGCTATCTGCCTGGACACGTAATGTGAGTGCTCAGGCACCCTGACAGGGATGCCTGAGAGCAGTAACATAGAATAACAGAAGGCGAAAACCCGAAGAAAATAGTATTTACAGGAGAAAAGTCTGAAGAGAGGTGCCTCTGTGGGCAAAGGTACTTACGTTGAATGAAGGTTGGCTGGTTGATGACCATTTTCAGCCCGTTAGGAAAATTAAAGATTGTGTTTCAGTCTTCAATTACCTGGGCTGTAATCCTATCACTTTGCTGGAAGTTTTGTGTAAATAGAGAAGCAAGGAAAGCCCCAAATGAGCAGCTGGTGTTAGTTCTCTTTGGAAACAGGTATGTTCTGATTGGAAAAGATGTTTAATGGATGGCCTGGGCCGGCTCACCAGATGCTGAGAATGAAACATTTAACTCCACGCAATTGAAGGTTCCCGCCGCAGAAGATTAGGCACACCCTCACCTGTCTGGCTGTGTTGTAGGAGTAACGAGCAAATAGGGAATTCAAGAATGAATTAGAGAGCTGAGCCATGAAGACTTGTTTCACATACTGGCTGTATCTTTCAGGAAGGGCCACCATGTTCATAGAAACAAGGTGGGCAGGAAGCGGTGAGATTCCTTTCTTCTTTTTCTTGGCTGTGAATCAAGAGTTGCTAGTCTTATAAAGGAAAAAAAAATCTGCCTAATGTTCACACACATATGATATGAGAACATCAAAATGAGAATGAGAATTTCATATGATAAAAATCACACAAAGTCCTAAGAAGATACTTAACATGGGCACCAACACAGAACTGGCCCCGTCAGACTAGCTCTAGACAGCCTTATCTTATTATACAGCATTTAAAGATGTGTATTTATATAACTAAAGAAAAACACTTGGACACTTAGTCTGATGAGAAGCTGATACAATCACACAAATTTCCATTGATCTGATCACAACCTCTACCACCTGAACTTAGTGTTCCCTAAAATGCTGTACTGATAATGTTATCAGTTGACAGTGGAACATCTATTGGTTACATGAGTATTTGTGCTCCAAATTCACATAAACTATTTTGAGTATATATGTTTTATTTTATGAACATGGCCTAGATCATCATCTGGCAGTAATTTTCTTTTTGACAGTATTGTGTTTATGATGAACAAAAAGAATTTTCTTCTGAGATACAAAAACAAGGCTTTTTTTTGTTCTGGGGAGTAAAAAATCAGAGTTATTTATCTGTAGATTCATTTCTATTAAAAAGACTGACTCAGGAATCTGTGGTTTATCTTCGCTAGATAATGTCCTGATAACCTACTCCCCACTTTCATTCAGCGTAAAGAACATAAAAATTGAGGAAAAATGAATCCATTTAGAAGACTCCAAGGCAAAGGAAGAACTTAAGAAAACCCTGGAAGTCATTTCTGAGAATAATAATATTTTTTCTAATCTCTGGTTTGTTGCTTTGCATACTTAACAAATATATCTCAGTGATGACACAGAGAATTTTGCTTTTCACAAACCAGTACAAATAAATGGCCAACACTGCTAGCAAATGGGTGGGCATGGTCCTACTTTGTATTCTTTTTGAAGCACAGTACAACATCATAAGTGCATACAAATAATCCGCGAGTCTAACCTGGCAGTTGTTAGCCTCTGCTGCCTATTAGAACTGCTGGGTGGCTTTTTAAAAATACCATGCCTGGGTCTGTGCTGAGAGATGAAGGGCTCTGGAGCACTGCCACTGGACAGCTCCCTGGTGAACCCATCCTGAGCCAGGTTAAAAAGCCAGGTCTGCTAATGAGGGGCAGCAAGGGGACCCTGGAGGGGGACAGATGGGCCACTGTGTGTCAGGCCTGCTGTTTTCTCACTGGGTGAGCTAGATGAGTTGTCTGACCTCTCTGAGGCTCGTCCTTCCAGTGTACATGGCGAATACAGGGCTGTTAAGGTCACAAGAGGCAAGCCAAGCACCCAAGGTAGTGCCTAGCACACAGTAGGCGCCAAATCAATGCCAGCCCCATCTTCCAGTTTTTGAAGTGTCTTGGCATCTACTTTCTGATTTGATATTGGTCTCAACCTTGTGACATTGGAGAAAAACGTGGGCTTGCCAGTTTGAATGCCTGTCATATTTAGACTTTCATACAATAATATCTATAGCTGGGCTTGGTGGCGCACATCTGTAACTCAAGTACTGAGGAGGCCCCAAAACAGGAGGATTGTGGGTTTGAGGCCAGCCTCAGCAACTTAGTAAGACCCTTTTTCAAAATAAAGAATAAAAAGTAGGGTTGGGGTATAGCTTGGAGGTAGAATGTTCCTGGGTTCTATCCCCAGTACCACAAAAACCAACCAAACACACACACACACACACACACACACACACACACACACACACACACACACACAAGTGTTGGGTGTATAGCTCAGAGGCAGACAACCTCAAACTTAACTCATCCAAAAATGAACTCTTCTCGAATGCACATGATGTTATTTAACAAACATATCAATATCAATCACTAAGCTAAACATGAGAAGGAGGGGGAGGGTGGGATTGGGGTGGGAATTGGGGACGGGCTAATTGGGTGATATGAGCATGTCCGTCTCCACCATCTTGTATCCCATTGAGATGCATGACTACAATGCACCAATAAAAAAACCAAAACAAAACAAAAACAAAAGTGAACTCTTGACCTACCCCCATCCCTCTTCTACCACCCAAATCTGCTGCTCTGAAGTCTCCCCTCATCTAGTAAGGGCCACCTCCATCCCAGACCCTTTAATTTCTCCCCCTCTCTCTTACATACTGATCCAACCCATCAGCCGTTCCTCTGAGTTCTGTGTTCAGAGTCTGATCAGAATGCCAGGCATCTCCCTTCTTCCACTGTGGCCCGCCTCACTAATCCAGCCCCGCTCTTGTCTACATTACAGCTTCTTAGCAAGTCTTCCTGATTCTTCCTGCCCCATTGGCTCAACCACCCAACCCCATCTATTCTTACAGGTGGCTGCAGGGGTCCCTTGAAAGTGGAAGTGCAGTTTTCTCAAGTTGTCCATTCAAACCCTCTAATGAAGTCCTTAATGGCCAATAAGCCATTCCCCTCTTCCCCTCTCCCTTGTTCTGAACACCCCCCCCCCCATCACACCAAGCACTCTGGCACCAAGGTCCTCTGCCTTCTCAGTTCCCCTAAATATCCACATGGTCTTTCCTTCCTTAGACTTTTGGTCCAATGTGTTCTTTAAGCCCCAAACTTTCCCACCTTGGCCTGGGCACCCTGTTCTTCTTGGCTCTATTTCTCTCTATAATGTCTCCTCCATCTGATGTGCTCTGTATCTAAGGGCGCGCCTGCACATCCCAGTAGAAAGGAAGCTAGGTAAGGCCAAGAAAGGGCCTGACAAATAATAGACACCCAGTGAATGCTGGTTGGATGGATGGATGGATGGATGGATGGAGTGATTTGTTTGAAGAGCATCTTTTCATTAGCATCGTATAGAGCAAACCTGCAGCAAAGGCAGCTGTGAGATGCGTCACCACTGCACTGTCATCAACATGCTCAGCTTCAGTGCAGGTGACATTCCACACCAGCTGGCTTCCTGGGGCCCAGCCATTTTTTTTGAGTTGTGTCCAATTTTCTATTTCCTCCTACCCCAGGGTAACTTGTCAAAAACCTACTGGGTACCCCACAGCTCTAAGCGGCGTGCAGCTAACTTTAATTTCTCGCTAGAGTTGTGTGGATGGGGCTGAAGATGGGGATGGAGAGGGGCTGTGTATCCTCCCTCTGCTTGGCAGCTGCAGGTTCATTTTCTCTTCTTTGTTGTGGAGAAGCATGGCGCTGGCTGTCATTAAATACCCGCAACCTGGTTTATAGTGTCTGGCTCAATTAAGCAAACTTCTGGGAAGAGGCATAACCAAATAAATAATTGGAGAGCTGCAACGCCAAAGGGAAGACTGCTACCCGCCCACCTCTGTTTGCAAGTTGAGACGAAGAGAGAGGACTTCAAGTGAGCGGGATCTCCTGGGTGAGGTTCTGCACTTCAAGCACAGTAAACAAGTGCTGCCCTGCGATGCACGCGTTAGTTCTGCTAGAGGCAAACTTCCTAAAGATTAATAATAATAACGAACAACCGCTCTGCAACTGACATGGGACGCACCAGTGAACAGGGAGTCACGGGAGGGGCTGCTGTTGGCTCTCGGGACATGGCAAAGGCCTCAACAGAAAGAGGTGAGGCGGCAGGACGTCGGATGCGTTCCCTTTGCTTCTTCTGGAATTTCCCTTTCAGGAAAAGATGCTCAGAACTTGGGGCACATGAGTTGCATACTAATGTGTTCACAATTAATCTCTTTAGAGCAACTTTTGATGGCGGCAGGGTGTGCTTTTGTTTGCAATACATATACAATTCATTATTTTTTAAAAATTTGCAATCATTTACGGCAAGCAATATATTTGTTTGCAATCGTGGAATTCAAAGCTCCTAACCCTAGGAGCAGACATTAAGCAATACACAGTGGCAAAGGGCTGGTGTCTAGTTTGAGGTGGCGCCACACAGTGTGTGGGATTTCCCACGTCGCCTTGCTGTAGGATGACGACTGCAGGTGAGGTTCACAGGGTGAAGAGGACACAGGGAAGACACATGGCCCCTCTTGCCCTGAGCGAGCAGAGGATGGCAGACAAGCTGCTCTCAGGTACTTCCAGGTGTGATGGAAAGGCTGTGGGCTGATTTATTTATTTTTGTGGTGCTAGGGAATCCAACTCAGAGCCTCATATTTGCCAGGCACGTACTTTCCCATACTTTCCCACCAAGCTACACTCCCAGCCCATGATGTGGGCTCTAATGCCAGGTACCTGGGTTCAAATCCTGACTGTGCCACCTACCAGCTAGGTCACTGGGAGATGTTATCTTAGTACATCTCACTCTGTGCATCTGCTCAAGATGAGTTTGAAATAACTACCTTGAAGGTAGCTGGAGGGCCAAGTGAGACAGTGTGTCAAGTGTGGGGTGCAGTGCCTTGCTTATAGCAAACACCCCCAGTTGATAGCTATCAGGACCACTGTTGTTAACGGGTCTTATAATAAGGAGCAGAATACTGTTTGGCTCAAATACAGTAGCCTACGGGACTGGCCAGGGAGGGGGCTGTCCCTGCAGTCCTTCAGGATGAGGATGGAGGCACATCTACCCCTTCTGAGAGCAGCAACTGCTGTGGACAGCTGTGGGAACCAGACCTTCCTACTTTGCTGCCCTGCCTTCGGGTAGCATGGGTTCTTGATAGTGTGCATGATACTTGTCTGCTGCCCCTATCACAGCTGACTTCTGGAGAGCACCGACCCTATCTTCTGTTTCTCTTTCTCTTTTAATCTGCCCACAGTACTGCTTTGTGAACATTTTTGAAAAACATATTTCCTTGCATAAAGGATAACTTTCAAATGGTAGACATTATGATTATTTATTTATTTTTTGTGGTACTGGGGATGGTACCTGGGGGCATTCTAGCTCTGAGCTACACCCTCAGCTCTATTTTTTATTCTTTATTTTGAAACAGGGTCTCACTGAGTTGCAAAGGGCCTCACTAAGTAGCTGAGGCTGTCCACGAACCATGATCCTCCTGTCTCAGCCTCCCAAATGCTGGGATTACAAGTGTGTGCCACCACGCCCAGCTCATTCTGATTACTTAAAGTGAGCTTTACTTTTACCCTTGACCTGCCAGGAAGATATGATCTTCAAGAAATGAGCCTCACTTCTGGAGTGAGCGCTCAATATGGGGGCTGTTTTTCTTCCTGTGGATTATATCTTATGAAAACCTGGCATGCTTCCTCAGCCACATGTTGTAGTCCAATTGGATTGGCACAAAAGGAACTCAAAAGGATATTTGAAGTGAGGCGAAAATATGGGGACCCACTAGAAAACTGGAGTCAGCTTTTTATTCTTCCTACATGGGACCAACCACAGTATTGTATACTGAAACCATGGAACAAGGAAGCGGCGATTCCTTGTTCAGGTCTACTGAGTTACTTTCTTTCTATATTTTTATTGTTTATTTATTTTATATAGAGTTTAGTCATGTGCCATGAGCATGTATGTCCCAAGCATCTCCTTTTGACTAATGATGAACTAAAAGTATTGGAAACTGGGTTATATTATAGATAGGCTAAATTAAAACACATCCCAACTAGAATGTCAATCATTCAAAACACAAACAACAACAAATGCTGGCGAGGATGTGGAGAAGTGGGAACTCTAATACATTGTTGGTGGGATTGCAAATTAGTGCAACCACTTTGGAAAACAGTATGGAGGATCCTCAGAAGAATGGGAATGAACTTACCATATGATCCAGCAATACCACTTCTGGGTATCTACCCAAAAGAATGGAAATCAAACTACCAGACTAATGCATGTGTATCTATGTTCATGGCTGCACAATTCACCATAGCCAAACTATGGAACCAGCCAAGATGTCCATCAACAGATGAATGGATTACAAAACTGTGGGATATGTACACAATGGAATTTTACTCATCCATAAAAAACACAATTATGTCATTTACAGGAAAATGGATGGAACTGGAGGACATTATGCTAAGGGATATTAGTCAGTCACAAAAAATAAGAAATCAAATGCTCTCCCTAGGAAGTGGGAGGAAAAGTTATAGGAGGAACTCTAGATGAAGAAGGAGATACTATAGATGAGCAAATAAGGCAACCTAACTGAGGGGATGGGAGGCGGAAGAGGGAAACTCTCTAACACACGTGCTGCACTTTAACAAACATATCAATGTCAATCGTTAATCTAAACATGAGAAGGAGTGGGGGGTGGGGGATGGAGTGGGAATTGGGGAAGGGCTAATTGGGTGATGTGTGTATGTATGTCTCCACCATCTTGTACCCCATTAAGATGTATGAATACAATGCACCAATAAAATTTTTTTAAAAATAACAACAAAAAAAGTAAAAACACAACCAAGGTCCAATCAAAGTAGATTCAAACTGATTCCTGCCACCATCAGAAAGCCCTTCCAGGAAGTCTGCCCAAGCTCCCTAAGCACCTCAGGGCGTGACTGAGAAGTGATCTCGGGGACATGGAACAGGGCAGCTTTCGTGCTGCAGTGCACACAATCATCTTCTGAAGTGCATGATTCTAGGTCTTATCCTTAAAAATTCTGAATCTCTAGGTCCGAGCCAATGCCCAATAACCTATGTTTTATTTATTTTTAGGGAGTGGTTTGCTGTAATTTTGCAGATCATCCTTTAGGGAATACAGACATCTTGGTGTCCAGGTGAAGGGCCCAAGATCCTAAAGGTAAATACTCAAGGCTTTCACAACTAGAGCATTACTGAACGACAGGGCTAGAAGGGCCCCAGAGATATCTGGCCTGAACTTTTCCTAGCCAGTGATGACAGGCCTGAGAGGTTTCACAGTACAGGGCTCTTTCCCACTGCAGCTCTGGCTCTGGGTCCTGGCTCCGCCACTTGGGATCACACATCACTTTGAATCTCACTTTCCTTCTCTGTGGCGACTGCGGGAGTCATGTGAGGTGGTGCATGCAAAGTACTACTGGGACGTGTCCTGCACCAGGCTGCGTATGCACAACTCTAGATTCTTCCTGGTAGATAACTTGTAGTGGCCAAATGACCGTGCTAGCCGGTTTTAATGAAAGAAAACTTGCCTCCTCTCCAGGTATCTTTTAACTCAACATGCATTAGCAGCCAAGAACACAAATGGACGGTGCGTAAACTGGCAGTCTCAGCTCTGTCCTTTCAGGGCCTCCCTAGCACGCCGCACAAGAGGTCTCTCAAGGCCCATGTGTGGGTACACCCCTGCAGGATCGGTGCCCCTTTCAGTCAGCCTCAGGGAACCGCAGGTCCTCCTCACACTAGCTGGACACAAGACCTGGTAGAGCTCAAGCCTTTAGTCCATCCTGGAGGATTTCGTATGCAGGCAATAGCATTTGCTATATTCTTTTAGCAAGTAGTGTTTCTAAAGTTTTTTAGGCAGTTTGCCTATTAATGAAAAGCCATTTATTCCATTCATTTATCATGCAAAGTAACAAATCAGTAGTTTCACCAATCAAAACCTAGTTCTGAATTCATTATGCTAATTAGTAAAGTCCCTAGTGGACAGACTGATAAACAACAAAAGTATGTGTTGCATCTGCCTCTGGAGCGTTTCCTTTCTGATAAAACAGTGGCTGAACACTCCAGTGAGGATTTTCCGTTAGAGCAACTGGCGGTCGGTCCCTGGTGGTGAAGCCTAAACTAACTAGTTCACATACCGTCACCACACTGTCAACTCAAAGTATTTTAAAGTAAATTGTTCCATGTCACAAATACTTAGCACAAAATCTGCCTATTAAGTACACAATGGATGTTAGCTGTTATTATTCCTACTACTGAAAACATGTTGAATTATCATGTTGATCAATTAAAGGGAATACACACTCTGTCCTATAAGGCAAGTAAAATAATAATCCAAATGAAAGTAATCTTATATTATTCAACTCAAGAATAAATGAGTCACAATCTAGCTCTGATTTTTATTTTATTTATTTACTTTTTTTGTGGTACTGGGGATGGAACCCTTCTACCTCCGGGCTATACTCCCAGACCTATTTTTATATATTTTTTATTTGAAAACAGGGTCTCTTAAGCCAGCAAGGCTGGCTTCAAACCGGTGTGATCCTCCTGTCTCCGCCTCCCAAGTACGGGGATTACAAGCGTGTGCCACCACACCCAGCTAGCTCTGATTTTTAAAAATCTGATATTTGGGTATAAGTTCAGTAAAAAGGAACAGCTGGAGTCAAAGCCTACATGGTAACTATTTGAGGAAGGAGATAAAGCTTCACTAAGCAAGGTATACAGTATATATATATTTTTTCAAATTTTAAATTATGATCCATTGCCGGGTGTGGTGGCGCACGCTTGTAATCCCAGCATTTGGGAGGCTATGACTGGAGGATTGCAGTTAGCAGACAGCTTCAGCTACTTAGTGAGGCCCTCTGCAATTCAGTGAGACCATGTTTCAAAATGAAGAATAAAAACTAGGGTTGGGGTTATAGCTCAGAGATAGAATGCCCCTGGGTTCCATCCTAAGTACCTCAAAAAAATTATAACCCATTAGTTGAGTTGAATAATCAACTCTGGATCATACTGTAAAATTTATTTCTAAATATAGGATTTGCTTTAAAATATTTGACAGTCCCTGGTCTATAGAAGAGCAAAGGAGAAGTGTGTGGGCACAGGGCTTTGGTCTTCTCGAACCCCTGGAATATCATTAAGATAGCCTGACACTTGAGGGTCAGGCTGGGATGCTTCAAGGAAGTTTTATATCTTTAGCATTATTATCTTTTAGTTTCATACTTGCTACCTAGAAACTAAATTGAGGTTCTTCCTAAAATTGGAACCCAAAACCTAGACATGCTAGCCATGATTTTAAGACAGGAAATTCAGAATAAAAAATCCCAAACAAAATAGCCCACAAACTTCAGCGGGACAAAAGTGCATCATTGCTCTGAGAAGTGTCACCTTCCCCTTTCTTTACCAGACCAGAAATCAGCACAAAATGACAGACACTCCTTGACTTCACTTTAGTGTGGTGGTAAAATCTATGGGCTCTTTAAGAATCTATGGGCTCTTTAAGAATCAGTGGCATCTTTAAGAATCTGTCCAATGGCAGAGCTTCCCAGCTTGCCTTTCCTTCCAGAGCCATTGACTAGAGGAAAACTGCAGGACAGAAACATACTTAAAGCTTCTACTTCCTGTCTTTACTCTGGGTTTCTATTTCCACATCAGCAGCCTGTTCGCAAACAGCTCTTAATGGGCAAGAACTGGAGCTCAGACAGTGCTGCCCCCTGCAAGGTAAGGCAGGCTCACCGAGACCCACTTTAAAAAGCACAGCACAGCGGGGCGTGGTGGCGCACGCTTGTAATCCCCGCGCTTGGGGGGCTGAGACAGGAGGATCGCACAGGTTTGAAGACAGCCTCAGCTACTTAGTGAGACCCTGTTTCCAATAAAATATAAAATGGGTCTGAGAGTATAGCCTAGAAGTAGAAAGCCTCTGGGTTCCACCCCCAGTACCGCCAAAAACAAAACAAAACAACAACAACAACAAAAAACCAACACAGCACTGTGTGTTTATAATAAAAATAATCAAGAACAAGGGTGAGTTTATGACTGGGCCATTTGGAAATATGGGAACAATTATAGATGGTAATTATTTTGAACCTGTCTTAAAGTTGCAATGTACTCAGAAGTAATTTTCTTCTTTGGACGATTCATAAAAACAATTTTAATCCATGCCAAGAGCGTACATTTGCAGTATCTCTCATATTTCAAGTATTCTGAATTGTCTTAAAGCAGCAATGTACTCAGAAAAAATTTTCTTTTTTAAACAATTCATAAAATAATTCAAGCCGGGCAGGCATGGTGGCACACGCTTGTAATCCTAGCATTCGGGAAGCTGAGACCGGAGGATCACGGTTCGCAGACAGCCTCAGCTACTTAGTGAGGAGGCCCTCTACAATTCAGTGAGACCTGGTTTCAAAAAAATAAAGAATAAAAAATAGGGCAGGGGCTGTAGCTAGGAGGTCTAATGCCCCTGGGTTCTATCCCTAGGCCCGCAAAAAAAAAAAAAAAAAAAAAAAAAAAAAAAAAAAAAAGGAAAAAGGAAAAAAAAAAAGAAAAAAAAATTCAAACCCACATTTACCAAAGTCTTACATTTGCAATACCTGGGATGAGTACAGAACTCTGGTCTTCAGGGTACTTTCAGAACCTATAACCATTTACAGTTATGAGGCCTGCAATCTGGCCTCTTAGTTATATGGCCTGGGATAAATTGCATTTTTCCTATGCTTTTAATTCTTCATATGAAAACCAAGATAATAATTATGGACTTGCTAATAATTTAAGGTTGTTTAGGTAATATGGATTAAGCGCTTTGAGAAAAGTGCCACCCAGATGTGGGCTAGTTTTAGTAAGATAATCTTTATGTGCCAGTAGAATCACAGACAAGCTTGGTGGAAAAGAATAACAAAAATGAAAACTTTGTATTTCAGTTCTATTTTCTCTTGAGAAGTAGATTGAAATGTTATGAGGTGATATTTTCAGCACAGGTTCAGGTCCTCCTTTAACATCCTTAAAAGGCTTCCAATTAAAACAGAAAAGAAGACTCGGGCGTGGTGGCGCACGCTTGTAATCCCAGTACTTGGGAGGCTGAGACTAGAGGATCGCAGGTTTGAAGTCAGCCTCAGCTACTTAGTGAGGCTCTCAGCAATGTAGTGAGACCCTGTTTCTAAATAAAATATAGAAATAGGTCTGGGAGTGTAGCCCGGAGGTAGAAAGCCCCTGGTTCCAACCCCAGTATCAACAAAAACACCCCCACCCCAAAAGAAAACAGAAAATTCTTTTAAGATTCAGTTTCTATGCTGGGTGTGGTGGCACAGCTCGTAATCCCCACCCTTGGGAGGCGGAGACAGGAGGATCACGCAGGCTCGAAGCCAGCCTTGCTGGTTTAAGAGACCCTGTTTCCAAATAAAAATATAAAATAGGTCTGGGAGGGTAGCCTGGAGGTAGAAGGGTTTCCAGGAACCGCAGTACCACAAAAAAAAAAAAAAAAAAATATATATATATATATATATATATATATATATATATACACATATATATTCCTCTGTTGACACTCTTTGGAGAGTAAAAAGATTTTTTTTTAAACTTCTTTAGGAAGGAGCAGCATCCATTCTTTCCTTTTCTATAACACTGCAATACTATTTGCTTTGAGGTTAAACACTTTGATTTTGCCGCTATTTACATAAATATTCCTTTCGGTAACGCCTTTCCTTGCACATGGAGAAACTGTTATTTCATAGAGCAGAAATATCAGTCATAGATGCATAGACATTTAAACCCGGAAGGGGTCTTGGACTCTCCAGGGTCATTTTGCCCGTTCTCTCTTTGTGCAGATGGGGAAATGAGGCCTACAGCAGCTAAGTGATTGGTTCCGGCTTTTGGCCAGAAGACTGGAAGTTGAGTCCAGACTAGAATCAGGCATGTGTTTTTTCCTGAGTCCTGTGTCTACTAAAAAGTGATATTCTTTTAGCATAATCCCTCACTACATGGCTCAGCTGTGCAACTGTGACACAGACCCACCATGAAGTTTAAGCAGTGAGGGACGGCTGCCTTGATCATGCACACATGACTAAAAATGGCAGGACAAACACTGGGCTTTCAGTAAACTTTGATCACGACATCCTTTAAAACTTAAATAGCACGCACTGGATTCAGAAATGCTTTTTCAAATAGGGAAAAGGTGGAAAAATCATTACTGATTGTCGGCTGCCATGGTTTGAGGACATGCACTTTTGTTTTGCTATTTAAAATACTAAAAATGAAATTGGAACATACATTTAAACCCAAACATCCCAACACATTCCGCTGTGACGAAGCTTTCTAGGTGCATTGAAACTCCAGGCAGGCAAAGTGATTTGAGTACTTGAGATAAAGAGATGAACAAAAGTAAAATACCAGTTCCGTGGGATACCTTGAGTCTAATTTCGCTCTTGATGAGATCTATCGACTGACTGCACTGAGCCACTCTGCACCAGGGTACCAGCTGTTCTTCAGTCTCCACTACGCAAAACACCTTCTCATTATCAGACAACTACCAAACTGGAGAATAATCTTCTCATTATTATACTGTCAAACGTGAGACTAATTTGGGAGAGTTCATGGCTTTTATGGCAATCCACAGCAAGTGATGCTGTCTTGGCAAAATATAAAATTGCCTCCAACCCCGAGCTGAAACTCTAGGAGAGCAGCAAACAAGCCCTGTAGTATTGTTTTAGATGAGCAGAGCGATAGCTTCGCGCTTCCTCCAGGCCTCCTCTTTCCTACTTAACGAACTCCAGGGAATGGCATCATGTCAGGCTTTCCAGACGGATTATGTGAAGCCATAGCTCAATGTCATTTTCAATAGGAAGCCTCATAATTAAAGGTCAAATAGTCACTTCATCTGCAATCAATCAATAGAAAAAGTACTAATACGAAGAACTAATCAATCAATGGCAAATGCACTAATAAAAGCCATGAATCAAATTCAGCCTGTGTGTAGATGCGGGTCCACGGACGGGGCGGAGACAGAGCGAAAGCGAGAACAATACAAGAAACCGGAGGTGTGTGTACAAGAGAAAAATCATTCAGGAAGTTTCTCAGGCAAGAGTTTTCATCTTCTGTTCATTGGTGACATGGGTACCAACCGGGCTACAATGATTTGTTTTTAAATATAAAGACTGAAATGTAATAATAAATAGTACTTACAAGGTTCGCTTAATGTATTCTGTTGGAGGTGTGTGTGTGTGTGTGTGTGTGTGTGTGTGTGTGTGTGTAAAATCATTAGAATAGTATGACAGCGATTGCAAAATTTCCTTCTGCAGGTATGTTTGTGTGACTTGGAGCCTCACCATGTATAATTACAATGCACTAATGAAAGTATGAAAAAAAGGATATATTTTAAAAGTGCCAGAGAGCTACCTTCTTTCATCTCTGTGTGCGATGTGAGGGAAAATATCACTGGGTGATATTACCTGAAATTTCCCTTTACTTTGCGGATATGAATTTTCCCCACTCAAATGTGATGTTCTAATTCTAATGCAGATAGGCATCTCCACTAGGATATGCGCAGGTGGCTGCCATGACAGAGCCCCTGCGCCAGCGATGGCATGTCACAGGTAGAGGGAAGTCTGCATTGGATCTTATGGAAAGGGAAGCAGTCACATCTGCAGGCCTTAGAAGCCCACTCCAGCAGTCACATCCAAATATCCCTTGGCATATGTGTAAATAAGGGTGAGCTCTTTGGGGAGGGGGTGTGGCAACAAGGCCATATTCCATAAACACTGAGGACGCCATAGGAAGGAAGCTGGATAGTATCGAGGTATGGCAGGATATTCAAACTGAAAATAAAATTCTTTTATCTCATGGCTAAGGAAACTGATGCCAGATGAAGGACTTAGGTCTTACAGCTCAAGAGAACTTAAGTCTGTCGTGTAACGAGGTAGCTAAGGATTTACGACTCATGGCTGCTGGATACTGTGTGTCTTCCTGGAGTACCACAGAGGAGGATCTAGGTACCTCTCTCATGGGAGAACACTGCAAAAGCAAATCCGAGTTAACCCAACCCTTTTTAGCCAAACAACTACTTCTGAGCCGCGTTCAGGGCACCTTTCTGCCTGTCTGCAAGTTGACTTTCAGAAAGCATAAGAAATGAAAGAGCATGGCTTTGAGGTTAAGAAAAATGAAAAAAAAAAAAAAGGAAAAGATAGATTCACATGGGGAGGTATTTTGCTTATAAAGAAAGAGAAGAATATTTAGCCTGCAAGTGGAGAATGCTTCCCGTGCTTTGACGAGCACAGCCCACTCTAGCACAGAAGAATACTAGAGTGAAGCAGTGACCACCCAGTTTGGTTTTCTGGGGAAGACAAATCCCTCGGAGGAGGGGGGTCAGGTTCAACGGTCCTTTACAGAATGCAGAAATGTGCACTGAGGCAGCCATGGCTCAGGGTGTGCGCTCAGGACCCCGGCCCCTCTGATCGCTGCTCTATCTCTGGACAAGTCACTTCGTTTTTGGAAGCCCTGGGATGCCAGACATGGCATCCACAATTACTCCTGTGGCAATTGTGGCCAAGAAGTACGGGATGACTTCTCTGAGAACAACATCTAAATCACGCCTGTTACGTGAGATTCTATATGACGGGGTCACGGAACTAGAGGCCTGGAAGTGGCAAGGCAGTTATATTATAACTAATATAGTTAATAATAATGAATAATAGCTACTGCTTATAGAGGCCCACTGGGTACAGGCAGCACAGCAAGCTCTCTAACAGGGCATCTCGGCCGGGAGTGGTGGCGCACGGTTATAATCCCAGTGCTTGGGAGGCTGAGACAGGAGGATCGCACAGGTTCGAAGCCAGCCTCAGCTACTTATGAGGCTCTCAGCAACTTAGTGAAACCCTGTTTCCTAATAAAGTATAAAATAGGTCTGGGAGTATAGCTGAGAGGTAAAAAAGCCCCTGGGTTCCACCCTCAGTACCACACACACACACAAAAAGGGCATCTCAGTCAGGCGTGGTGGTGCATGCCTGTAATCTCAGTACTTGGGAGGCTAAGACAGAATGATTGTAGGTTCAAGGCCAGCCTTAGCAGCTTAGTGAGACCCTGTTTTCAAAGAAAAAGATAAAATAGGGCTGGGGGTATGGCTCAGTGGCAGAATCCCTCCTAGATTCAATCCCCAGTACCACAAAAAGAAAAAAGAAAAAGAAAAAAAAAGGAATTTAGTCCACAGCAACCTATAGACAACATAGTTCTTACACATATTTTGTCATGTGTTATTGAGTCCCTGTTACCTACCAAGTACCAAAAGTACGTAGCAAACTTTTTTTTAATAGTAATCTTACAAAGTATTATTCTGCTCATTACAGATAAAGAAATTCAGAGAAGTCAATTGAAAGCCAGGATTGGAATATGGCTTCCAAAGCTCTTTCAAATTCCATTTGATGATTATTATGGAGAAAACGAAACAATCTGTAATGCATAGACAGTATTTATACAACGTATTCAAATATACCAAGACCCTATATAACAACTACAACTACCCTATATAACAACTTACTTATTTCAATAAGCTGAGACCCTATATAACAAGGTTTGAACAGTCTCTTTAAGCCTCTTTGAGGATGTGGAGGTGAAGAGAGAGGAGGAGTGGGATGGAGGTCTCGCGCAGGAGGGCGCGATGAGGGCCGTGTGCGTGTACGCCTCTATTACCCTGAATTAGATCAAGATGTATGATTACAATGTACCAACAAAAGTAAATAAATAAAATATTACCTACACCAAGAAAAAAGAGGCTGTTGAATTTCTAAGTCATTTTCTAAACTTGGTGAAACAACGGCTCTGTCACATAAGTATGTTTAGGGTTAATAAAAATATTATAAAGTTTCTTTGCTTTTTGGTTTACAGTTGGAGTTTCCTCAACATGAGCAAACTTAGAGCGACGCCAGTCTTCGTTCTCTAGATGAGTCACACGCCAGCTCACAGAGGAGGAGGTTTTAATACGATATTTTGCCACACACAGGATACTCATGTGCCCAAGAAGCTTGTGAGCGATGTATGTTTCAATAAAGTTTCTAATTAATGACTTTTTTATGACAAAAAAAACATAGATTCTGGATGTCTACATGATTATTGGAATAACGGCACTAGAGTGGTACTTTTCTTCTTGATTTGTTTTTGTCCAGTAAATACTTATTTCAGTTTTAGTTCTAAAATCTGATTGAGTTAATGGTAACTATATTTGTATTCCTTTACGGAAGATAACATGACGCTTGAAAATGAATTTCAAACTGATGTCAATATCAAATTAAGGCAGTAACATTTTTTATACTTTTCTTTGCATCCCCCTCAAAGAAGTTAACATTTCCCAGGGGCAACACTGGCGCCTTCCAAAAAACTTTGGCAATTCCATTTTCAAAATCAGGACCGTCAACCCCCACCCCACCCTGGCTGTGGTCTTGGCATTCTACACTGATCATCTTTTATGAGAACTGAAAACATGATTACAAATTAAGCTAACTCGGACAGTATTAAATTTAGGCCTTCAGAGACTGGCTTGATTAAATGACAGTCCTTCACAGCAATGATCCATCCTTACTTCATTACCATTCTCAATGGATAGTACCTCGTTCCACTTAATTTGAAGCGTTCAGCGAGTTTTAAAATCATACGGTGACTTACCCAATGTGAGGGACTTGTGTGTAGAACAGAAAATAATAGCCACTGTGTCTGCTGGTGTGAAACCCGAACTATTCCTGGGGGCAAGAAGAGGTTTTAGAATTATTATTATTGTTATTGTTTTTTTTTTGTGGTACTGGGGGTGGAACCCAGAGACTTTCTACTTCCAGGCTATACTCCCAGACCCATTTTATATTTTATTTGGAAACAGGGTCTCACTAAGTTGCTGAGAGCCTTAGTAAGTAGCTGAGGCTGGCTTCGAACCTGTGGGATCCTCCTGTCTCAGCCTCCCAAGCGCGGAGATTACAAGCGTGTGCCACCACGCCTGGCTTGTTATTGTTATTTTTAAAAATACTTGGACAGTCTGTTTAACACATTCTAAATCAAAGGCGGCACCTGCTTTCCTGTTGACATTCCTTTGTTCAATTCTGGTGACAGAAATAACACTAGACCGAAATGTACAGAAGCACTGGGATTTCTTTACAGGGAATCACTTCTTTTCCCTTGTTTTGTTTTATGTTGAAACAGGCTCTCACTCATTTTCCCAGGCTGGCCTCAAGCTGGGAAAATCATCCTGCCTCAGCTTCCTGAGTCATCGGGATTGCAGGCATGTGCCACCATAAGAGAATCACTTCTGAGATATTTCTCCATAAAAAAAAGAGAACAATTTAAAAAAATGTGTGACGGGGTCTCCTAAGGTCCCATGTGTAACCAGCCCAGGTGCAGGACTAGTGTCTTGGTTATCGCTTGACAGTACCCAGCAGCTTGAAAGAATTAATGTATCTCAAAAATGTTTCTCTCAAGGAGCAAGACATCTTTGTGGCAGCAAATGAACATGCTTAACACCATATTTTAGTAAAAAATTAAACTATCATTTTTGAGTAGTCACTGGAGTACCAGGCATGCTTCAGAGGCCTTTACACGTGTATAGAGACAAAAGCCCCAAAGGTGGGCGATACCACATCCCTACTCACAGGTGAGAAAGCTGGGCACAGTGACGTCACATCACTTATTCGGGGCCCATCACTAGCAAGCGATAGAGCCGGGATGCAAGTCCAGCCTGATCGTGCCTGTGCCCTTAACTACCATGGCCTACTATTATATAACGGGCTAAGCATTAAACAAAATCTCTCTGGTCAAGACTGATTAGATGTGCTGAGGGGCGCTGGGCGTGGTGGTGCACGCTTGTAATCTCCGAGCTTGGGAGGCGGAGACAGGAGGATCGCGCAGGTTTGAAGCCAGCCTCGCTGGCTTAAAAGACCCTGTTTCCAAACTTAAAAAAATATATAAAATAGGTCTGGGAGTGTAGCCCAGAGGTAGAAGGGTTTTCAGGAACCCCAGTACCACCAAAATACAAACAAAAAAAAAAAATTAAAAGAAGGGCTGGAGGTGTGGCTCAATGGTAGAATGTTCCTGGGTTCAATCCCCCAGCACTAACTACACACACACACACACACACACACACACACACACCCCACTTCTTATCAAATGTGATGAGGGGTCAGTACTGGGGGTTGGACATCATTATCAAATTTCTTATGCTACATTATAAAGGTTTAGAGAGTCAAAAGCCAAAGATGTTAGAAATACAATCAGCATTATTGTGCTGTTATTTTATTATGTTTATTGGTAGTGGGATTGAACCCAGGAGCATTCTACCTTCAAGCAGCCTCTTTTATTTTTTTATTTTGAAACAGAGTCTTGTTAAGTTATGGAGGCTGGCCTAGAGCCTGCAATCCTCCTGTCTCAGCCTCCTAAATACTGGAATTACAGGTGTGTACCACAAGGCCTGTGTTGAGCCTTTCTATATTTTAGAAACTATTCCTTCTTGTAGAATCAGGGTTTGAATGGTATAGTGAGTTTATTCGTTCTCTGCCCCAAACTCTAACAAAAGAGTTAGCTCACAGAAAGGTGTTCCAGAAACTAACTGTATACAGTTGTGCAGTTAGCAATCTACCTGATTTTTAAGGACCTCTAACACAAGGCAGACCACATTTCCCTTAGGAACCTCATCTCCATGCACGACTTTTGCTGGGAGAAAAATTTCAATCTCTATCCAGAAAAATCCCCAAGTAGGCCCCACATCCCGTGTCCTGTGGCATTACTCCCTGGAAGGAAGAACTACCCTCTTCTCCCTCCAGCCCTTGCGCAGGTCTCAGGAGCAAGTTCAGATGGCCCAGGCCGCCTCGCCTCTGAAAAGACAAGCATGTCCTGCTTCCTAACCAGTCTCCCAGCTCTCACATGATATCAGCCGAGTTCTTGAGATCTCATCTCAGTTGCAGATTCCCCATGGATGGACGTGTACCGCTTGAGTTTAATAAGACGGTTCACTGTTTCTGCATCTGATTCTCCAAGTTCTGTTGTGATACCGCTCTCAAGCACTGCCCTACATGACTGACACATTTCTTTACCCTTCGTTCCTCTTGGTAGGCCTCACGGGGAAGGAGCTTGCAGGTTCTGCAAATGCACGGGTGGAGAGAAGAGAGGTGTGTAGACCAATGCTCTAGATGAAGGGAGAGGGGCAAGCAAGCACAGTTCCCACTGAACAGTGTATCTCCAGCTCGGCAGGGGACCTGATGATGGGGCACACGCAGAGCCTTCTGGGAGGTCAGGAGGGGAGACTGCACTCTGGGAGAGCAGGGAAGAGATAGCAAAGAGCAGATTCTTCAAGCTGACTTGGGTGCAGGGACCCTGGCTAAGCCCTGGTAAGTGGCTTGTGACTTGCTAAGACTGAAGGACTTGGGACAGTAGAGCGACATGATCAGACTGTGCTACAAAAGAAGTGATCACACAGCAGGGTATAGGACTGAAGATTCTGAGGTCCCGCAGGCACCAGGGATCTGGGAGGGCCTGCGGGAGGCTGAGAGACCGTGGTAAGAGACATGGAGTTACAATGAACAGAGCTGACCAAGTTCCTTTCCGACAGCTTGCAGGCACAGGTTTGGGGGCACGCACACAAGATTTTAAATCCAGACCGTTCTTTTGCTTATATATAAAAATGAGGATAATGCCGGGCATGGTGGTGCACGCTTGTAATACCAGTACTTTCGAGGCTGAGACAGGAGGATGCCACAGGTTCGAAGCCAGCCTCAGTTACTTAGTGAGGCTCTCGGCAACTTAGTGAGACCCTGCTTCCAAATAAAATAGAAAATAGGTCTGGGAGTATAGCCCAGAGGTAGAAAGCCTCTGGGTTCTATCCTCAATTCCACCAAAACAAAACAAAACAAAACAAAGAAAAAAAAAAGAGGATAATACAACCTGCCCCTTAGGGCCATTGTGAAGATGAAGGCCAGTATCTGTTAAGAATCTGGCATGTTAAATGTGCTTACCAACGCTGACTGGTGATGATGGTGGTGGTGATGGTGATGATGATGATGATGATGATGACTACTTGGAGAAGAGGAATGAATGAAGGGGATGTCAGAATCTCAGTGCACACAGGACTGAAGGGGCATTAGAGCTCTGAAGGAAATGGAGATGGAAGAGGGGACCCCGGAGGGTTGGAGGAGGCCACAAAGCGGGTGTGGGAGTGTGCTGGGTTTTGGCCATCAAGAGGGACTGTGTTTTTAAGAAATCTGGCAAAAAGATGAAACGGATCATGGGAGATCTCAACATGATCATAGGCAGAGGAAATAAAGCAGCATCAGGCAGAAGTTAAGAGGCCCAAAAGAACAGGGTTGCAGGGTGAGCTGGGGAGTGCTTTCCCATGGTCTCTGAGCCGGGAGCAAAAGGAGACCAAGTGAGTGAGAAATAGTTGGTTTTTTTTTTTTTTTTTTTTTTTTTTGCGGGTCTGGAAATGGAACCCAGGGACATTCTACTTCTGAGCTACACCCCCAGCCCTATTTTTTATTCTTTATTTTGAAACAGGGTCTCACTAAGTTGCAGAGGGCCTCACTAAGTAGCTGAGGTTGTCCGCGAACCCGGATCCTCAGCCTCCTGAATGCTGAGGATTATAAGCGTGCGCCATCACTCCTGGCTGAGAAATAGTTTTGATTGGTTGGTTGGATGGTTTTTTGGTTGAATCCAGGGGCATTCTACATCTGAGGTGCACCTCTAGCCCTTCTGTAGTTTTTATTTTGAAACAGGGTCTTGCTCAATTACTGAATCTGGCCTTAAACCTGCAACCCTCCTGTCTCAGCCTCCAAAGTACTGGGATTATAGGTGTGTGCCACAATGCCCAGCCTGGGTGCAACGTGGGAAATGTGCAGGTGAAGAATGGGAAAGGAAAGGCAACCGTGTTTGGGTTTTTACTATCTTTGTAAAGTGTGGAGAATTTTACTCCTCCGTAGGGACTGTAAGGTGATAACGAGGGCTGGGAACCAAAGAAATTAGAAGAGTATGAAATAGGCACCTGGGGAATGTGGGACAGGGTCAATTCACAATGAACCAGAAACTTCTGAGCAGGAGCCAATGGCCACAGAGATGCTTGTGGTGCCGTGACATGGAGACCTCCCCGTCTTTGGTGTGTATATACATGCGTGTGTGGCACCGGGGATTGGACCCAGGGGCTTTCCACCTCTGAGTTACACTCCAACACTTTTTATTTTTTATTATAAAATATGATCTGGCTAAGCTGTACTGAGGCTGGCCTGGAATCTGTGATCCTCTTGTCTCAGGCTCACAAGTACTGGGATTACAGGTGTTGCCACCACGCTTAGCTTAGTTTATCTATTTAGAAAGAAAAAACAAAACACAAAAGCCAGAATCACTACAACATTCACAGCGGGGAGAGCGGCTATCTTGGGTGTAACCCACCCTCAACCGTGCTATGACAAGGGTGGCTTCATGGCCCATCATCATGACAGTCAACAGAGCCAGTGCCCTGTGCATGATATTTACATGGTGATGACTGCTATTATTTTCAGCGATGAACATCTCTATTGTGTCTGCTCATGTTCTTGAAAGGAATCACATTACTATTTATTTTCTAACTCTACCTTATCTCTTTTTAATATTGATTTTCTTTTTATCCTGTTTTCATAATTCTTTTGATCACTCTGGCTTCCCCTGAGATGTTTATTTCCTTTTCTTCCCAACTGGTCTTTTTGTTCTCTCTAACAAAGCTTTCAATCAGTGTTCTCCACATAATATTTATTTTTTCTTCCTTTGCAGTACCCACAAAGGAAAACATGTCAGGTTTTACTAGTAGAATCACAGAATGTGGAGCAGAAAAGATCCTGAGAGGGAGTTCTGTCTAAACCCACTGTTTTTAGAGGCAGACACTTTCATGCGAGATACTCTCTTTTGTTAACCTCTGTATTGGTCTTTTGTCTTTGGTCGTTTTTGGAGAAGACCTGGTCTGTCATTAGCTGTGTGGCAACTAAACAAGTTACCCCAGCTCCAAGGCTCAGGTGCCTCAACTCAGAAGTGGCAAAGAGATTTACCACTGATAATGAATCCCTTCTTCCTTTTCTCCTTCCCTCACTTCTTCCCTTTTCCTCCCTTCAGGCCCCTCTCCTTTTCCCAGGGGTACCGTGAGAGGCCAACTGAGACATCTGGCTGACGAGATTAAAACACCAATACAATGTTTGAAGATCTATTTCATTTCCTTCCCTGCCTTATCCATCCATCCATCCATCCATCCATCCATCCATCCATCCATCCATCCATCTTCCTTTTCTTGGAACTGACTGAACTCCAGGCATTCTACCTGTGAGTTTTACCCCCAGCCCTGCTTTTTATTTTGAAACAGGATCTTGCTAAGGTGCTGCTCTCGAAGTTGCTTGAGGCTGTCCTTGGACCAGGGATCCTCCTGTCTCAGACTCTCAAGTACTGGAATTACAGGTGTGTGCCACCACGTCTGACTTCCCTTTTCTTTTCGAGAGGATTTTGTTGTTGTTTTTACTCTATTGACTCTAGGTTTCTGTTACTCTAGTTATCAGCCAAATTGTCATTCACATATTTTTAAAAGATTTCTAATTACTGCCTTAAGTTTCTTCAACATTTTCTTTTCTTTTTAACTTTGACGGTTTCTCAAAGTTGCAGAACACTTAGGTCACTATAGATATCTTACTCACCCTGTTTCCTAGCAACTGAACGGAGAAAAGTAACACACAATGTCTTATAAAATTAGAACAGCCAACTCCCTGTCTTCTATCATTAGCTTTTGATTAATAGAAACTATTTTGATGTAATAAATATTTGACACCAGTTGGCATTTACTGAACACTTACTATGTGTTAGGTAATGCTAAGGGCTTTATCATACACATTATTTAATTCTCTAAATGTTTCTATGGGGTGCTTCTACTATCTCCATTTTATACAGGAGGAACTGACAAAAGTTACAAAGGCACAAAATAGGGCTGAAATACGTCTTTCTGACCCTAGTGCTGTGATTTTGAAACCAGACACTATGGCACAGATAGATGAATGATTCTCAAACTTATTTTAAATACTCGTTGTCATGGTAACACATCAAATCCGTAAATCTATGAAAGGTTAACCAGGGAAGCAGAAAGGTTGAGTTTTCTGGGCTGTGTCTCTCCTGGTTTTACACCAAATTTCCACCATTCCCAGCATGCTGCACAATAAAAGACTGATTTCCATATTGAGTTTTTTTTTATATCTAAATTGGTTTTAGATTTTCAGAGTTGGTAAGTAAAAAATGAACACACACACACACACACACACACACACACACACACACACACAAATTTCACCAATTTCAAGGAGAAAAGAACCAAGTGGGAAAGGAAGATGAGACTCATGAGAGTATAAATCAGTGGGTCCTGGTCCAAATTCCTGGCATCTCCCTAAGTTGTTTGTAAGTGTGTGGAATATATGAATTCAGTTAAACCCTCTACAGATCCTCTAACTGAAATCACAGAATGTGTACTGTGAACTGTAAAGTATTATGAATTTTATAAGTAATAAAAATAGTTTAGAGCAGTGGAAAAAGCCTGGGCAAATGCTTTAGGAAATGTCAAATTGAAATGGTTTTCAATTTCATGTGCACTACTTGCTTGCTGATGGGGGTAAGTTATTAAAATCCTAAAAGCTGATTTTAGGCAAGTTATTCTAAGCATGAGTCCTCCTGTGCATGCTGAAAATGATTATAATTTATTATTTTTAAATTTTTTTTGCAGTAATGGAACAGGGGCATTCGACCTCCAAACTACACCCCCAGCCCTAGTTTTTAATTCTTTATTTTGAAATAAGGTCTCACTGATGTGCAAAGGGCATCACTAAGTATTAGCTGAGGCTGTCCACGAACCACGATCCTCCTGTCTCAGCCTCCCGAATGCTGGGATCACAAGCCTGCACCACCACGTAATTTTGACTCAATTAGTGGCAATGCCCCTTTCTCCTGCCCCCCACCCCCACCCCACTTCCCCAGCAGGCTCAGTAGTGGCGATTCTGTGTTCTATCTTTTCAAGGAATCCTTCAGTTACTAACAGGGTATCTGTATCCTTTGTCATCTAATAGGATGAGTGGGTCTGCTTGTTCCTTCTGCCACAAGGGCCAAGCACATAAATAACCACTGAGAGGCAGATGTCTTTTCCACGATGACCCTAACCAGTATTCACAAAGAGAACTTTACAACACTTCCTACTCTCAGACTTACCCAATTAAGTCACATTTTTCTGCGACTTAATGGCTCCGGGCTTGATTTTTACTTCATAAATCACAACCTTGAGCTTGGGAAAATGCTTTAAATGACTCGATCAATACGTTTTTATTGACTGTTTACCATCAGCCTACTGCTACACCAAGAGCTGTAAGAGCCAAGTGGCTAATGAGAGGCCTGAACCCACCCAGCCACCCACCCACCCAGGGCCCTGGCACTACTTTGAGCCCATAATCAGGGGAGGCCCTTCCCTGGTGGCAGCTCCCAGCCCGCACAGCAGCTCCAGGCCTTGCAGTCTGGTTCGGGCCCACCTTTCCGGGGACTGTCATCACTTCTAACCTTCCTCTACTCCCAGCATGCCATCCTATCTTATTTTCCTGTATTTGTGTTATTGCTTCTCCTGCGAAAACTCCCTTTCCACATCTCTGTTTTGCTGAACAATTCGCCGTTCTTTAGGACCCATGTCAACTCGCATCCCTCCTGAAGCCTGGCCCCAATATGCGCTGTGGCCGTGTTGCCTTTGAATGGAGCACGGCTTGGCTTACTGCACTGCTTGGAGGACACGTGGGTGTCACTACTCACAGGAAGTTGGTAAACTCTCCAAGAACTGGAATCACCTCTTGTTTGTGGCATTCACTGAGGTGACTTCCTCACGCTAAAGGCTTAACTAAAGGAATGGTGAGTGGATGATCCCAGAGGAAGAAGGTGTATTTATTTATTTATTTATTTATTTATTTATTTATTTGTTTATTTATTGTGGTACTGGGGTTTCTGGAAGCCCTTCTACCTCTGGGCTACACTCCCAGATCTATTTTTACATTTTTATTTGGAAACAGGTTCTCCTAAGCCAGCGCGTGCGGCTGGCTTTGAATCTGCGCAATCCTCCTGTCTCTGCCTCCCAAGCGTGGGGATTATAAGCGTGCGCCACCACGCCTGGTGAAGAAGAAGAAGAAGAAGAAGAAGAAGGAGAAGGAGAAGGAGAAGGAGAAGGAGAAGGAGAAGGAGAAGGAGGAGAAGGAGAAGGAGAAGAAGAAGAAGAAGAAGAAGAAGAAGAAGAAGAAGAAGAAGAAAAGGAGGAGGAGGAGGAGGAGGAAGAGGAAGAGGAATAAGAAGGAGGAGGAGGAGGAGGAGGAGGAGGAGGAGGAGGAGGAGGAGGAGGAGGAGTATTTAAGGTGAACGTTTAAGAGCAAGAAAGATGAATTGGGCCATGAAGACCATGTGGACATGGAGATATAGCTCAAGCCAGGTATAGGGAAGAAATTTTACTTTGACTTAAATGCTTTTTGAGATTCATGAGGTTGCTAAATAGACTTTGCATTTCAAAAACGAGCTTCTTTCTGCAGGCACTGGCTCAAATCAAAGATGTTTGAACAAAAGAGTTATTATCGGAATTTGGAGTCATTGGAACAGTTTATAATGCATGAGAAAGGTTGAGCCTAGAAATGGAGTTACAATAAGATATGTGTTGTAAAAGGTTAGGGACAACAGAGGTATCAAGAGCCTGAATTAGGCATGTGACTTTGGGAGAAGAATAAATACTTCAGAGATAGGATCAAGGAATTAAAAAAAAAATGACACGAAAGATTCTGGCTTGAGTAACTCTGAGTATGATGAGTGCATCAAAAAGAAGTAAAGAAATAAGAAAAGAAGTTGTGGGGGAAAGATCAATTCCAGTTTGAATACCTTGAGTCTAAGATCTTGTTAAGACAATCAAGGGAAGAGATCTAATTAGTAAGGAAAACGACAAGAACTTCGGAATGGAAGGTCAAGGCTTAAAGCCATCAGGACCAAGCCAGCAGCTCCAGCCAGCAGAATGGAGGAGGTGTCCCCAGCGCACGATGTGGGAGGATGAGACGAGGGCCAAGGACACCCTCGGGTGATGTCTACAGTTGGAGAGTGGGAGTGAGGCAGAAGGTCAGGGAGACAGGAGGAAACACAGCGCAGGTCAGTGGTACGGGAGGCAAATAAGAAACATAATTCTTCACATGGGAGACCAACGACAAGAGTCCAATTCACTCACCTTGTTGAAAAGAGGAAGGTCAGAAACATGAAACTCAGCTGAATAGAGACGACTAAAAAAAAAGCAAAGAAAGATCGAATCAAAATTAGCCCTATAAAAACAGTATCTATAGCATATTTACATACTTAGTTTTATTTGAATCTTAAGGGAACTCAAACAGAAACCAAACCAAAGAAACATACACTGCTAAATTGACTGAATCATTTAAATTAGTATGGATTAACCCATTCTTATTGACAATACCTCCAGATACAATCTATGACATTCATTACTGAGGGAAGATCTAAAATCCTTTTGACTTAAGATCTGGTCATTTAATTTACTCAGTTTAGCAAGAGCTGGTATATATTTTGTATTATGAATAGCATATAGCATAAGCATGGCACCATATAACATATACTTTGGAATAACTCATCTTGATTCTTAATAATAAAAGATTACTTGATTATTAAAATATTAATAAAATTGTCTTTGGTATTAGGATAAATAGAATGAAAGGTTGTTTTTTGAGCCTTATTGGCATTTTTATAGTGTACTGTTTCTTAAAATGAATGGCATTATTTTGGATATATTAGCAAGTGATGATGCAGATATTCATGTTATAACCAATATAGCCAAATTATGCTATAAATAAAACAGTAGTATTAAAAATATATAAATAGTATATAAATATACATAAATATAAGTATATATAAATATATATAAATAGTAGTATTAAATATATATATATCCTCCTTCTAAATCACAACGAGATAAGATCAGTTTTAACTTATAATAAACTAAATTGGTGAGAGTATTAAGTCTAATATTTGAATTCAACAGATATTAAGGCTTCTCTCCTCTAATGCCAACTACTGTAAATCAGAAGAGGGTGTTTCAGACACAAAAAGCAAAGCAGAGGAAGGTCATAGTGCGTAACCGATGCCTTCCTAAAGAACAGACACACAGGACCAAGTCACCGAGTAACATAAGCTCCACGTTCATTTCTGATCAAGTCAACAGGAGAGCTATGGAGAAGGCACACTGCTGTATGCAGCTACCGAGGACTTGGGGGGACAGCCAGCGCACCCCATCTCCCAACGTACTTATGAACAGTATGAGAACAAGGCTGAACTTATCCAGGTCAATATGTGGGTTGGAGAACGTGTCGCAGAACGTGGTGTAGATGATCATGAGGAGCACGCTGCTGCTGACGGCCCCGAAAGGGGGTTTCTTCCTTTCAAGCCAATCCTTGATGTACCTTCGGACAATCTGCAAAACAGAGATCAACAGGTTGCCTCTTTTCAGAGATGTGGGGAGTTGAATTGGGCATGGCCAAGTGCTTCTGACAGCGGAAAGACATACAGAGAAGAGAATCACTTGGACGGTGGCCACGGTGGATTTCGAAGCTTCCCTGCAGCGCCACTCTTCTTCTGGGGAATTTAACGTTTGTATAGTGCAACTTCCACTGGGTGTCCGTAATGAGAGGGTATTTTCAACCGCATTCAAATCCATCCTTAATCATGCCAAATGCTCTTTGCTAGCTGTCACTGAGACGTGCCCATTAAGCCTCCCCAAAGTTTATCTCCTCTGCTGATCCTAATGGATGTGTGTAATTATCACAGTCCCCTTGGCCTCAACAGACAATTCCAAGTGCAACTTTGGGAATCTTAAAAATCTGACATCTTCAAGAATTTCAAGACGGTAGATAATCGAAAGTGATCCATGGAACATATTAATATTTAAAACGCTAGCGATGCACCAGAAGTTTTTAATTAAATTATAACTCATGCTTGAAAAGCAAAAGTGCATGTGTTGTGGGAGTTTAAATAATTCAAACTCTGAATATCTGGAGTTTTTGTGAATCCAAAGACAAAGGCCATCTGCATGCTTTCAGAATTCCGAAATTAACACTTAAAAATGAATAAACCTGTCCTAACTTTCCTACAAAAGGATCGGTGAGAAATAAAGTTAGAGAACAACCCTCTCTTACTTGAAAATCGAATCAGATAGGCATATAATCAGGACAGTCAAAATAGTGGTGATAACATTCGTGTAGACATAAAAGGGAACACCTCCACTTCAAATCTTGTTTCAGTTTGGGAGAAAGCTGCGCAAACCCTATCGGAAGGATGACAGTGGAGACATATTAAGTTTTGAGTCACTCATTATCCTGCATAATTGAACCTGAGCGTTCACAACAGGCTGTGTTAGGCGGCTCCATTAGCGATAATGAGGTCAGGGAACGTCCCCTGATAAGGCTGACAGGGTGTCCTCTTCAACTTCCCTGCCACCAAAAAGGCTTACTTCACAGTGGAGTGCGTCCTCACAGAGGCTTAAGAACAAAGTCAGCTATGCCTGCCCACCCCCCACACCATAGTCACACTTTCATTTTCTGTCGTTTCAGGTACCTGTGGTCAACTGCTGTCTGAAAATGTTAAGCGAAAAGTTCCAGAAATAAACAATTCATAAATTTTAAATAAATTGGACTCTAGTATATTATTATTACTGTTCTATTTTATTATTGCTGTTGTTCATTTTTTACTGTGCATAAATTTATAAATTAAACTTCATCACTGGGATGTATGTATGTATGAGGAAAGGTATAAATAGGTTGTGGTACTATCCGTAGGTTCAGGCATCTGCTGTGGGTTTAGAACACATCCCCTGAGGATAAGGGGAGGCTACCGCACTTAGAATAGAACCTTCCAACAAATGGCTGTTGGAGCCACTCCAGCTGTTCTCAAGGACTCACGAAGTGAGATGACATTGTGAATAAGCAGGGCATCGTGGCGGATGCCAATACTCCCACTGACTTGGGAGGCCTCGGCAGAAGGACCACCAGCTGGGACCCACCCTGGGCAACTGAGCAAGAGGTTTATCCAGTATTAGAGTGAGGGGTAGAAATGATCCCAAACCATACTAACTTTACCTACCATTCATTTCTTTCTTTAAAGTTAAAAAGGCAGTAAAATATAGAGAAACAAGAGCAGTAAAGTATAGAGACCGACAGTATCACGGAGTGATGTACTGGAACATAATTCTGGCTGGTAGCAACCTTACCAGATGGCTCCCGCATCCACGCACGTCACCCTGAGTGCGTGTGAGGAGGCTACCGAGGGACTTCACGTAGAGGGTCGTTTCTTAATCTAGTATGTTTGGTAGCAGAAAGCCAAATATCTGCTATACAAATTCAACCTCTTTTGGTAATGAATAGAAAATACACAGAGTTACTGAAATGTATGCTATACTTTAATCTTATTTTAATATACAAATGGTTAATAACGTAAACTCTGAGTGCGTTGGCACATACTTGTAATCCCAATTTCTTAGGAGGCTGTAAAGATCACAAGTTTGAGGCCGTCCTAGGCAACTCAGAGAGACTCTACCTCAATATAAAATTTTAAAAAGGAGCTAGGGACATAGCTCATATGTGAGGCTTGGATTCAATCCCCAATGTAAAAATTCAAACATCCTTCCCCCCCAAAACCAATAAAAAACCATCTAAGTTCTCTGTGCAACAGCCTATACAAAATGTATGATTCTCAAGTCCAAAAGTAGAAGTGTCTCCCTCTACTACCACCTCGGCCCCTCTCTGATGAAATGAACAAATAAATATGAAGAAAGTATAACTTGAAAGCCAAAGCCATTTAAAAACTAAGACAAATCTATCAACTTTATGGGCGAGTTAGTTAATCTAACAGTTTCTTTTCTTTTTCTTTCTTTTTTTTTTTTTTTTGGTACCGAGGATGGAATCCAGGGGCATTCTACCTCCAAGTTACACCCCAGCCCTATTTTTTATTCTTTATTTTGAAACAGGGTCTCACTGAATCGCAAATGGCCTAAGTAGCTGAGGCCGTCTGCAAAACCGCGATCCTCCTGTCTCAGCCTCCCAAATGCTGGGATTACAAGTGTGCGCCGCCACGCCTGGCTAAGTTTCTTTCTCATTACAGATCGCTCAGAGTCTCCTAGTGGAGTGGGACTCTTTCAATACGGCAAGAAACAAACGCTCTAGAATTCTCCTTGCCCGGATGCCTTTCTTCTAAAGACAACTGCAGGCTAATGCTGGATACTTAATCCCCATGAAGAAAACAACTAAGAAGTTGGGAACTGAGCAGACCCACAAATGTAACACAAACTGCAGAGGGAAACAGATTGCCCTTCAGCAGTTTCAGCCTTCCTGTGATACTTGTCTGTGTTTCTTGAGTAAACCATTTTATATCTTTCTAGGCTTCATGGAGCTTTTCCATCTTTCTCTAAAATTAAATTCACAAAGCAGCCGCTTTTGCGCTGTGTAGTTAGGAGAGTGTTAAAATGTTTCATAAACAAAAGTGGGTGAAGTGGTGTTGACATGCCTCGGAGATAGGCTTTGGCTGTGAACTCCAGGAAACCTCATCTTCTCTTAGTTCAGTATCTTACGCTTTTGGCACGATCATTCTCCGTTTGTCAAGAATTCACATCATTTTTAAATTCTCCAAAACCTCTCTGCCTTAGAGAAATTTTCAATAAACTTATGGGGGGGGGACACAAGATTTCGCAAGAAATGAATGAACACAACCTGGTGCGGATGCCTCAGTGTTCTTTCTTGGGAAGAAAAGACAAAGCAATATGAGGTAGGAAGAGGTCTTCTGGTGAGGTGGGCAGTTGTATTTTTCTTTAGTGTATACTAACTCATTTGTCTTCCTGGCTCAGAGAAATTGAGGCATTAAACATTAAGTGACGGCCAACTGTGGTGCTGCACACCTGTAATCCCAGTGCTTGAGAGGCCGAGACAGGAAGATTGTAGGTTTTAGACTGGCCTCAGGAGTGTAACGAGACTCTCAGAAACCTAGCAAGACCCCATTCCAAAGCAAAAAATAAGAATAAAAAAAAGATAGGGGTGTAGCTTGGTGGTAGAATACCCCCTCCCCCAGTTCAATTTACAAAAACAAAAAGGCAACAAAAAATAGAAAATTAAGTGACAAATATTTTTTTTTCTCTGTGGAATAGAAAAAACAAAGTCTTCCACAGGAAGGTTTTTATTTTATTGTCTCATCTTTAACATTTTTATTTTCTTTGATTTATATTAAGCAGCAGGAAAGTTTAAAGAAAAAAAATTAAATCTGACTCTGTACTTCCGATAATCTGAGTTACATACTAAATGACTACATGACTTTCCAAGTTGGAAGTATGGAAAAATGACATGTCTTGGGTGAAGAACGTTCTTAACCACGATAACTATGAAGTTTAATATCCATCATTTTAGTTTTCTTAATCTTTTCTGTCAAGGTATCTCCTTACCTTTTCTTTCTACTCCGTCTTTACATTTATAAATTGATTTTTGAGTGAGGACATATGATAGATAATTTTTCATGTGAAACCTGAATTTAACATTTATTTTCCTTCAAGGTGGCTTTATGTTCTTCAATTGCTATATTCATATATTTTCATAAAGTGTTTTGTCTCTTCACTAATATCCTGTTGTCAGAGGTGAAATCAAATCCAAATTACATAATACTTTTCTTTTAAAAGGGTTGCATTGCCAGGTATGGTAGCACATAAGGCCTTCTTGAGAGGCTGAGACAGGAAGATAGCAGGTTGAAGGCCAGCCTCAGCAACTTAGCAAGACTCTATTTAAAATTAAAAAATAAAAGGGCTAGGGGTAGCTAGGCGTGGTGGCGCACGCTTGTAATCCCCGTGCTTGGGAGGCGGAGACAGGAGGATCGCACAGGTTCGAAGCCAGCAGCGCTGGCTTAAGAGATCCTGTTTCCAAATTTAAAATATACATAAAAATAGGTCTGGGAGTGTAGCCTGGAGGTAGAAGGGGTTTCAGGAACCCCAGTACCACCAGAAAAAAAAAAAAAAAAGGGCTAGGGGTATAGCTCAGATGTAGGATAACCCCCACCCCGGTTCAATCCTCAGCACCAAAATAAAACAAAGCTCAAATCGTGCTATGTGCACCGATGAAAGTATCGGTAGCAATGACACTAACATGTACGGGGAGGGGAGAGGGGAGAAGGCTGGTTGTGGCGGGAATCACAAGTGCTGTGCGCATATACGTTCGTATCACTTTGAGCCCCACGGTGATGTATAATTACAACGACTAGTAAAAAAAAAAAACATAAAAAACAGGCTGTAGTAAATACTGATTAGATGCAAAATAATATACTTTGCAAGAAGTAGAAATAATAACAGATGGGTACAATAAACATTTGTTATCTATTCTTTGAAAACTCTCTGCCACTCTGATTTCCCTGCATTCTCATGGGGGAGACCTGATATTATCCTGCTGAGTTTACAGTGGAGAGAGGCAATTTCTATACGGTGTTAAAAAGCTCTCCATGTGGGTGAGTACAAGGTGACCTCTATTTCTGGAGGGAAACTAGCCTAGGGTTCAGGGTAGATTCTGGCCTCGGAATGCACCTGACCTTGAACCCCGCCCTATAATTACATTGTGATCGAGAGCAAATCCCCTAACTTCCCTGTGCCTCACCTGTGGGAAAGATGCAACAGGAGTTGTAGTGAGGACTCAGTACTTGAACAAATCCAAAACTTGTCAGCAGTAGGGCCCGCGCATGGCAAATGATGCCTCATGATATTTTCAGGTTCCATTTCAGGGAGGTTTCTATCAGTGTTTACTGGTATAAATCACTGCGTAATGTAATAGGTACTTTTCTTTCATAGATGAGAAATTTATAAAAATGAGCAGTTTATAAGAAGCAATGAAAACCGTTCACGTCAAACGTAATTTTATAAGCGTGACATTTTTCTAGCATTAAGAACACAAAAGCCGGGTGTGGTGGCACATGGTTTTAATTCCAGTACTGGGGAGGCTGAGACAGGAGGATCGCAGGTTTGTGGCCAGTCTCAACAACTTAGTGAGGCCCTCCACAAGTTAGTGAGACACTGTTTCAAAATAAAAAATAAGATAAAATGGGGCTGGGGTTGTGTAGATTCAAAGGTAGAATCCCCTGGGTTCAATACAATAGCCAGTAAAACACACACACACACACACACACACACACACACACACACACACTCACTCACTCACTTCAACTATAGCTGAAGCATATTTGAAGTGAAAGTCCCATCTCAAATTGTGAAGCTAATCACTAATAGAAATAACAGCTAACATATAGATATGCTTTTTCCAAAAATATTACTTTTTAGGGAAATAAGTAGGATTTAGTATGTTCTTTTGAAAACTATCCAAGTTGAGGGAAAATAATAAAAGGCAGTGGCAATTCTAGCTCATTAATGCTTATTCATAAATCGCTCTTAAATATAATGCATAAAATAAGTATTTGTCATAAGCACTTAGATGTATGGAAAGGGCTTGTCAGAAGGACAGAAAAACACCACGACCACACAAAACTGCCTTCATTCTACACTTGTCAGAAGAAGCGATCGTTTACGCTTTTATGGAAACATGACCCATCCCCCAGTCATTGCCTTTGGGTGGGGAGATGGGAAGCTCCTTGTTGAAGACAGGAAAGTAAGGTTTAGAAAGCACCTGCGCAGAGCTGGGCATGGTGGTGCACACTTGTAATCCCAGTATTGGAGAGGCTGAGACAGGAGGATCGCAGATTTGAGGCCAGCCTCAGCTAATTAGTAAGGCTCTCCACTACTTAGTGAGGCCCTGTTTCAAAATAAAGAATAAAAAATAGGGCTGGGGGTGTGGTTCATTGATAGAATGCTCCTGGGTTAAAATCCTTGGTACTGAAAAAAGAAAGAGAGAGAGAGAGAGAGAGAGAGAGAGAGAGAGAGAGAGAGAGAAAGAGAAAAGAGAAATCATATGTGCAGCGGCATGGTAAATGCTTGACAGCATGCTGAAGTCAGTCCCCAGTGACATTAGCCTGAAGAAAGTACTTTATGGGGAAAACACAGAAAAAAAATATAACCCCAAAGTTGCAATGATAAAGCTTTATTATTGTGAAAAAGTTAGGGAAAATATATTCAGTTCATACCCCTGGTATTTTTCCTTTGCCCTCTAGTCCCTGTTATTTGTTTAAGAGGTAAAGACGACATTTCACTTTAAAGGAGGCGGTAAGAATCTGTGGAAACGTCTATTTTCACAGCATGGCGCCCTTAGTAACAGTTGAGAAACTAGCCTGTGTTGCCTGGAATCCGTGTTCTCTGCACTAGTCCACGTGAGCACTTCTGGCAGGATCCTCAAAGATCACATCGCATAGTTTAGGCAAGTCAGGAGAAGAGAAAAAAAATGGACGAGAAAGACAAGGTCCCTGTTCTCACGGGTCATCCATTCTGACTGGAGAGAGAAATAAAAAAGCAGAGACTGAAACAGACGAAGCCCAAGTTTAACCCGAGTGTGAGAGTGACTGGCGGCGACCAGGCCGCGGCTGGGGAAGGGTGAACACAGGTCCTTCTCGGGTATGAAAGGTGGCGAGGCATCCCGAGCAGGGGCAGTGGCCAGTAAGAAGGCTCCGCAGAGGGAAGGAAGGAGGCTCGGGTGTTTGAGAAACAGAAGCAACGTCAGCGAGACCCAAGTGCAAGGGCAGGAGGGAGCGTGTTGGGCAACTGAATGGGTCTTGAAAAACAGAGAAAGGGGTAAAATACTCCTTAGGCCAGTAGAAAAAGAATGCTTCCATGAAAGTAGAGTGGGTTCCTTCCTTCCTTCTTTCTTTCCTTTCCTCTTCCTTCCTTCGTTCCTTCCTCTTTCTTTCTTTTCTTTCTTTCTTTCTTCTCTCTCTCTCTCTCTCTCTCTCTCTCTCTCTCTCTCTCTGTACTCGGAATTAAACCCAGGGCAGACTACCTCCAAGCTACACCCCCTGCCCGATTTTTTATTCTTTATTTTGAAACAGGGTCTCACTAAGTTGCAAAGGGCCTCACTAAGTAGCTAAGGCTGTCCGAGAACAGATCCTCCTGTCTCAGCTTAAGTGCTGGTATTACAAGTGTTCAGCACTATGCTTGGCTTCTAGATTAGAATTTCTGGGAGATTTAACAGGGCATTTTAAATTGGGGTCCATGAATTTAAAATAAGATGGGACTAGACGCAGAGATCTGGCCGGGCGTGGTGGCGCACGCTTGTAATTCCCACGCTTGGGAGGTGAAGACAGGAGGATCGCGCAGGTTCGAAGCCAGCCTCGCTGGCTTAAGAGACCCTGTTTCCAAATAAAAATATAAAATAGGCCTGGGAGTGTAGCCCGGGGGTAGAAGGGTTTCCAGGGACCCCAGTAGCACCAAAAAAAAAAAGAAAGAAAGAAAGAAAGAAAGAAAGAAAGAAAGAAAGAAAGAAATCTGTTGCTCTGGTAGATGTGTGATTGGGCCTTTGTGAATTAAGTAAAATGGAGAGGAAATGTGTTGAAGAAGTTGAGTTCTGCCAATGATGGACTGTGGAATCTAGCTCGGTGACACATATGGAGGAGGCAGGGTTGGATTTAACTGGGGTTGGGCTTTTCCATGCAATAAAAAAGGGGAGGAAATGGTGGACGAATTGAGAATATTTGCAAAGGAGTGATCAGAATGACAGGAGGATCCTAGGTTTGGAGCCAGCTTTGACAACTTAGTGAGGTTCTCGGCAACTAACAAGATCCTATTTCCAAATAAAAAATATAATAGGGCCGGGGGTGTAGCTCATAGGTAGAATGTCCCTGGATCCAATCCCCAGTAACATACACACATACACACCAAACAAAGAGAAAAGTAAAGAAGGAAAGAAAAGTAATAAGGACAGTGACCAATAGTATATTAGCCAGCTTTTCATTGCTATGACCAAAATACCTGACAAGCACAACTTAGAGCAGGAAGAGTTTATGTTGGCTCATGGTTTAGAGGTTCAGCCCATGGTTGGCTGGCTCCATTGCTCTGGGCCCGGGACGAGGCAGAGCATGATGAGCTGTTGTGGGAGAAAGCTGCTCAGCTCATGGCAGGCGGAAAGCTGAGAGAAGGAGTGAGGGAGAGTGGGGGTAAGGGGAAGGAAGGAAGAAGACAGAAAGTAGAAAGAGAGAGAAGGAAAGGAAGGAAGGAAGGAAGGAACGGAGAAAAAGGAAGAAAAAGACTGAAGAAAAGCTACCTTCCAGGGCACACAGCTAGTGACCTACCTGCTCCCCCTAGGTCTCACCTCCAGTCATCCATTCTGGTCATAAACGCATTCATCCACTGAGGAGTCAGAGGTCTCTAGATCCAATTGCTTCCCCAAAGCTCTCTTAACATAGGAGACACTGTGAGACAGTCTAGAGCCAGACCCTAATAGATACAAGGCCAATTGATTGGGAGGATCTTGATGAGGTTGAAGACTTAGGAGTAGAGTATATGAGGAGGCAGTACCTAAACCATGGGTTGCCTGAGGTGATAATCATGGTCTAACAAGCCCATCGCTAGTCTAAAAGCATTTTTGTGTGCAGCAGAAAAAAGGAATCCCTCCTTGAATATTCTGTATTTCCTCCTGCCCGAAAAATCTCGCTAACAAATACTCAAACCCATGATGAGGATGAGGTGAATATATTCTTTGAAGTGTAGCATTGCCACACCCTACAACATCTACACAAGTGAAGACCGCCACTCAGTCCAGTCATGATCTGAGGAGCTGGTGGCGGAGGAGGCACTGCCTGTCCTGGAAGGCCTGCCCATGGGTAGCTCTTTCCTATGGAACCCCAGCACCCAGGACTCGTGCTCCATGGAGCAGCTCATACAATGCATCAACACACACATGTGCCATGTGCCACGTCCCCTGTTAAAGTTCCTGTGGGCCAGTGGCAGCACAGGTGAACCAAAGACAAGAGCCAAGAGAGGGTGCTGAAAGTGTGGCTTTGCTTTCAAATAAAGTTCAGAACAATCTATTTTCCCATGAACTAATATCCTGAAAAGTAATATATATGGTTGGCCTTCCACATCTATGGGTTGTACATGTGTGGATTTGACCAACCTCAGACTGAAAATATTTGAAAAGAATTTCTTTCTAATGAACTTGCACAGACCTTTCTTCTTGTTATTATTCCCTAAACAATACTGTACAGCAGCTATTTACACAGCATTACATTGTATGGGTAGGTAATCTAGAGGCAGCTTAAGGTACACAGGAGGACGTGCACACGCTGTATGCAAATGCTATACCATTTATATAAGGACTTGGGCATCGGAGGGTCTGCGCATTTGTGGGGCCCTAGAACCCCACAAATATACTTTAAAAAGAGGTTTTTTTCCAGATTTGTTTTTTAGGTGATGGCTAGGAAAGGAAAACAAGTCCTCACTATTGGGTATCTACTGCATACAGACCTGATTTTATATGTGTGTGTGTGTGTGTGTGTGTGTGTGTGTGTGTGTGTGTGTTTATATATATTATTCTATATTTATATATAGATATACTTATATTTATATAAAACATTCTATATTTATATATATTATATAACATATTATATAATACATATTTATATGTATAGTATGTATATGTATATATAATATATATTATATATATATGTATATATGTATAAATACCCTGAACAAATGGTAATCTAGGAAAAGTGATTGCTGGGGCTCCCTGTGGGTAAATTCAAAGTTCCCTCCTGCCAGTCTTTTTATACACCTCACAGCCTATTCTTGAGCATGTTGTTAAATCCTCCTATAAGCAGTAACCTATAGAGACCACCACTTGGGATGGAATAACAGAGTCAATAGATAAACAGGTATTGAGTGTCTGGCACAAGTGAGAAGACAGGAACGTTAAGATGACTAAGTTTTCTGCTTCCAGGAAGTTCACAGATAAATTATAATCTGTCCCAATAAATATTATGCATCAAGTACCACGGGAGCCGAGCACTTTAGTCTGGGCCAGGGAAGCCAGGGCAGGCGGCTTCACATCAGAGAGGAGCTCTTTAGGAAACTGGACGTTTCTTGGCAAAAAAGATGGAGACACTAAAATAAGGCAGGGGGGAGCCGAAGGCGGGTTCAGGCGAGGGAGTGGGGAGACTCTGCTCAGGCCAGGGCGGCCTGTGAAGGGAGGTGGGGAGGGGACACTGGAGAGGCAGGTGGGCCAAGGCTGGGCAGGCTTTGATGGCCAGGCAGGGAGCTGACTACAGGGACCATGGGGAGTTTATAGGAAGAGAAATGACATGATCTGATTTTTTTTTTTTTTTTTTTTGGTGGTATTGGGATTGAACCCATACCACCAAGCTATAGCATTCTACCTCCAAGCTCTAAGGCCAGCTCTTTTTTTATTTTACTTTTTATATTGAAACAGGGTTTTGCCGAGTTGCCGAGCATCTCCCTAAGTTGCCAAGGCTGGTCACAAACCTGTGATCCCACAGTCTCAGCTTGCAAGTCCTGGGATTACAGGTGTGCACCACCCCGCCCAGCCGGATTCACTTTTGTAGGACTCGCCTGGAGGCAGAACGTGCACTGGGTGGTAATTAAGAGCCTCACAGCAGAGAGAGACTGGTTTGGGGGCGGGGGGTGCGGCGTTTTAGACAAGAGATGTCAAAGGTGTGCCACTCTTTCTGGCAGTATGAACAGGGCTGCAGGTGACAGATGAGGAAGATTTCTGAGGCAGAAAGTCAGCATTTAGTGACTGGATGTGAGAGAGTAGGGCCCCAAGGAGGGGGGCAAGGCTGTGTGGTGGCTTCCAGACATGGTGACAGGGTAGTGATTTTTTTTTTTTTTTTTTTTTTGCGGGTCTGGGGATGGAACCCAGAGGCATTTGATCTCCGAGCTACACCCCCTGCCCAATTTTTTATTCTTCATTTTGAAACAGGGTCTCACTAAGTTGCAGAAAGCCTCACTAAGTAGCTGAGGCTGTCCGCGAACTGCCATCCTCTGGTCTCAGCCTCCCAAATGCTGGGAGTACAAGTGTGTGCCACCACACCCGGCCAGGGTGGTGACTTTTAATTCCTAAAGCTATAATACAAGAGAGGGCAGGTGGGTGAAGCTTACAGGTTTCTTCACTGAAGAATGGCATCAAAGTACTGTGCTATTTTTATTTATTTCTATTGGTGCATTATAATAGGATGATAGTGGGATTGTGATATATTTGTACATGCACATAAATTGGTCAATTTCATTCCCTAATACCTCCCCTCCTTCTTCTTCCGCCCCCCCCCCTTTTTTTTGGTGGCACTGGGGGTGGAACCCAGAGGCTTTCTACCTCTGGGCTATACTCCCAGACCTATTTTCTATTTTATTTGGAAACAGGGTCTCACTAAATTGCTGAGAGCCTCACTAAGTAGCTGAGGCTGGCTTCGAACCTGTGCAATCCTCCTGTCTCAGCCTCCCAAGCGCATGGATTACAAGTGTGCACCACCACGCCTGGCTCTGGGGCCTTTTTTCTATCTCCTTGGTCTCCCATCTATTTTACTTTGGTACTTAGAAACAAACAAGCAAATACTACATATACTACTTTTTTTAAAAAACTATTTCTCTTTCTTTACAATTTACTAAATGCTTTACTGCTTTGTGTGAAGCTTGGGCAATATAACAATCCATTGTTTTCTCTGGATATTCTTTAATTACATAGGTTATATCATTCTATACAAATTGAGTGATTTAGGCGTAGGTTTTTTTGTTTGTTTGTTTGTTTGTTTTTTGTTTTGTCCATAGGTTGTAAGTCGAGCACTTAATCATTAATAGGGCACGATCCAATTAAAAGAAAAATTATGAGCTCTGAATTATTATGTGGAATTCTTTTCAGAACCAAGAAAATAAATCTGGACTTAAGTTAATGCTATTCACTGCTTAATCTGCATAGAGATGAGGACAGGTAGACTCACTCAAGCCACTGTAAGACAAAGCACGTCCCTTCTGGACCACAGAACTCCCATTCATCTTGTTAGTCACCCATTCAACACAATGCATTGGGTGCCTATGATCTGGGGATGCAATGGCCAATCAACAAATACGGTCCCTGTACTCCTGGCACTTCTAGTTTAATGGGAGAGACAGTTGACGAGCATACAAAAGAATATATATTGTGGGAAGGGCCGAGAAAAACTCAAATAAGATGCCGCTATAAAGAATCACCAGAGAAACAGGTATCATGTGGTTCCAAGAAGGCTTGATTTTGAGATGGATGAGTAATAAATTGGCGTGGAAGAGTGTGAGTAAAGAGATATTGAACAGAAAGAACAGCCGGGTGTGGTGCTAGACACCTGAAATTCCAGCTACTTCGGAGGTTGAGGTAGGGGGATTGCAAGTTCAAGGCCACTCTGGGTAACTCAAGGAGACCCTGTCTAAAAATAATAATAAAAATAAAAAGCTCAGTGGTAGAGCAGCCCTAGGCCCAACCCCAGTACTAAAAAACAAAACAAAAAAAAACTAAACAAACCAGAAAAAAAAAAAAAAGCAGGAATCAAGAAAAGCCAGGGAAATTCAAGATAGAAATTCGGTAGCATTGGACAGGTAGGCAGGGGATGTAATATTTAATTCAGAATTCCCATTATTATGATCAGCACTGCGGAGAAAGTATTTTTTCAACGATCACTTTACGTATAACTAAATGGCATTCTTGGAGGGCCTTTAAATTTTCCACATTATTTTAAACGTATTCCCTCTTCTAAGTATAGGACAAGCACACCCAGTGCCCATGGAGCTGACCTGTGGAGTCCTGTCCAGAGCCGTGTGCTTACCCACAGGCACAGAGAGCTTGTTGTGGATTAAAGATCTCAGCACAGGTCTTCTCCGTGGCAGCCATCAGTAGGGAGGGCGGGAGACGGCTCTGAGCCCCTCCGGCGCTCCCATGGTCCTATGGAGGCCTTGCTAGGGAGACATCCTTTTGATTCTACTTCCTTCCTCTCCCAGAGGAACTCCCCAGGAAATTTCCTGCATAGACACCTTGAGGCTCAGAGCTTACTGCCTGATCAAAGACAGCAAATAAACACTCACTCTCTAAACACTATTTATAATCCGTGTAGGCCATATTTCAAAAGGTTGCTTTCGGTTTCATATTTGTAGCCAACTGCTAATGATGGTGGTGATGACAAAATCTCTAGAGCATTGGTCTGTATCAGGTTCAGTTTCAGTCTAGAAACTTTTTGCTTTTTTGGTACTGAGGACTGAACCCAGGGGCATTCTACCTCTGAATTTCATCCCAGCCCTATTTTTTTTTTATTCTGAAATAGGATTGTACTAAGTTGATGAGAGTCTCACTATGTTGCTGAGGTTGGCCTCAAATCTGCGATCCTTCTGTTTCAGCCTTCCGAGGACTGGGATTATGGGCATGTGCCACCATACCTGGCTTATTCCAGGAATTTTATTTTTTTTATTTTTATTGCAGTACTAGGGATTGAACACAGGGGCATTCTACCTCCAAGCTACACCCCCAGCCCTATTTTTTATTCTTTATTCTGAGACAGGGTCTCATAAGTTACAGAGGGCCTCACTAAGTAGCTGAGGCTGTCCAAGAACCTGCCGTCCTCCTGTCTCAGCCTCCCACGTACTGGGATTACAAGTGTGTGCCACCATGCCTGGTTTATTCCAGGAATTTTAGATGCATGTATATTTCACTTAACCCTCAGAACAATACTTTCAGTTAGGTACTATTATCAAAAGATTTAATAAGTATGAACCCGAAGCCAGCAAGCTGAAAGGATTTTCCCAAGGTCACACAGAAAATGAAAAAGAAAACCAAGTCTAAAATCTGGTTGTCCTTAATCTCTGTAATCTGAGTTATTCTAATACGCTGTTTCCCTGAGAACCACTCATTTCAGGAATACAATAATTCTGCTCTTCATCATTGTGGCTTCCTATGATTTAAAACCAACCAACATGCACACATCACTCATGTATGCCTCTACCATCTTCTACCCCTTTAAGATGTATGACTATGAAGCTGGGCGTGGTGGCGCACGCTTGTAATCCCAGCATTGGGGAGGCTGAGACAGGAGGATCATGGTTCATAGACAGCCTCAGCTACTTAGTGAGGCCCTTTGCAACTCAGTGAGAGCCTGTTTCCAAAGAAAGAATACAAAATAGGGCTGAGGGTATAGTTCAGAGGTAGAATGCTCCTGGGTTTCATCCCCAGGAACCACAATGAAAAAAAGTAATTGTATGACTAAAATACACCAATAAAAAATTAAAAAAACAACAACCAACAAGCAAAAATACCAATGGAAAATGTACATGCTTATTATTCGATTACATTCTTATGAGTGATTTGTCATAAGGAGTTAAAGTAGAATTTCTATTAATTTTATTGGCTAAGAATCTGAAAAGAAACTCTAGTCTTACATTCAATTTTAAGAGTCTGCTCAGTAGCTACTATATATAGCTAATTGCAAAGCAGATTAATATAAATTAAAAAATTAAAAGATGAGAATATTGTGATGGATGAAACCTTCGCAGTCATATATTTCCATTTAATCGCCTCTTCATCTGAAGATCCTTTCTCTCAATTGCCCCGACGTTACATAAGGATTCACAACTTTATCTATAAAGAAAAAACCCCCACAGAATCGGAGGCCTTACCTGTCCAATAATGAGAGGAACCACAACGGTCACAAAAAGCTGAGAAAAAATGGATGTAAAAGGCACAGAAGAGGAAGAGCCAAGCTGTAAAACAAGGAAAGAAGAGTTAGAATTACTTTGAACCAGTTAGAAAACATTGCTAATGGAGTCAGTTTCACTTTCATAAATTCTTCTTGCAGGCACCCCAAATTTGGTAGGTATCAACAAAGAGCAAATAAAGTTTTGTCTAACTTTCTAAATTTAAGGCAAAGTAGATTGGTTAGTATTTAATACATAATTTTTATTGGGAGATCACGGTTGAGGAAAAAATGATTTCCCTCTTGATTTGTGATCAGCTTAAAGTACTTATAAAATTCATTTCTGAATATTAAAGTCATTTTTTATCCATACTATAGTGTGATATTTTACCAACAATCATAATTTATGTGATTTTTATTTAACTTTGTCCACAGATTCCTAAAAGAAAGGAGTGTATCTCATTCTCTTGTGATATTATGTTTAGGCAAATGAAATAATTTTACTAATCCTTCAAGTCAAAGACAATAAATCTCATAGTCAATGGAATTTATTCTCATATAAGGTCTAACAAATGAGAAATACTAAAACATAACTTAATTTTAATTTAAAATTTCAATATAGCCAGGCGTGGTGGCGCACGCTTGTAATCCCCGTGCTTGGGAGGCTGAGACAGCAGGATCGCACAGGTTCGAAGCCAGCCTCAGCTACCTAGTGAGGCTCTCAGCAACTCAGTGAGACCCTGTTTCCAAATAAAATATAAAATGGGTCTGTGAGTGTAGCCCGGTGGTAGAAAGCCCCTGGGTTCCATTTCTGGTACCAAACACACACACACACACACACACACACACACACACACACACACACACACAAATTTCAGTATATCTGGGTGTAGTGGTGGACGTTTGTAATCCCAGTACTTGGGAGGCTGAGACAGGAGGATTACAGGTTTGAGACCAGTTTCAGCAATTCAATGAGACGTTCAGCAACCTAGTGGGACCCTATTTCAATAATGAAAAAAGCTAGGAGTATAGCTCAGTGGTAGAGTGCCCCTGGGTTTAATCCTCAGTGTCTGTCTGTCTGTCTCTAACACACACACACACTCAACATATCTTTCCTAAATTTGTATATCTTAACATGGCTCATAATTCCTATTGTTTCTCCTCCTTCATTTTCCTCTTTACTAAAATTGCAATTTCAGCTTCATAGGGATCCCATTAGCTCCAACCCTTAAGCGCCGCCGAGTGCTCCTATGATCAATCTCATTTCTTCAGTACTCCTGGCTTCCTGCTTCCCAGCCTCTCCGAACAGACAATGGACTGGTCCATAGCTGGTATTTCTTTCTTGAGTCCTTTTCACAACCAAATTCTCCCAAACCAGCAATAATTATCTCCCTGGCCCTTGGAACTTACCTTCTGTTCTAACCTAAAGATTTAATCTCAATTTACATATTGACCTCAGTTTAGTTAAACTTGGAAATATCTTTTGGGAGAAAATTTGGGCTAAGACATTGAAATAGAGATGGCATAGGCTATCAAAGAAAACAAATCTGTACATGAATGGAGTTAACTCAGAGAGAAATGATGTGGGGTCAGTATTTTCACTGGTTTCTGCACAAATGGTTTACCAGAGTCTTTTATGTACTCTGGTGCACTTGATACAATTCTGTTCCCATTCTCAGCCCCAACCTGGATGTGCTCAAGATGCCGAAAGTGTGTCTTGCCCATCAGGGGCAGCACTAGTTTCAACACTAACCACAGGCTTTGGGTTTCATCCCCCAAAGACAGCCTCGCTGCCCTGTTCCTCCACAACCAATATAAGGTTTTAAAGAAAGTCAAGCAGAAAAAGTAAAAGTGATAAAGGACTGGATTCCAGGTATGTGAAATGTTACATAGGTTTGTCCTTTTAGGCAAAATTCAAATGCTAAAAGCAATTAAAAGTAAATAATTACATCTTATTTCATAACAAGTATGTCTTTGATGTACAAGGTGCTTAAACAAATATGTTCTTTCCATAAACATTAACCCTAAATTTGTTCTTGAGGTAAATCCTGAAATGAAAAAAAAAATAGATTTTATAGAGAAACCAAGGCACTGGATGAGCAGAAAAATAAAGTGCAAAGAACAAAAGTTTTTGCCAGGCATGGTGGCTCACGCTTGTATTCCCAGTACTGGGAGGCTGAGTTAGGGGATTACAGGCTCTCGGCCATCCTCGCCTACTTAATGAGGCCCTCTGCAATTTACTAAGACCCTGATTCAAAATAAAGAATAAAAACAGAGCCGGGTGTGGTGGCACACACTTGTAATTCCAGCATTTGAGAGGCTGAGACAGGAGGATCGCAGTTTGTGGATAGCTTTAGCTACTATTTAGTGAGGCTCTTTGCAAATCAGCGAGACCCTGTTTCAAAATACAGAATAAAAAATAGGACCAGGGGTGTAGCTCAGAGGTAGAATGCCCCTGGGTTCCATCCCCAGTACCACAAAATATAAAAATAAATAAATAAATAAATAAATAAATAACAAGAAAGCAAGAAAGAAAGAATTACAAAATAGGGCTGAGGGTGTAGCTTAGGTAGAATGCCCCTGGGTTACATCTCCAGTGCCGGAAAAAAATGAATAAAAAATAGGGCTGGGGGTGTAGTTTCGAGGTAGAATGCCCCTGGGTTCAACCCCTAGTACCAGAAAACAGAAAACAAAAAACAAAAAACAAAGTTTCCAAGTTCAAAACCATCCAGTTCAATATTCTAATTTTTATACTTTTATTGGTGCATTATAGTTATATATCACTGTGAGATTCAAAGTGTTACAAAGGTACAGGCATATAGCACTTGGCATCTTTCATAAGGTTTGCAACGTTCGAAGAGAGTGAGCAGGATTCAGAGTCAGAGTGTTCTTATAAAAGGTGACAATTCCTACTTCGCATCTCATGACTGATCTCACATTTCCCTAACTCCTCCTTGCACCTCAACTTTATGTTTGTAAACAGTTTTTTAAAATTTATTTTTATTGGTGCATTGTAATCATACATCACATTGGAATATAAGACTTGAGAGGATATACAAGCCCTCACCATCCAATTAGCCCTCACCCAGTCCCCATCCCATTCCCTCCATCCCATGCTTGTTTGGTGATTAACTTTGACACATTTGTTTATGTACCTCCTGCGTTTTAAAGAGGCTCCATCCTCCCCTATCCCATACCCTCTGATTGGTCACCTTAGTTGCTTCACTATAGGGCCCTTTCTATAACTGGACCTCTGCCTGCTGCCCCTTTCCTCCTAGTTATTGCTGAGTAGGGGAAGCGTCTAAATGCAAAACTGTAACAAGTATACACCCTGTGTAATCCCAGAGAAATAAAGAGAATCTCTTTTCAATTTTAGTTTTAAAAAATATTACGTATGTTGATTTCTCCATCCATCACAGACCACTGGGACACTGAGTATTTGGAAGCCTTATGCTATTAGAAGACGGTGGGACCATGCGGCGGGCTGAGGAGGCGGGTTGTCCATGATCCCCAAGGTCCCTCCGTCCTTCAGAATGTCTCTGACCTCTGATCTTCTTTACTGGAAGCACGGCTTAGAGCGCCCGCCTCGGAGGCACTGTCAGATCAGAGACCGGCACTAGCCAGGGATGCAATTAACTGGGTATCCGACGCCAGACAAGGGATGGCCGGGATGCTGGGGAGGAAGTCCCTCAGGACGGCGCCCTCAGAAGTGGCTCTGAAGGAAGGAACATCAGTGCTGGAGTCTAATTTGGCATAAGTCCTTTCTTTTGAATCAGCCACCAGACCTCTGGCCGTGGTCAGTGTGAAGATGTGGAGGTGCCCCTGGGGAAGCGTGTGAGGCTATGAAGTGCGCCCTGGCATCCAGAAGAAAGAAGCGCGAGCAGCTGGCACCGGGCAGCACAAGAGAACAGCAACCAAGACCCAGGCGTTTTGTATGCAGGGCTGATGCTAACTAAAGCAGAAGGGAAGGTGCTGGCGGGGTAGTCAGGTCTTCATATTTTAATAGGGAACCTGTTGTGGTTTCTATTGTAAAGGCCAATGGGCTTGGAAGAAACATCAATAATTTTCCGGTGAAGTTTTCAGGTTCAGAATCAGCTTGTATCAAGAAAGCACTCTGGGCTTTGCTGAGCTACCCTGGCTGACTTACAGGTAGCACGTCTCATACTGCCCAGCCGTGCTTTAAGATACAGGGTGTTAAACAATCCCGTCACTGGCCAATTTCTTGCAGGAACAGAGTACTTACTATAAAGCAGAAGACTCACAAACAAGTTGGCTTTTTTTTTTTTTTTTTGGTACTGGGGATGGAATCCAGGGGCATTGTACCTCCGAGCTACATCCCCAGCCCTGGGTTTTTTTTTTTTTTTTTTTTGGGTGGTACTGGGGTTCCTGGAAACCCTTCTACCTCCGGGCTACACTCCCAGACCTATTTTATACTTTTTATTTGTAAACAGGGTCTCTTAAACCAGCGCGGCTGGCTTTGAACCAGCGCGATACTCCTGTCTCCGCCTCCCAAGCGCGGGGATTACTAGTGTGCTCCACCACACCCGGCCCTATTTTTTATTCTTTATTTTGAAACAGGGTCTCACTGAGTTGCAAGAGGCCTTATTAAGTAGCTGAGGCTGTACGAGAACTGCAACCCTCCTGTCTCAGCCTCCCGAATGCTGGGATTACAAACGTGTGCCACCATGCCTGGCTGGCTTGTTGGTTTTAAAATGCCGAGAAGAAATGATTCAGGAAAACTTAGGACTTTTTCCCCCCAAACATTTCCATAGTGACTAAGGGCTTCCTGTGAGTGAGGATCAGGGATATAACACTGGACAAGATGCAAAACCCCCTCCTCCTGAGCGTGTGTGTGTGTGTGTGTGTGTGTGTGTGTGTGTGTGTATTATCAGGGATTAAATCCAGAGACATTCTATCTCCAAGCTATACCCCCAACACTTTTTTTGTTTTGAAACACAATCTCACTAGGTTGTTGAGAGTCTTACAAAGTTGCTGAGGTTGGTCTTGAACCTGCGATCCTCCCGCCTCAGCCTCCCAAGTACTAGGATTATAGGCATGTGCCACCATGCCCAGTAAGGAGCTGCTTTTAAAAGCTGAGGTCCCGCCGGGCGTGGAGGCGCACGCTTGTAATCCCTGGGCTTGGGAGGCGGAGACAGGAGGATCGTGCTGGTTTGAAGCCAGCCGCGCTGGTTTAAAAGACCCTGTTTCCAAATTAAAAAAAAAAATATATAAAATAGGTCTGGGAGTGTAGCCCGGAGAAGGGTTCCATCCCCAGTACCATCAAAAAAAAAAAAAAAAAAGTTGAGGTCTGTGTGCATGCCTGCCCACTGCCGAATACACACCTACATCTTTCTCTTTCTCTCCCTCTGCAACGTCATGTCCTCCACTTATAGCTGGAAACGTTCTAATCTTGTTCCAAGACTCAGCGTAAGGATTACTTCGTTAGGAATTCTTTTTCTAAAAACCTCCCCGAAGGCTGGATTTCTGCCCTGCTCTTTATTAGCCGCCATTCCTCACATTTCCACTGTACCTCTCAGAACTCTTGTCGGCTTTCTTATAAACCTGCCTCTCCCAGGAGACGGTAAGCTCCCGAAGGCCAGTGCTGTCTCTTGTTCTCGCCTAACACCTGGAGCAGATGTTCTCAAACTCAGCACATCAGAAACATCTTGAGGGCAAGTAGAACAGGTTGCTTGGCCCTTCCCCTTAGAACCTGGGATTCAGGAAGTCTGGGGAGAGTAGGATGGTGAGAGCTTGCATTTCCACCAAAGGCCCCGCGGGCAGTGGCGGCGCTGCTGCTGCTGCTGCACCGGAGTTCCCGCATGGAGAAACATCACTCTAGCACTGATAGTAGGTGCTCAGTAAATGCAAATTAGGGAATGGCTAGAATAAGCACTTTTTTTTTTTTTTTAAAGGAGCTTGCCGATTTTCTATTCTTCCAATTTCAGTCAGTTAAGTCACAAAGTTTTACTTAAGTCACACACCCAGGAGAGGCTGAGCCCGGCCTCCCTCCCGGGCGCCTCCACGGTTCCACAGCCACAGTTCTGTGCTTCCGCGAGCAGACACTGCCCCACTGTGTCGGACAGTTTAACCCTCCCAGCGGTTCCCTGAGGCGAGTGTAACGATCATCCCCACCTCACGGGAGGCAACAGGGGCTCAGGCAGCTAAACAATCTGGACAAGGTCACCACAGCTAGACAGTGGGAGAGCTGGGATCTCAGGCCAGAAGTGTGGCTCCAAAGCCCCTACACTTCATCCTTACACCCGACGGAATACCGAATACAAGAGGCACAGAACACCGAAAATAATGGGGAAGGGGACAGGAGTGGAAGCCCAGACCGGGCTCTCCTTTTCTTGCCAAAGTGAAGAGAGAGAGAGAGAGAGGAGAGAGAGAGAGAGAGAGAGAGAGAGAGAGAGAGAGAGAGAGAGAGAGAGAGAGAGGAAGGGAAGAGGGGGGAGAGGGGAGAGGGGAGGGGGGAGAGGGGAGAGGGGAGAGAGGGAGAGTGAGAGTGTGTGTGTGTGTGTATAGACAGGGAACTAGCATTTTCACAACTGGGGTTTCTGATTTGAACCACAGGACACAGAAAATTATTTAACTGACTATTTTCTCAGCACTCCCAAGGACTGAGTAAGCACCCGAGAGAACCGAACTCACTGCACACCACGGGTGCCTTGGGGCACTGGGGGCCAGTTCTCTAGCTTGGCAGAGAAAAGCAAAGTGGAAGCAGGACTGACCGTTATTGGTCCACTCAATTTAGCAACGATTTCACTTGGAAAGAATCAAAAAGTAGGGTTGGCAAAATATCATGGGGCCAAACTACCCAGCCGCAGAAAGACAAGTAAGTGACAATTCTCGAAGAAGAGACGCTGTCGCAGAACCACTGTTATCAACCGACTGCTAGAAAACAGATGGTGCGTTTTAAATCACTCCTGTAAGTGAGCTGACCTGTAAATTGTCATTAATGCACCAGGTCTTCACTGGCTCTGCTGTGTAATCAGCCTTTTATCTCCTATCAGGGAAATCCATTAGCCACAGGCGACGCCAGTATTTGTGTCTCCTCTCGGCTATTAAAACATTATTGTATTAAATAATTCACCCTTGATGATTGGGCTTTGCTTTCATTAGCTCCACACTCAGGGAAAATAAAGAATAGATATTTATTTACAGTTTACACTGTAGAAGGATGAATGTGGAATCTCTTTTGCTAGAGAATCAGAAAGCAGTAGCTTCGGACAGAGCAGAATGTGACCCTTCCTGACCAATTTCTACCATAGAACCCAGCCCCTGGGAACGGGGGTCGGGGGTCCTTAGTGTTGGGTCTACCTTTCTTCTACCTACTTGCTTGTAGACATGCTCATTAATAGCTGAACTGCCATCTTGTACCCAAGAATAGCATGCAGACTAGAGAAGGAAGAGTCTCCCCGAACCTTCCCAGAATTCCACCATCGCCCATGAACCACAGTTCTACCTTCCCTGCATCCTTCTCTCACCGGGACGCATTCAAACTACGCTGAGTACTTAAACTGAACTGATGAGTCAGCTGGGTTACACAGACCCAGTGTAAAAATGACTATGATTTTTATCAACATTAGTAATATGGTTGTTATATAGCCATGCTGATTCAGTTACATGCATCAAACTTAAATTGGGTTATTGGGCAGAAAGTGTATTTAGTAGAGGAAATGATCTTCTCTACAGCTAAATGCATGGCCTTTTATCTTCTCTGAGACATAAAGAACAAAACAGGTTTTAAAAGATGTGTGTGTGTGTGTGTGTGTGTGTGTGTGTGTGCGTGTGTGTGTGTGTGTGTGTGTGCGTGCGTGCGTGTGTCTGTTTACTGGGGACTGAACCCAGTGACATTCTACCTCTGTGCTACAACCTCAGCCCTTTTTATTTTTCATTTTGAAACAGGGTCTTGCTAAATTGCTGAGGACCTTGCTAAGTTGCTGAGGCTGACCTTGAACCTGTGATCCTCCTGTCTCAGCCTCCCAAGCACTAGGATTATAGGCATGCAACACCATGTCTAGCTTTAAAAGACTTTTTTTTTCTTTTTTGCAGGTCTGGGGATGGAACCCGGGGGCATTTGACCTCCGAGCTACACCCCCTGCCCTATTTTTTATTCTTTATTTTTAAACCGGGTCTCACTGAGTTACAGAGGGCCTCACTAAATGGCTGAGGCTGTCTGCGAACTGGGATCTTCCTGTCTCAGCCTCCTGAATGCTGGGATTACAAGTGTGCACCACCACGCCTGGCTTAAAAGACTTTATTAAAAATAAAAAATTATGTAAACCATTGCTTCACTGTTTTGAATATATGCTAATTTATTTTTCATTTTATCAAGGTATAATTAACAAAAATTATATATACTCAAGGTATATAACATAAAGCTTTGATACATACATGTTATGAAATAATTACAATGATCAAATGATTTAACATGTCAATCACTGCACGGAGTTACCTTTTTGTGATTGATGAGAAGACAAGATCTAATCTTTTACCCCAATTTTTTTTTTCCTGGTACTGGGTATGGAATCCAGGGGCACTCTAACTCTCAGCTAAATCCCCAGCCCTATTTTTTTTTTATTCTTTTATTTTGAAACAGGATCTCACTGAGTTGCAAAGGGCCTCACTAAGTAGCTGAGGCTGTCCTTGAACCGTGATCCTCCAGTCTCAGCCTCCTAAATATTGAGATTACAAGCATGTGCCACCACGCCCGGCATCTTTTAACCAATTTTAACCATGCAATAAATTATTAACTAGGAGTGACTTGCAGCAATAGGTCTTTAGAAGTATTCATCTTATAGCTACGACTTTGTGCCCAGTTCTCCTAAACCCCAGACACTCTGGTAACCACCCTTTGACTCAGTTTCTATTCCTGTCCCTTTTTTTAGATCCACCATATTAAGTGAGATAATACAGCTTTTGTCTTTCTGTGTCTGGCTTGTTTTGTTTAGCTTAATGTCCTCCAGCCTCATCCACGTTATCATGTAATAATATGGAAGATACTAATTGAAAATGTAAGGTGAAAAGATTACCTTCCAGTAACTTTGATGGAAATGTTTTCTTTAGAGGTGGTGTGACTATTTAGTGAAATGTGCCTAAGTGAATTATAAATTGGCGTCTTCTAATCCAAAGCATCAAGTTCCCAGGCCACGGAGAGACAGAAGCAGAGATATTCAGAGGCATCGAGGAACAAACTTTGCTCACTACTCCCTGACAAAAAGATTCAATCTTTTCAGCCAGAAATGGTGGCACGTGCCTGTAATCTCAGTACTTGGGAGGCTGAGACAGGAAGATTGCAGGTTCGAGGCCAGCCTCAGTAACAAAGTGAAACTCTCAGCACCTAGTAACCCTGTTTCAAATAAAAAAATAAAAAGGGGCTAAGGGTGTAGCTCAGAGGTAGAATGTCCTTGGGTTTGATCCCCAGAACCACAAGACAAAAAAATAAAAAATAAAAAAGATTTGATCTTTTCGATCTGGAGTTCGGTTCAGGAACCAAAGAACTTGTTAAATACTCCCCTAAATAGAACAAACGATGCTCCACCAGGAGAGTGCTTGAGGCTTGGGCACCAGCAGACAGGCGCAGCACTCCAGACCCTACTTGCTCGAGGAGCACCCAGTAGCTGGTGCTGGGTGGGCGGCCTGGGGCAAGGCTGGCTGAGACAGTGCTGCCCGGGCTCCATCTCGCTGTAGCTGGGTCTGGGAACACCAGGCCACAGTGGTCCTTAGGAGGAGAGGGAGCTGATCAATGTCCCCTTTGTCACCACAAGGACATCTACAATCTGTTCACCAGCTGCTCCCTCTACGTTTCCACTCCCATTATGATTTAATAAGGTGTGGCGGGAGCCCTGGCTTGAGCATTTACTTAAAGGATCCACAGATTATTTGACTTCATAAAATCCCCTCTGTTGGTGAATATTCTCTCTGAGATTTGCAACGCAGTGAGAAGGAAAGCTACTCTCGGCTTCTAAAGAAGGTTCGCCTTCACCTGCCTTGGGAGCAAACACTCCCGGGCATCTTGGAGGAACTGACTCAGTGTGGAACGGGAGCGACCATGTAGCCAGCTCTGCGCTTTACGTTTATTATTGGCATTCAATGCCATTCAAACGCTGTGACCATCAATGATACAACCTGAAACTCAAGTGCACCATCATAACCGGAAACTTTATAAGAATAAGACACAGTAATGTCATTACACTCGACTTCAATGGCTCTGTCCATCGTTTTTATTTATAGGTGGTGGGTCAAGCATTTTCTATCTCAAGCAGACACTGGCCAGGGAAACTAAGGATGACTTTGGACTCACGGGCTGCCCTGATCTCTCTGTCCCAGACCCCTCTCTCCTATGAACTCTTATAAACTCAGGCTGAACCACATGGTTCAGCAGTTAATTTTTGCTCTGAATTTCTCCAATGGTCTCTGCTCCTGTTTACATAAATAATAGTTATGCCTTATTCTTTTTTTTGTCTCACCTGTTACCTAGACAACAAATGTTGAGGAAACAGTAATTGAGTGCTACTAATAGATACTGACACAAACTGTCTTAGGAAAGGCAGGCTGTGTAGAAATGACCTAGAAGGGTCATTCAAGGAAAGGAACCCCAGGTTAAAAAAGACTTGTGTTGTTTACCAGTTACGCAGTCTCAATTACTTAAAAACCCTCTTTGGACCTAAGTTTTCTCATATAGAGTGAGGGTAACCAGAGCCAACATCACACTGAATGGTGAAAAACTGTGGGAATTCTCTTTAAAATCAGGAACAAGACAAGAATGCCCACTATCACCCCTCCTCCTGAAGATAGTCTAGACTCTTGCCAGAGCCATAAGGCAAAAGAAGGTTATCAAAAGAATTCAAGTAGGAGAGCTAGGTGTGGTGGTGCACACTTGTAATCCTAGTACTTGGGAAGCTGAGAGGGGAGGATTGTAGGTTCTCGGCCAGCCTCAGCAATTTGTGAGGTTCTCTGCAACTGAAAAAAAAAAAAAAAAAAAAAAAAAAAAAAGGACTGGAGGTGTAGCTTGGAGGTAGAATGCCCCTGTAATCTTTCCCCAATACCACAAAAAGAAAGACAGAAAAATTGAAAAAGAATAGGAAAAGAACTGAAATTTTAAGATGACATGATTCTATATTTAGAAAACTGAGCCGGGCGTGGTGGCGCACGCTTGTAATCCCCAAGCTTGGGAGGCGGAGACAGGAGGATTGTACAGGTTCGAAGCCAGCCTCACTGCCTTAAGAGACCCTGTTTCCAAATAAAAAATATAAAAATAGGTCTAGGAGTGTAGCCTGGAAGTACAAGGGTTCCATCTCCAGTACCAAAAAACAACAACAACAAAAAAAGCCCCAAAAATTCAACCAAAAGACTTCAAGAGCTGACTAACAAATTCAGCAAAGTATCAGTGTATAAAATCAATCTATAAAAATCAGTAGCTTTTCTATATGCCAAATGATCCATTAAAAAAGAAATTCGAAAAACAGTTCTATCCACAAAATCTCAAAAACAATATAATACCTTGGAATAAGTCTAACAAAGGCAGTAAAAGACCACTACAATGAAAAATTTTAAAACATTAAAGAATAAAATTAAAGATGATCTTACAAGATGGAAAAATATCCCTTACTCTTGGAAAGACAGAATAAATATTATCAAAATGACCATTCTACCAAAAGTGACCTACAGAGTCAATGCAATCCCTATCAAAATACCAACGTCACTCTCGTCAGACCTAGAAAAATCAGTCCTCTAATCAGTCCAAATTTCATATGGAGAAACAAAAGGCACAGAAAAGCCAAAGCAATTCTAAACAGTAAGAACCACGCAAGAGGCATCACAGTTCCTGACTTCAAATTATGCTACAAGCCGGGCGTGGTGGCGCACACTTGTAATCCCCGCTTGGGAGGCGGAGACAGGAGGATCGCGCAGGTTCGAAGCCAGCCGCGCGTGCTGGCTTAGGAGACCCTGTTTCCAAATAAAAATATAAAAATAGGTCTGGGAGTGTAGCCCGGAGGTAGAAGGGCTTCCAGGAACCCCAGTACCACCACCACCACTAATAATAATAATAATAATAATAATAATAATAATAATTTCCAAGATACTATAGTAATTTCATTGGAGATTATTTTTCCCTGACCTCAGCCATCTAGCAAGACCCCGTTTCAAAAGCAAAAAAGAAAAAGGTCAGGAGTTATATAGCTCAGAGGCCAAATGCCCCTCAGTTCAATCCCAAATACCAACAAAAACCCAACATAATCATGACTTAAACGTAGTGCTAGTGGTAAAACACATCAAAGGAAAGGACAGCTATGCAGGTTTGCAAGTGATGTGAGACTTAACAAAAATCAGAACTGTGAAAGCAGCTGAAGTACGCAGGAGACCTCTTGAGCGATACCACAAGTCTCTTCCTCATGCCTTGCAAATTAAAGCTTTTCTTTCAGCACAAAATTAATGTAGTAAAAGCAATTTCTACTTAATGAAAGGTTTTCTACTTTGGTAATCTCCTTTGAAATATATTTGTGACACTGAGAATTTCTCCATTGACTTTTCATTACCTCTGCATGTATTCTATTTTCTTTTATAAACCATCTCACCAAATCATGCCCCTCAAAATTAAAAATTTCCTTTTGGTATAAAATTTATAAAATAAAAGCCACCTCTAGTTTATGATATATTTTCTATTTTAACAATCTCCTTTGAAATATTATACTGTGATACTGAGATTTCTTTACCTTGACTTTTAATTATCTGTGCATGTATTCAATTTTCTTTTTTAAATTCTAAGCTCTTTTAGGGAAAGATCAATGTCACATTGACCTTTGTAATACTCGAATATTGAAGCCGGGTATGGTGGCGCACGCTTGTAATCCCAGCATTCGGGAGGCTGAGACCATAGGATAGCGGTTCGAGGACAGCCTCAGCTACTTAGTGAGGCCCTCTGCAACTTAGTGAGACCCTGTTTCAAAATATAGAATAAAAAAACAGGGCTGGGAGTGTAGCTCGGAGGTCAAATGCCCCTGGGTTCCATCCCCAGACCCGCAAACAAACAAACAAACAAAAAAAAACCCCTCAAATATTGAATAAAAGAACAGATATTTTGTTCAATATTGTTGAAGAAATTGTAACTTATCTCCCATAGCAAATAAAAGGTAAAACTTTCATGACTCAGGCTGTGACCCTCACCTTCCACTTGTCATTTGACCCATTCTAATAATTCAGGACTCACCCACCTTCCAAGACGTAGCCTCTGACTACAGTTTAAGCTGGCAGGACTGTTGCTAAATCTCAGATGAGAGATGAGGGCCTCAGTGTCTGTTGTGGGACCATTTTCTGTTTTTCTCTCAGAAGTGTGAGTTTTCAATAACAATTGCATGGTTCTTTATAGCTTACAATATCCTTTCACATAATTTATTTCACCTCATCCTATAATTTTCATTTTACAGAAGCAAAACCCAAGACCGAGAAGGGTTGAAGAAGATCTATCATTATGTAACTGGTATTGGCCGCAAACTCAACCAAAATTTGATGCCTTTTCACCTTTCTGAGCCACCCTCTACACATAGTCCTGTCTGCCACTAGACTTACATCCCATTTCCCTGAGGAAACAGAATCTGAAGAGAACTCATGGAAGCCCCTATGGTCAGATCAACCAATCCACTTGCACCTCACACCGCAGCTTCCCTCTCATTGGGTGAATGAACTCCCCACGCATCGGAGGGCACACTTTTCTCTTACGCACAAGAGCTCACCTCTTTTCTCCCATTCAGGGACATGGGTCCATAATTTCTCCCCTTATTTTTCCTGTATACAATTTCCCCCTCAGTAACAGGGTTAATCCTATTGATAGAACTGTGTTACAATTTTTCTCAACCTAAGAAAAGAATCCTCTCTTAATCTTTCATTTGCTTTAAAAATATTTTTATTGGTGCACTGTGATTGCACATCATACTAAGGCATGGAGTGATAGGCGTATACACACACACACACACACACACACACACACACACACACACACAATCCTTGGTGTGTTTCCCTCCGGATCCTACCCCACACCCTCCCCTCCCCCGTATGTACGTGTTGGAGACTGGTATTGATCATTTCATATATGTTCACAGCACTATTTAAGCTGCTACCTTCCTTATGTCCCTATCCCCCTCCTCCTCCTCTAACCCCCTTCCATTGCTCCACCAGAGTCTCTACTCCTTTATCTGAGATTAGCCAGTTTCAGAAAGTGAATATTTGTGTTTTCTCTCATATGTGGAAAGGGCAGAGGCAGCTGGTATGAAGCTGTAAGAGACAGGCAAGATTGTTGATGGTGTATTTAATAAAGGATTGTATGAAGCTGTTTTAGGTATGTTGGAGCACACCTAAAATCTCAGTACTTGGGAGGCTCAGACAGGAGGCCCTCAGCTCTGAGGCCAGCCTCAACAATTTAGGGAAACCCTCTGCAACTTAGACCCTATTTTGAAATAAAAGAAAATGAGCTGGAGGGGGTAGCTTGGACGTAGACTGTCCCTGGGTTCAATCCCTGGTACCAAAAAGCAATCAATGTTCTAAAATAAAGGACTGTAGGAAACCCGAGATCTGGGCTCCCTAAGACGGGAGATGAGGACCTGGGGCAAGGATGGGGCTAGTTTGAGGCACTGTAAAGGTGATAAGGTAAACGAGTGGGCCGTCCCAATGAGTTTGAAGAACATCTGACGTAGATGAGCCATCCATGAACATAGGACAGAGCGGACATCTGAAAATGGGGTTATGGAGGGATAAAGTCACTGGCAGTAACAAAGTCAGGAGCCTGACTATTGGGGTAGTTGGCCGAGAGGAGCTGGAGGGCAATCTTGCTGACAGCAGAGAGGAGTCAAGAGTTCAGAAGTCAGGGTACTGAGGACCAACTACATCAATACAAAACACCCCAAATCGGTGCACTGTTAAGAAGAAGGCAATGGGAAGGCGCCAGCACATTTTGGCAGATAGAGAATAAATGGGGTCCTATTGATGATTACACCAAGGAGGGGTTAGCTATATTGGCCTAACATTTAAAAGATGCAGGGCATTTGATGGAGAGAGCATGGCAAGTGGCCTGGATTTGCAATGTGATACAAGGAAGACGCTTTACCCCATTTTAAGGCTTGGTGATCGGAAAGGTCCTTGCAGAAGAAACATAAATCACAGGACAGGTTTCAGCTGGAGCAAGAGAGTGGAGGGGCTAATCTGAGAAGACGTGGATGATCCAGAGAATTAAGATTCCATCAGGAAAAGCTGTCCTCACTAGCAATCGTGCCTGAATTTCAAGAAATTTCTGTTTTCAAAATATGATACAATAAGACGATACAATTTTCAGGAGTTTTATCACATTCCTGGGCCTACAAACAAAGTCCGCAAGTTGGGCAGCTTAAAACAGCACACAGGCATTTGTAAGTGTGCAGTCAAGCAGAGCTGTGCTCCCCTGAAATCTGTACGGGAGAATTCCTTTTCTCTCTCCTCGATTCTGATGGTGGCTCACGGCCCTTGGGTCTGGGTACAGTATTCTCTCCTGCCTCCAGCATTACACGGAGTCTCTCTGTTTGTCTCTGCCTCCTCATCTTAGAAAGACACTAATCACATTGCATTAGGGGCCTCCCACCTCCTATGACCTCATCTTAACTAATTCCATCAAGTGACCCCACATTCTGATGTACTGGAGATTAGGACTCTTAACCTGTCTTTGGAGGGGGGAGGGCAGAATTCAACCCACAAGGGTGTTGAGAAAATACAGTGCGTCTTTTATGGCACGTATTTTTATTTTAATTCACTCTGGTTCTTGCCCTGTTCAGTAAATAAGACCTGGCAACCCAAGGGTTTAAGAAATTCTCACTGTAAAATGTGCAATAACCTAAGCAGACAAGAGTGTGTACTGTGTGTGTGATTTAAAGTTATATAACACGGATGTATCTAGCGACTTGTGACGAAGCCACTGGATCTCTTGGGACAGTCCCATTGGTTCAGAAGGGAAGTGTCAAACTTAACAGAAGTTGAGGCCTTGGAGTTTCTTTCCCTATTCCTTCAGTCTTATTATTTTAAAATGTCGACCCTATTACAACTCACAAGCTCGTGGGTCTGTGAGTAGAGGAAAGCCTGCAGTAATATAATACCATAATTTAATCATCTGAGAAAAATTGTTACAGCATGAGGATGGGAAGGAGAGGGAGAGAAGTCCTCACTTGGCATTTTAACCACAAGTGGGAACAGGGTACCAGAATTCCAGGCTTTGGATACTCAGACGTGTTACCCCGCGTCTCAGCCACCTACTCGTGGCCATAACCTCTCCCTTGTTCTTAAGCGAGTCACGTGCACAAGGGGCATCACCATTCTGCAGAGGACAAAACGAAGGTGATCCAGATGTTTTCTGGGGGCCTGGGCTCCTGTCCCTTGACACTCGGGTTGGCCTGCAGCCTGGGGCTGCTGAGGCCTGTTTCCGAAAAATGATCTTTGGGTTCCCAAGTCTTGTTAAAAACAAAACACTGCTGGAGGAGGGCAGTTGCTTACTTCTAGCTCAGTGCTTACAGGTGGGCCAAGTACTGCGTCTCTTCTTCCAAAGGAATGCAAATGCCTGCTTTCGTTTCAGTTTGACTCACTGCAAATTCCACGCTGGTGGAGTCCAAAATAATGAGGTTTGTTCTGCTGTGGAAAGTGATGTATTTGACTTTTTTTTTTTCTACCTTGTCAGAATGGAGCCAGCATTTGAGAAGGGAGGGTGAGGCTGCAGGTTATTACTTGAAGGTAATGTCTTTCATGAAAGATGCAGAATCCAACTGTTTAGTAGGGCATCTATCCCTCTGTTTCCCACACAGCTGGTAAGAAATGAAGTCCCTCACTCTATTACTCTAATTGAATTCCAACTTGGGTAATTACACTATAATTAAATAAATTTCCCCCATAGTTTTAATTCACTGACAAATAGTGCTAGTCAAACAGCTCTATTTCACTCCCAGAAACACATCCCCACTACGGTTCAGTGATAAGCGGAATGATTTACATTTAGAAGATGTATGTATGAAAAAACACACAGTTCATAAAATATTGTAGGTCTCATTCATGATTCCATATGCTTTGCTCAGCATGAGATAACATTAATTTCTATTATAACCTTTCATCTAATTTCTCATATGCTTTTGCCAGAAGACATAAGACAAGTTAATTAGCATTTCTAGTTTCCTGAGCAATTCTTGTTGAGTGAACCAGTGACTTGTATTTACATATATATACATGTAAATATATATATGTGTATATATATATACACTTTTTATTTCTAAAGTACATTTCATTATCTTTGGAAGGCAAACTGGGTGAGTGTTATTGTTTCCATTTTATACATGGAAAAAACAAGGTGGCCTTCCTCAAGGCGAGAAAAGTAGTTAATATCAGTACCCGCCTTGGAACCCAAGCTTCCTCTGATTCCCTGGTCCAATGATCTTTCTGTCACTAGTAATCACTAGTTTTACTAATGAGAAAAGAAGGAGCAGAATATTTGTGACCTGTGTCACAGGCAATTACTTTGTATTAATTAATGATTAAGCCAGAAGTTGAGGGCTAATAACTGGGAGCCAATGCTGTCCTTGAGTTGCAAGATGATAGGATTTCTTTGCGCTGTGTGCAGTCGCTTGGTACAGCTCCGATGGAAGAACAGTGTCAACTGTGACTGTAAAGTGCTGCAAAATATTCAAATTTCAGGCAGGAGGGAGGGACATTCACCACGTGACGTGCGTATGTATGCCCACGACACTTTGAATCGCACCATGACGTAAGATTACATCGCGCTGATATTTTACAAAAGAATTCAAATTTCAAGTTTACTCTAATGACTTTTCTTAAAGGGTTGCAGGTGGCTTTTAATAAAAGACATTAAAGACAACATCGAAATACTCACAAAGAGCAGCAGCAGCAGGGGTGTTACGACAATGCCCTGGAAGACAGAAAAGAGACATGAGCATTTCTTGGCCTGGAAACTGGACACTTTCTTTATACTTTTAAACACTAATACATGAAAATGCTATCTCTCTCTCTGGTTTGTTTTTGTACTAGGGCTTGAACCCAAGGGCATACTACCTCCAAGCTGCACCCTAGCCCTTTTTATTTTTTTTTATTTTGTAACAGGGTCTTCCTAGGTTGCTGAGAGGCTTGCTAAATTGCCGAGGTTGGCCTTGAACCTGAGATCGTCCTGTCTCAGCCTCTCAAGTACTGGGATCACAGGGCGTGCACCGGCATACCCTGCTTATTCCTGTCTTTTTAATAAAGTCTAGGAGATAAAGAAGAGGAAGCCCCAATCCTGGGTCTCCTACGACCAACCGTTGGCATCTCAATTATGATTATTTTGTATTTGAGGTCATTAAAAATACGACCGCCAGTCTTCTGCAAGCTCGCCTTTCCTCCTTTCAACTTAAGTTCCCTTCCACACTGCACACGCGGGGTGCGATGGAGCTGGTGGCTGGCAAGCTTTCCCTCTCCAAGGCTTTCAACTCTAACTTGGATGCAGTGCCCCTTTTCGTGGAAGACAGGTGGTTTCGTCCCAGTTGGGGTCCTCTCCCGAGCAAAGACCACGTCAGTTGTGATGAATGAGATGTCGCGATTTTGTAATGTGAACCGATCTCCCCCAGGAAATGAGCTGGGATCTCAAAACTCATTTCACTTGATTAGACTCCGCGTCTCCATGGTAGAAGGCAAGTCTTTCATCTAATTCAGCCACACAGGACCACCTCAGTCCCTCTGCCTCCCCCAGGCGGAAACGAGCAAAAAGATTTGTTTTCTTCACTGACAGGGAACAGTTTGAGGCTGTTGCCGATGAGGCGGGATACAAGCTTTTAGGTTTCTTGAAGGTAAATCTTTAAAACTAAGTGTTTGGGTTGGGAGTTAACATGACAGGTTTGAGTTTTAGGAGAGCAGATGATCATCCACCCCTCTTAGTTCTTCCTTTATCTCTGAGCACTTCATTATGATTTATACAAGAAAAAGCATTTCCTATTTTTATTAATGCATTCCACTTGAAACTTTAAACAGAGTCTGAGAATGTGAAGAGTCTGAGGATGAAGATGGGGGCAGGCAGAAAGAAGGTAGAGACAGAGACAGACTATCCTGTGCCCAGGATCCAGGCCTGAAACCATTTCATTACGTTATTATAGTGACTAAATTGTTCTGGATTTGGCAAAGAGGGGCTGGTTTATCATAAGTGTGAATATTGCAACCCTGACTATTTAGGTATATATATCCATGTGAATATCTTCATATGAACTTGTTTTATTTTTATTAAGCAATAGAAAAAATCCTTCTTTATTATGCAGACTTTTGTAACTGGGAAAAGAGAGCACAACTTTTTGTGTGTGTGTGTGTGTGTGTGTGTGTGTGTGGTACTGGGGATGGAACCCAGGGGGACTCTACCTCCAAGCTACAACCCCAGGACTAATTTTTATTCTTTATTTAGAAACAAGGTCTCACTGAGTTGCAAAGGACCTCAATAAGTAGCTGAGGCTGTGTGCGAACCGCGATCCTCCCGTTTCAGCCTCCCAAACGCTGGGATTACAAAGCGTGCGCCACCACGCCCGGGCTAACATTTTAATTTAAGGGTCATACTTTTGAATCCATTGATGTTTTGTGGCTTATCAATTCCATTGGTGTCTGTGAAAGAAGCTTTCATAGCACATTTCAGAGAGCTAAATGTGCCAAATGACACACACACAAAATTTTTTTTGTGTGGTACTGGGTATGGAACCCAGGGACCTTCAACCTCCCAGCTACACCCCCAGACCTATTTTTATATTTTATTTGGAAACAGGGTCTCACTAAGTTGCTGAGAGCCTCACTAAGTAGCTGAGGCTGGCTTCGAACCTGTGCGATCCTCCTGTCTCCGCCTCCCGAGCGCTGGGATTACAAGTGTGCGCCACCATGCTTAGCTACAAAATAATTTTTTAATCTGGAAAGGCTGCTGTCCTTCAATGACTAGGAGGATTGCCAAACATTGCAAGTGATTTGAAATGAAACTCTCCAGCTATTCAGGATGTCTTTTCCAGTTGCAGGTTAAATACTCCACTATTTTCTCAAGACTGGCTGTTCAAGTTCATTAACAAAGACTGAATTACTATAATACTGGAAGCTACTTTTCAGTTGTATTAGGAAACGAGTCAGCTCCGATGCCATCAACTCTGACAAGGGCACCATAATTAAGCTTTGGTGAAGATATCATCATCACTATGAAAATAACAGCTAATATTTATGAAGTACTCATGTCAGATGCTGCGCTAAGGACCTTATGTATGTTATTTTACGTAATCCTCCCAACAACTCTACGCGGTAGGTACCATTACTAGCCCCAAACACCAGCTAAGGAAGTGAGCCTCAGGGAGAATGCGGTAAGCAGGAAGAGTCGATGCCGGGAACTGAATCTCTATTTCCTCCACTCCAGAGCCTGTGCTTTTGAAGGGTGTAAATAAAATCTGTACAACCTTAAGCCATTTTGAGGGGGGTTGTATTTTAAGAGGAAATCTGAGAGGATTTTCCAAGTCAGTATGTCTTTTTGATGACATGAAACAAGTTGAGAAATAAGCCATCCTGTGACACGGATGATACAATTTTTTAAAGTCAAGCTTTTGCAGACAGCAATGGTAAAAGGTAAAAGGGTGAACTCAAACTTCAAATGGTGACAGAGATAATCACTGAATGCTGGAAAGTCAGATAAAATGTTATTTTCTCCGGTGTTTATAAGAGGCTCAATTGAATTCCATCTCTTTTCTCTTTCCTATAAATTCTATACAAATGGAAGCAACCAAAAATCAACAACAAAGAGATGAGCCCATCTAGCAAAAGATGTTACCCTTCCTGCAGATTCAAGGTCAAGTCAGAGTTTTTAGCATCCTTGCACCTGGGATGGTGTATAAAGCTTTTGGACTGCAACACCTGAAACTCAAGTCACAAAGTGATGGTTTTTCAATGTCTCCTGTAAAACCTTCAGAAAATCCATTTACACCTCTAATGTGAATGACTGGGTGAATATATTTCAATGGCGTTAGTGGAAAGGGAAGAGGTGTCAAGTCTGAGATCCTGAGATTTAGTTGCATTAAAATACAAACAAACAAGAAACCCTGAATAGCATTAAAAACCACAACAAAACCCTGAATGTACTTCTCTCGGCGACGAGGGGAAAAGCAAAATGGAAGTGAACTTCTGATTGTATTTTTAATAGAAAATGATGTCAAGAGGCTTTGCTGCAATAACCACAGTGATCACATGGGCACTAAAGCTGACTTCTGAGCCTGCTCTTTCCAGGAGATTGCATTAACTCAGCTTCCACAGGATGTGAGGGATATTGGAGACCCCGGTCTAGCCCAAATTAAACATTAGCAGCATGTGGAACAGGGTATCCTGTTAGTTATTTAGTTAGTTAGTATGAATAGGATATTCTGGTTTGCTTACTAGGTCCTTTGAGCTAGAGTGGAGATACCTCTCATTGCTTAAGTATTAGAGTTAGATTGCACTAGTCACTCATAACATCCAATTCATTTTCTCGAGTCTGAGACCACGCTTGCTAAGAAAACTATTGATAGTAATTTTACTTTCCATGTAGCACTTCTGATAGGAAGCGAGCATGCTAACTAGCTGGCGTCTCGTCTCCTAGAGCATCGCCACAGAGACGTGCGCCAGTGACACCTGGGAGTCTGGACATGCGAAGCCAAGGCCCAATCCTTGGGCTGCGGTGACCGGGCTGAAGTATTATCGCCCTGGGAGCTTTGCCGGCGCGGCAGCTGCCCACCTCAGTGACACTACATTTACTTAAACATGTATTGAGCCCTGGTGCAGAGAGGAAAGGCGAGCACAGGGTCCATGCCCCCAGGCCCGTCATGGAGAGCAGTGCAACCTTGTTCCTCTGTCACCTGGGCACTTCCAGTAAGAAATGCCTCTACTGTCTTATTCTCGTAAGATTGTGGCTTTTCAGACACACAGTAAGGGTCTTGTTTGTATTCATATCACCTTATTAGATTTGGCCTATTATCTTTTTAGATTTCAATCTGTCACCGATACGGCCAATACACACCTACTTAGTGACTATTTACTGCATGGGGGCCTGTCAGGCACGGAGCACGGTGGCGAATGGCTGGTAGACAACCAATGTCCTCAGAGTTTTTAGCAAACACAGATAAACAATTACAATAAATTGATGTGTGTTACAATGAGCCTCTGAGGTCGCTAAGTGAGTGCTCAGAGCAAAGGGGAAGAGAACCGAGAGGAGAATGGTAGTTAACCAGGCCGAGGAAGCGAGAGAAGAGGGATGGAGGAGAGGCACCAGGCAGAGGGAAGAGAACAGACACTGAAAATGCGGAATAGTTGTGTGTGTGTGTGTGTGTGTGTGTGTGTGTGTGTGTGTGTGTGCACATGTGCGTGTGTGCAGGGGGCATCTGTGAGAGATGAGGTTAAAAGTCAGACGAAGCAGAAAGGCCTGGCAGTCTGAGGCAAGGAGTCTGGGGTTCATTTCAAACAAGGCAAAACTACCAAAAGAAGTTACCGAAAGAAGTTAGAGTGGAAGAGGCGCCGGGGCAATGGCGTGATGTCTGTGGTTAGGTTCAAATCACTCCGGGTACAGTTTAGAGAAGAGATTAAGGCCGAGAATTGAAGGGAGGGAGACTAACTAAGGGGTTGCTCAGCATAGACTCTCGTCAGGATTGATCTGAGCTGGGCAATGGAATCGTGGTGATCTAGATAGAAAGACTTAACAGAGGCAAGAAGTATCTGAAGGGCACGCTGGTTACATCACCAAGTATGGGGTTGATGGTAACAAAAAAGGAAGGATTTTACTTCATCTTCTGAAAAAAGTGCTTAATCAAATCACAGAGTGACCACTGAGCCACGGGAGCGCTGGAGATGATAAGTTTGAGGTGTCTGCAAGGCCTCCAAATGGAGATACTCTAAGTAGTAGGATGGATGGGATGAGGCTCACGGTAGAGTCTGCGTGGCAAATAGAGTTGATGGAGTCCTTGGCACATGGTTGGCGTTTTTTTGCTACAGAGAAGACAAGGTAGGGAACACAGAGTGTAGGCTGAAGCTTCTTGGAAGCCTAGAAGGAAGAAATTTCCATGAAACGACTCGTGCAGAAGTTACACCGGGGTGGACTGAGAGCTAAGGAGGAAAAGGGGAAAGAGAAAGAGCTCAGATAACTCATTAAGAAGCCTAGGTATAGCCGGGCGTGGTGGTGCACACTTGTAATCCCAGCATTTGGGAGGCTGAGACTGGAGGATCCTGGTTCGGGGACAGCCTTGGCTACTACTTAATGAGGCCCTCTGCAACTTAGTGAGACCCTGTTTCAAAATAAAGAATAAAAATAGGGCAGGGGAGGTCAAATGTAGTTCGGAAGTCTAATGCCCCTAGGTTTCATCCCCAAGACCCGAAAAAAAACAACAGAAGTCTAGATATAATAAATAAATATAATTTGTTGTTCCTTGTTTTGTTGTTTGTTTTGGAAAGGAGAAATGAGGATTCTCCACATTCATAGAAAAGATAAAAAAGGGGTCAGAGGAATGGAGATTCATTAAGAAAAGGAGTGCTACCCATTACGGTACCTAGAGGCAGCAGCTAGAGGGTTTAGCCGTAGAAGGTGAGACAGATGGCTCTTCCTTGCAGGAGGAAAGGGTAAAACAGGTAAGATGAAGCAGGCTTGCATGCTTGATGTCAGAAAGGTGACGGGATTTTCCTCTAAGAGCTTCTTAAGTAGAAGATAAAGAGTTTTATCGAGGGGAAGATGGGCACACAGAGAAAGGGAAAGTCAGCAGACGGAGACCTGTTTTATGACTTATAGAAAAGGATGTCTAAAATTGTCAAGGGTGTGAGACTCATACTTGGAAGATCACAAGTTCTCCTGCCACGTGTCCATGTGCCCTGGCAGAAGACACGGGGCTCCTGGTCAGAGACCGAGGGTTTTATCAATCACAGCACAGCACGCAGTCTGTGCATGATGTTGGTGTCGGTTCCTCTCGCCCCCAAGTCGAGAAGGGTGATGCGGAGGGCTCTGGTGGAGGCCCGCATGGGCAGCGGGCTGCGCTACAGGGAAGGAACACTGAACGTAAGGAGCCTGAATCCTTTATAATGGCCAGAAAGCAAGCCTGCCCTTTGCTCCTGAGAGCGATGCTATTTGTATCTTTCCAAGGCCGTTAGCTAGCTAAACATCCTTAACAAGATAATGGAAAACTATAAACAGCCGGTATTCTGCTTGAAAAATGTGCCAAACCACAAGTACACAGACGATTGTCTTACAACAGAGGAAATGTCCAGCAGAACGACCCGGCTGAAGTTGGTCCTCTAAATATATGAGTTATTAAGCTCATTGTTGCTGCCTTTAAATATCATCACTGAGCTAATATCCTCATACAAGGAAATTATAATCATTTTGACGTGGCCAGAAAAAAATTTCCCTTCAAGATGATAGTCCTAGAACAATCACTCAAACAAGTAAGAGTTCCACCAACTGGGCTTCTTCCAACTTGTAATTTATTATTTTTATCTCGTTTTTAAATGGGGAGGGGGTCCACTCTTTATTTTTCTTTTAATCTAGAGCCTCACTAGATGGACATGTGGTCTGAGGACCAGCAGCGCTGGCATTACCTGGAAGCCCATCAGAACTGCTAGATTGCAGACTCCACCCCAGACCTACTATAGCATAATTTGCATTTTTGTAAGACCCTCACGTAACCTGTAGCCTTATTATGATTCGAGAAGAGTAGATTTAGACTCTAGAGCGAGGCTGGCCCTGTGTAGGGCCAGATAATAATTATTTCACACTTTGCAGGACATACTGGCGCAATTATTCCTCTCTGCTGTTGCGCTTGGAAAGCAGCCAAGGACAACAGGTAAACCACCGGGCGCAGCCACAGGTGCCCAAGGGCCACGGCGCAGCCACAGGCGCCCAAGGGCCCGGCACAGCCACAGGTGCCCAAGGGCCACGGCGCAGCCACAGGCGCCCAAGGGCCCGGCACAGCCACAGGCGCCCAAGGGCCACGGCTGGCAGAACTCTGCTCCAGAGGACTGCCCTGAATTCACGATTTTATTTCAAAAGGAAGTATGTGTAACACACTTTTATTTTTTAATAACTTGGCTTTTATTGAACCCATACTGACTTTTACACATCACAACACATCCCTTTGTAACTCCTTAGAAGCCACGATGTCATTAGCTAATCATTCATTTTTTTTCCTAAACTGACACCAAAATCGCTAGTGAACAGTATGTACAATCTACTTCCTTCTCATATATATAAACAAACAAACATATAATTGCAAAGTACAATCTTTGCACATAAATATACATCCCATATAAGTATAACATTTGAGATTGCTGGATGGTATCTTTGACAAATGACAGAATAGGAGCAGAATCAACAGCTGGGGATGTGAAGATACCACTGCAAGTATATACACATATATATGTAAATAAATATACACGTATGTCTAATTATATGTATATGCAAATATATACACATATGTATATATGCACACACATATACAAATATATACATATACACACATATGTATATAATATATATAAATACAAATATATAATTGCAAGGTACAATCTACTTTCTCCCCATATAAATATACATGACATATAAGCATACAGACATATACATGTATATACCTATGTATGTGTATATACTTGCAGTGGTATCTTCACATCCCCAGCTGTCGATTCTGCTCCTATTCTGTCATTTGTCAAAGATACAATCCAGCAATCTCAAATCTGAGTATTTTCAAGACCCCATGAAGTCATCTGTCTGGCCCAACAGACAGTCTGCTTATCTCGGGTCTACTTCCCTTTTGCCGATGCTGACTTAACCACTTCTAATCTGAAGACGGTTCTCCTTCCCAAAGACGATGGAGCAAAGGAAAAGGCTGGTGGGGAGGGGAAAAGTGGGGTGCTGAGCAGCAGGCAGGAGGAGTGGAGGTCAGGGGTCCTAATATCCAGAGTTGTATAGCAGATAAAGAATCAATATTAACGTATATGTCAAAAAACCAACAACGAATTTCAAATGTCTCAATAGAAAAAAAAAATACTAGGTGAGTGAGATGAATGAATACATTTGCTTAATCATTCCACATTGTATACATGTATCAAAACATCACATTGTATTCTTTAAATGAAATGTATTTGTTTATTCATTCATTCATTCATTCATTCATTTACTTACTTACTTACTTACTTACAGTTCTGGGGATGGAACCCAGGGTCATTCTCCCTTTGAACTACACCCCAGCCCTATTTTTTAGTCTTTATTTTGAAACAGGGTCTCACTGAGTTGCAAAGGGCCTCACTAAGTAGTAGCTGAGTCTGGCCACGAACCGCGATCCTCCTGTCTCAGCCTCCCAAGTGTTGGGATTATAAGCATGCGCCACCAGACCTGGCTGTACTCCATTATTTTTGCCAATCAAAAATATTAAATAGAAATAAACTCTAAAACACAAAAGAGGCATAACATGGATATTACTAATGACAACTAATATAATTATAGGCATTAAAATTCCTGAAAGGCAGCATTCAAACTCATGATTTATCCTTCAACTTTTTCAGTGGAAAAGTAAATCTTCTTAAGCTATGTAAACTCATTGACCCACATGAAACTATTAACTGCTGACTTTGCTGTTTTTATCCAGATCAAGACTGACAAAATCAGTTTGAAATTCAATTAAAACCCAAAGAAAGCAAGGCGCGGTGGCACACACTTATAATCCCAACATTTGGGAGGCTGAGACAGGAGAATCGTGGTTCGAGGACAGCCTCAGCTAATTAGTGAGGCCATTTGCAACCCAGTGAGACCCTGTTTGAAAATAAAGAATAAAAGTTGGGTGTGGTGGTGCACGCTTGTAATCCCCGCGCTTGGGAGGCGGAGACAGGAGGATAGCAAAGGTTCGAAGCCAGCTGCGCTGGCTTAAGAGACCCTGTTTCCAAATAAAAAAGTATAAAAATAGGTCTGGGAGTGTAGCCCAGCGGTAGAAGGGCTTCCAGGAAACCCAGTACTACCAAAAATAAATAAATAAATAAATAAATAAATAAATAAATAAATAAAATCACTAATCACCAATTAGTACCAAATATCACCATCATAACAATCATCCACACTTACTGAGGTGCATTATGTGCTAGGAACTGTACTAAGTGTGTTTTAAACATTATCTACTCTAAACCCTAGTAAGAACCAGGGCATGGTGGCGCATACCTGCAATCCCAGAACTCAAACTGTAGGTTTGAGGCCAGTTTTAGCATCTTAGCGAGGCTCTAGGCAACTTAGTGAGACCTTATTTACAAATTAAAAATACAGTAGGTCTGCAGTATAGCTCATGGGTAGAATGGCTATGGGTTTAAACTCCAACACCACACACACACTCCCAGTAAATAATCTGATTTTCCCTATTTTACAGGTGAGAAAAACAAGAGAGTGTAGCTAAACAGTGAGGAATATCAAGAGGCAGACCTGAGTAAAGAAATAAAAGCAAAAGTCGAAAGACCAGGAGATGGTCCGAGTGGGTGGGGGAAGGCATTAAAAAGGAAAGAAAAGAAAGTACAAAAAGAAAACAAGAAGTTTAAAAAAGATATTCAGGAAATGGATTGTAGAAAATCAATACAAAAAAATACAAATTAAAATCAAAGGTTACATATATCAATGGCAGAGGGAAACTTACTGTGCCAGTAACTCTCAGTCCCTGGAATAACACTGGGTGTTTACTCCCAGTGCTTACATGGTTTAACGTGTATCTGCCATTCTGTCCATTGATATTAATAACAGAAGACTGCCTGGTTGATACTAATCACTTACTCAATTTTTTTCCTGAACCAATGAACAAATGAATGAATAAATGGACGTGTGTCCACAAATACCTCTCTCAGGAGCAGTATATCCATTCAATGAGAAGCACATGCTTTCTGAGATGCTTCAAGACCCTTCTTTTTGTAAAAATAGCTAGCCTTTCTACGGAACGCCTACTGTATACCAGGAACTGTTCTCTGTCTGCTCTTTATATATCTATATATATATATATTAACCCATTCAGTCCTCAGGAAGAGAAAACTGAGTTGCACAGAGAGAAAACGTGTAGAGCAATCACAAGTAGTAGGGGCCAAATGGGAAGCAGGCCATGCACTCCTGCTTCGGAATCCCTGGGCTCTACCCTGATGTGTCTATATTCTGGTGAAGAATTCTTTGACATTTAGAGACGTCAAAAAATTGCAGCTCACAGGGACGTTAGAGAAAATTTGCTATCTCATTTTACAGATTGTGAAGCTGAGGCCCAAAAGGCTTCAGAGTTTGCAGAAACACAAGAACTAGCACCTACGTGTTTCTTATCCCCTGCCCAGTTCTTTATTCCCAATACCACACTGCCTCCTATAACCACTGGAGCAGAGCAAAGCTCACATGTAAAATCCTGAAGCTGTTACCTGTATTATATTAGTTTTCATGCACGTAAGGCAAAATGAAAGAAAGAAAGAAAGAAAGGAAAAGAAAAAAGGACATGGAGAGGAAAATTAGGACACACTAGAGAAAATTTTTACACACACACACACACACACACACACACACACATATATATATATATATATATTTTTTGGTAGTACTGGGGATGGAATCCAGGGGCATTCTATCTCCAAGCTACACCCTCAGCCCTATTTTTTATTCTTTATTTTGAAACAGGGTGCCGCTGAGTTGCAGAGGGCCTCACTAAGTAGCTGAGGCTGTCTGTGAACCCGGATCCTCATGTCTCAGCTTCCCGAATGCTGGGATTACAAGCGTGCCGACACGCCCGACTAAACTAGAGAAAATTTTCTGAAGGGGATCAAATCTTACAACAGCTGTTCTAATCCCCACCCCACGCCCTAAAGAAGCCCATGAATGAACAACAATGTTGTGGGAGAACCTTTTTGCAAATTTTGCAGGAGCAAGGTACCTATGTTGAAGACGGAGAAAGGGTAAAATGAGAGCCAATAGGAACAGAGAAAAAATGGAACAAGTGACTTGTGGGAGATTTTGGAAAGGGGCTTCCTGCAGGCCCCTGGGTGCTAAGCTTCTAAGCCAGGTTTGGCAGAGCACACCTGTAATCCCAGTACTTGGGAGACTAAGAATGGAGGATCGCAGGTTCAAGGCCAGCCTCAGCCAGTCCCTGAGTGGGACCCTGTTTCAATATAAAAAAATAAGCCAGGTGTGGTGGCACAAGCTTGTAATTCCAACGCTTGGGAGGCTGAGACAGAAGGATTGCATAGGTTCAAAGCCAGCCTCAGCTACTTAGTGAGGCTCTCAGGAATTTAGTGAGACCCTGTTTCCAAATAAAATATAAAAAGGCCTGAGAGTGAAGCCCGGAGGTAGAAGGCCCCTGGATTTCATCCCCAGTACTGCAAAAATAAATAAATTAAATAAAATAAGATAAAAAAAAAATAGGCCTGGGAGTGTAGGCCAGAGGCAGAAAGCCCCTGGGTCAATCCTATTATCACTAAATAAATAAATAAATAAATAAACTTCTATAAATTTTTATTTCTTCTTAAGTAAGACATACAAAATAACAGTTTAATCAAAATTAGTGTCCAGATTTATAATGAACATTTAACCTAGACAAACAGACAAAAAGCCAGACCGATCATCCGCATGAAATGCACAGTGTGACACGGCCTGGCCACCCCTTCTCCATGTGTGTAAGTGACCGCGTGCACTGCCGTTAGACCTCGCTGTGGCGATCAATATTGAGTAGAAGGTGGAGAAAATAGTGGAGACAGCTGCGTTCCACTTGCCCTGTCTCATATATCCATAGCCTGCTTTACTCTAGCTTTTATAATATTCCTTAGCCAAGACAGTTCCTGCAGTCTAGGAAAACAAATGGCTCTGAACCCTGTGAGTCAGAGAGGCCTCAGGCAAGAGAAGGAGGTGGGCCACCCAACAGTCCTAAGAAAGAGGTGCACCCCATGTGAGCACCCCAGGTCCCCGCATCCCACCTGGGAGGCACAGGGGGCCTGGGGTATTCAGGTAGACTCTGGGGAGTCTTCTTTCCCCAACTCACGTCCGCTGTCAACATTAGTTTTAAACTGGTTTCTACTTACTAACATGTTTATTTTTTATTAAATATCAGCAGGCAAGAGAAGGAAAACATGGTAGTGGTGTCTGAACAACACAGAGATGAGACTCAGGCTCTGAACTTCTCGCAGGCAGTCTCCCTGAAGCCTGTCTGAGCAAGAGACAGAAGAGAAGGCAGAGAAGGGAAGGAAGAAACAGTTGTATCTGCTTAGAAAATGGTGAGCGGGCTGCCGTTATGATCGTGATTTTTTTTTTTTTTTTAGAATTAAAAGGATCAAACTAATAGAATAAGTCGATCACTTTGTCATAAACAAAATTTTACCTTACGACCAGGAAAATACAAAGGAGCCAGCTAAAGGAACTCTCAGAGTACTCAAGACTTTTGTCCCCAAATGTCCTGTGGTAGATTGCTAAAGATAGCACTGATTCATTTTGCATAATATATGGCCAATTCCCCTTAATCTTTTAGTAAAGACGCATCCCAACACAGTTACTTCTAGACATTAACAACTGTGTTGAAAAAAAATTAAGAATTTTAAAAATCAGAACTGAATGTAGGTATATTCACATCAGATATTTATTTTTCAATGTACTCTGCTGAGCACTTCAATATCTTTGGAATTTACAAGTGCCAGAGAGAACTCACAAGAAGTGATCATCTTGGAAATGACCTTAATGAATTTAACTAAGAGTCCTTAAAGAAATTGAAAAGGCCATGTCAACATAATTTTTCTAGTTCCCCAGTAGAGGGCAACTTCTACACACTTTGACAGAAAAAAAAAAAAAAATCTCTACACACAACAGTAAGAATCACACTGCCTGTTTAAAATGAAACAATATAATTTATGCTTAGGAATGGATTTCACTAACAAGTAACTATAAGTTTAAGTAAGGTATTAGGAATTGAGTATATTTAGTGAATAACGAACATATATAAGTGTAAGTGCAGGAATTTTGAAAGTAGCAACCACTGACACCATAACAGAATTACCAGCAATTAAAACACAAAAGGGATTTGATCTGAGTCCTGCTCTTGAATGATCATCTTGATTTAATTTCAAGACTTTTAAGTGTAGTTAATATGAATTTATATTCTCTTATTAAGAATAGACCAAAAAGCAGAAGAAAACACTGAACATGTATAAACATGTAAAGGTATATAATAGAGTACTTTTGATACTATAAACTTTGAACTAATTCTTATTGGTGTTTATATTTAATGGCCTCAGACATAAGAATGTAACTACATATATATATATATATATATATATATATATATATATATATACTAATAGAGCACAATTCTACTATAATACATGTCATTACTACAGAGTATACACTAAAGTATTTTGGACATAATGTAATATATTTTCATCCTTTGGCTAATTCAACACCTATTTACTGAGCACTTGCTGTGTAGCAGATACTGTTCTAGAAGTCCAAAATACAGTGCAACAGAACTTACGAAATGCTCTGCCTTCTTGGAGTTTTATATGCTCTATAACAGAAAATACCGTATTATAAAGCCTTTTTTTTGGTGATACCGGGGTTCCTGGAAGCCCTTCTACCTCTGGGCTACACTCCCAGACCTATTTTTATATTTTTTATTTGGAAACAGGGTCTCCTAAGCCAGCGCGCGCGGCTGGCTTTGAACCTGCGCGATCCTCCTGTCTCTGCCTCCCAAGCGCGGGGATTACAGGCGTGCGTCACCACGCCCGGCTTATAAAGCCTTTTGAAGAGATCAGCCTTTAACATGAAGGCTTACCTGTCTCATAACTAGTGTCCTTTTAAAATTAAAACATTGGTCTTTGTATTTCATACAAAAATTACAAGGAAAAATTAAATGGCTTATAATTTTCATGCTCAAATCAGCCTTAGTAATCTTAAAATATAATACACGAATCCCATTACAAAAATTTTAGTTGTACATAAATGTGTGAAATTAAACAAAAATTTCTAGCACCCCGTTCAACCCAGAGACATTAACAGATTCTTGCGACTCCTTACAGAAACAAACATAGCACACCAGTACTCGTCTCTTTCTCTATCCACCAGCCCATTCATCTAGACTTTGTAAATCATTCAAATTTATAGTTTTCTTGAGCCTGGTGTGCAGGCGCATGGTTGTAATCCCTGGACTTTGGAGGATTGCAGGTTCGCAGTCAGCCTCAGCAATTTAGTGAGGCCCTCCACAGCTTAGTGAGAATCGGTTTCAAAATAGAAAATAAAATAGAGCGGTGGGTATAGCCACAGCCCCTGGGTAGAAAACTCCTGAGTTTTATTCTCACTACCAGGAAAAAAAAAACCTTAAATTTTCCTTCAGAGAATACTTATACACGGTGTTCTGTAAATAGCTTTATTTGGTATATTCCTTAGAGCTTTTCATAAAAGAATATAACTATACCTTATCTGTTAATTTGATTCATTTTACTTTTTTAAGGTAGAAGTATTTTATCCATCCCCAAATAACCTCACAATTCTAGCTTAAAAATGTTTACACAATATTGTCTATAATTGATAAGAGCTGTGATCTCTGGTGAAGACTCAGGATTCAAAAAACAGTCCGAGGAAACTACCTTTAATTTATTATAAAACAAAAAATTAAAATTAAAAGGAATAATCACCTGCTCTGGACAAAACCTCTCCAAAAGCTTCAGTCTGTCACACACAATTATAACAATCTTCCGACGAGTATCTCTGCTTGTGATTTGGAAACATTAGTATTTTTTAACCATGAAAATTTATAATTGGCTTTGCTACATAATCATCTATTTTTAGCTCCACTTAAATTTTTCAATAAACATGTAAGAGTTCATAGCATTGCTTTTGTAATATTGCATAAACCACATATTTGTTTCAGCATTTGGGTTAAAAATGCGGTCACCAGAATTTTAGAATTTATAAAAATATTATGCAAAATAAAATTTAAGGCACTAGGTGGCGCTGTGGGACCTTCCAGATAAGCCAGCTACCAAGTTCTACACTTTTACAAGTTAGTTGTATTTGATTCTATATATTTAAATGTATATTAAATATTGTGTATAGGTAAACCAATGCCACACACATAATAAAAGTAACATAAAGCAAAAGTAAAAGTTTTGATAAATGGCATTTTCCAGCAAGACTCAACCCCCTTTCATAATTCCATGTCTTAGATGTGTGAAGTTCTTCAAATATCTTCATATAATAAGTGCAATTTGGAGGCCTTCTTTCCAAACAATCATTATTTCTCATTAGCTTTTTAAAAAAGTTTTAAAAATTCTATTTATTTATTTATTTATTTATTTAATTTTTTTCGTGTTACTGGGGGTGGAACCCAGACCTATTTTATATACTTTATTTGGAAACAGGGTCTCACTAAGTTGCTGAGAGCCTCACTAAGTAGCTGAGGCTGGCTTTGAACCCGTGCAGTGCTGTCTCAGGCTCCCTCCCAAGTGCTGGGATCTCATTTGCTTTTAAAGTTATTTTTGTATACATCCAAGAGTAAAAACTATCAGTCATTACACATTATTGTCAAAGAAATTTCTACCAGGTGATTTCTCACACCGCAGTAATACTGCCATCTTCTTGGATTCTACTTTTCTGTTGTGTCTTGATGGGACTTCTTTACACAGAGTTGTTAATTCGGCTGCTGGCAGCAGGCAGATTGACAAGTAAATGTATGAATCGGGCAATGGGTGAGACAACAGAGAGCGGGGTTGGCCCAGAAAACACAGAATATATTTATTCAAATTCAGATGAAAATACCACAAACACACACAGACATGCATGTGTAAATGTGTGCACACACCTCACTATGCACGCCAAAGAAACATGTCTGTGGTCTGTGTGTGGTCGGAGGGTCACTTGTCTGGCACCGCTAACCAAGCCTAACATGTTCCTAAGCATTTACCTATGAACGACAGGGATAGCTCAAAGAGAACCCCCAAATTTCTGTTCAAATGACCTTTCAGCTGTCCTTCTGTTCAGCTGTACTTTATCACTTATGTATGTCCTTCCTTAAAGAACAGAAAATACTAATGATTTGGGAGAAAAAACTATAGTGATTAAAAGCATTAACTGTCCAAGATGCTACTGGCTCAAACAGAAGCACGGGCTGAGAGGCCTTTTTCTTATTTTTTAATTTTTTTTATTTTTTGGTGGTACTGGGGTTCCTGGAAGCCCTTCTACCTCCGGGCTACACTCCCAGACCTAATTTTACATTTTTATTTGGAAACAGGGTCTCCTAAGCCAGTGCGCGCGGCTGGCTTCGAACCCGCGCGATCCTCCTGTCTCTGCCTCCCAAGCGCGGGGATTACAAGCGTGCGCCACCACGCCCGGCAGCAAAACGAATTTTTAAGCAACGCATCATCCCAAATATTTTTAGCTGCCTTTGGAAAGCACTTTGAAGCCACACAGGAAAATAATATAAAGTCCCGTCATTTCTAAACTGGAAGAGACCACGGAGGCCCAGCAATCCTCTCGCTACTTCAGCCACACCTGACAAATCAGTCCTTGTTAAGAGATGGGCGCTGTGAAGCTGCCGTCTCCAGGGGAGGCTGTGCCACAGAAAGCCAGTGACCTGATGCTCGCAGGAAGCCATGTGGAAATCGTACTTGCCTATGAGTGGGGAATGCGCCTCACACCGGGAGCCCGGGCAGAGAAGACCATACTTCAGGAATTTGAAGGCTCATATTGTCTGAACACTGGCGAGGGTCTCCACCAACCCTAAGCATCATTTGGAATTCCTGGAGAATTTGGTGAGTTCGATACATGGAAGAAGAGCTGAACAGTTAGAAATAGCTTAGGCCCACACTGCTTAAATTCTTTCCGAGCACTCTCTAGACTACCTGCAGTGCTATCCGGATGACAGTCTTCTTGGCTTAGGAAGCATCTCGCTTTAAACTCTGATGCCAGAGAAGGGGAGAACCTTCTAGAAGGATGGTTCTCCCCTTGTGGTCCAACTTGGCTTCCTTTAGTTACTGAGGAAGGCTGCCTGCCAATATCAACTACTTTGACCATGCTCTCACGTGGCACTCTGGGTCTCCTTAGCATGCATCACGGTTGCAAATTTATGTAGGTTTATGTGATTTTATTTATGTCTCTTCCACTAGGCCATAAGGTCTATGAAGGCGAAGACCATGCTTATTTTTACTGCATCTTGTATTTCTTACACCTAGTGATGTGCCGGGACACGTAGATGCATGTAGGGACCCCATTAACTTTGTGTGTGTGTGTGTGTGTGTGTGTGTGTGTGTGTGTGTGTGTGTGTTGCTGGGGATTGAACCCAGGGGCTTGCACGTGCCAGGCAAGTGCTAGGGTCCCATTGATCCTAGCACAATTCTAATTGTGGATTCATATTATTATTAATATTCATAGTAATGTTAATAACATGTTATTAAAATACTTAATGTTAATTACATTTAATTTTTTCACAATTGTCCTATCCCACTGGACACATTCTTCACCGAACCACATCCCCAGACCTTTTTTTAAATTTTATTTTTAAGACAGGGTCTCACTAAGCTGACCAGACCGATCTCCAATTTGGAATCCCTCTGCCTTAGCCTCCCAAGGAGCTGGAATCACAGGCGTGCACTCTAGCGCCCAGCTTCAGTTGTTTCGAGTAAAGGATCCAGTGGTTTCTTGCTTCTAGAACTGATTAATTATTATAATAACAACAGGTCCTATTTCTCAAGCATGCCAGACACTATTCTACACACTTTGCAGGTGTGATATAAGTCTGAAAACCATCCAATGGGCAGGTACAGTATCACCTTTATTTAAAAAGAAACCAATGCATAAAGAGGTCAAGCGGCCATTTCTGAAGTGAGGATCTGAGTTCATAGATCTCGCAACAAACTGTTGTTCAGTTCTCTGGTAGATGGAAAGTGTTTATGGGCCTAGTATCCATTTGTGAGACTGAAATTCAAAATTATTGCATGTAGAAATCAATGACTAAGCTACAAACTTTAGGAAGCCAATCTGTAAACGAATGTCTCACTTTATTGGCTTGATAAGCATCCCATTTAAGTATGTTTAAATTGTAGAATGCGTTCTGAAATTATGCGGTATTAAAAAGTAACCATTTACCGGGCGTGGTGGCACATGCTGAGACAGGAGGATTGCGCTGGCTTAGGAGACCCTGTTTCCAAATTAAAAAATGTAAAAAATAGGTCTGGGAGTATAGCCCGGAGGTAGAAGGGCTTCCAGGAACCCCAGTACCACCAAAAAAAAAAAAAAAAAAAAAAAAGTAACCATTTTATGGGAAAGCTTTAGTAACTTTATATGTTAAATTGGTTAAAAGGGGGAAATATTTGTGCATTCTTTTTTTCTGAAAGTTTAAGAGTAGTCCAAGAACTAATAACAAGAGATGATATTCTCTTCTGATATCTAGAACTAACTATTTAGGTAAACATCTACTACTAGATTATAAATATTAAAAGCAACCAAAAATCTCAGAATTAAAGAGATATACACCCTTGCCCTGAATAGATTGATTTGAATCGCTACTTTTTAGCTATGTTTATTTCTTTACTAACACAGATTTTATTTATGTCAACTTGGTCATTTGAAATCACAATATAGTTTTATAAGTAGATAAATAAAAATCATAATTTCAGTCTACTTTTCTGTTATGGTAGCATTCTTAAAAATGTATGCTTCTAGTTGAGTGCAGTGGCACACTCTTATAATCCCAGTACCTGGGAGGCTGAGACAGTAGGATCTCACAGGTTTGAAGATAGTCTCAGCTATTTAGTGAGGCTCTCAGCAACTTAACGAGACCCTGTTTCAAAATAAATATAAAATAGGTCTGGGGACATAGCTCGGAGGTAGAATGTTTCTGGGTTCCATCCCCAGTAACACACACACACACGCATGCACACATACAATCTATCTAACTATATATTATATCTAAAATTATATTATATCTATATATTATATCTAAAATATATATATATATATGGTACTGGGGTTCCTGGAAACCCTTCTGCCTCCAGGGTACAGTCCCAGACACCTTTTTTTTTTTATATTTTATTTGGAAACAGGGTCTCTTAAGCCAGTGAGGCTGGCTTTGAACCTGCTCGATCCTCCTGTCTCTGCCTCACAAATGCGGGGATTACAAGTGTACCCCACCACGCCTGGCCTAATATATATATTTTTTAAAGAAGTATATACTCTCTATATACTATATAGATATACACAGGGCCTCTCAAAGAGATGCCATCTAGCTGAGATCCGCATCTTGAGAGGGAATGGCTGAGAAGAGTAGAGGGGGTGGGGGTGGGGGTGGGGTGCTAGAAAGTGGCCTGGGCTGGGGCTGGGGTGGAAGTGAGGGTGAGGGGGTTGGCAACAATGAGTACAGCGGCCTACAGATGAGACCGTGTGCTCACGAAGGCTCAGTGAAAGGGACCCAGCAAATGCCACCCCTCACCGCGAATCTCTCACAAAATCCTCGGTTGTATCTACTAGCCTTCTCGTCTAATAAATCAAAGAAAGGAAAAAGGATGCTTAGATTAAGAAACACCTCATAACCCAAATGGCAGCCAAACCAAACATCACCAGTGCTGCTAAGTTGAGACATGGTGGGAGTGGAAGACAGGGCAATAAAGTTAGGATCTTAAGACCATCCGAATCGTCTAATGCTGGTGAATGCTTTGTTCTCTGAAGAATATTTATTACTATGGTAAACTTACTCCTTGTGGAATTTTTGTTAGCAAGGAGTTATTTCTATTCAGAAATGGAAAATTCAAAGACCTAAAACCCTCACTGTATGGTAATCTATATTGCTTGTGTACTGGCGCTGTCTGCTTGGCCCCAACTCATCAATTATGTATAGAAATGTACAGCTACAGCAGTAGCCAGTGTCATGGGCCTGTCAGGGATTTCTTAAGAGGAACAAAAACATTTGATTGTGTCTAATCTTAGGAAGCACAGGATAGGTGAAAAGAGGAAGATCCAGGAAATAAAATATTAGTAATTCTCAATCCAGATATTGACTTTTTATAATAAATGAAAAATGAATGTTAAAAAATGTGCTGGAAATGAAACCAGAAATGTAACTAAAGGGGAAAAGGCTTGTAAACAGATACAAGCAAGGCTGGCATCAGCTCCTCGAAACCATACACTTTACGACACAAATTCACTTCTTATGTGTTTGAAGAAAAATAACAAATGGGGGTCACCCAGCTTCAACCTCTCGGAACCAAATTCAATGGATTCAGTGTTTACAACGAGAAGTAGTCATGTTATTTGAAATACAATGTCTTGAAATTACCAAAACGAACTGGCTTCCGAGGTGTAAGTTTTTTTTATCCTAAATGAATGAAGCCCTGTTTACAAACTGACCCAGGAGCACAAGGACCATGAAGATTAAATGTAATCTAAGATATCTCATGGAATTTCCCCCATTATACCAACACAGCAAAAGCTTTCAGTGGGATTTCAATAAATTTAGTTGTATACATTGCTGCAGAAATTTAGTTATTTGCTCTTTCTCTAGTGGATAGCTGGGGTAGCAGCTGGTGTGTTGTGTATTTAAACACAAAAGAAAGAATTCTTGTTTTCTCTCAGTACCACATAAATCTGCTTGAGAAGATTTGGAAAAATGATTTACCTTAAGTAAAATGACTTTATTTCCTTTCCTGGAAGGTATTTGACAAGCTTTTAAACATCTAATAGCCATGCTTTCAAAAAGCATATGGGTTTCTTCTGTAGATAACTACAGCACATAAAAACATATCACTTAAATTTATGTAAATTTTCCAGAACCACGTGTTCTTGAAGGTATATCCTCCTTCAACACTTCCTCCTCGGTAGAATTTTTAATGCTTGACTTTTTTTTTTTTTTTTTTTTAGGGGTTCCTGGAAGCCCTTCCACCTCCGGGCTACACTCCCAGACCTATTTTTACATTTTTACTTGGAAACAGGGTCTCGTAAGCCAGCATGTGCGGCTGGCTTCGAACCTGCACGATCCTCCTGTCTCTGCCTCCCAAGTGCGGGGATTACAAGCGTGCGCCACCACGCCCGGCAATGCTTGACTTTTATAGAATAATAATTTAAGTTGACATGTACATATCGCGAGGTAGTCAAGAATACCATACTTTTCTTTTATTGTGGTACTGGGGATGGAGCCCATGGACATTCTACCTCCGAGCTATACCCCCAGCCCTACTTTTTTATTCTTTATTTTGAACCAAAATCTCACTGAGTTGCAAAGGGCCTCACTAAGCAGCTGAGGCTGTCCGCGAACCCAGATCCTTCTGTCTCAGTCTCCCAAATGATGCGATTACAAGCATGCGCCACCACGCCTGGCTAAGATACCATACGTTGACATTACTTTGAAGAGTGTGCCAGGACTATCCAGGCTAGATCTCATGCCGTATTCCCTAGCCAAGTTCTGTAACATTAAAAACACATTTAAAAATCAGTGCTAAGATATTAGGAAATGATTGATAAGAGATGAGAACCAAATCAATTCTCTTATTTCTCAGATTTAAAAATGGGATTAATTTGCTGCTACATTCAAAGAAAGTAGAATTTAGTAAAACAAATCTCAATGAATGCCGAAATATTTTATTTTCTCAGCTCTTAATATTTTTAGACAAATTGTTTTTGCCAGTTTATATGTAAAAAAAATCCCATGCCAATTAGACCCACCATACACAGATTAACCACTTATTACTAATGTAGTGCATTAAAAAAGACAAAGTTATAATTCTACGACTATTATAGTTTGATTTATTGATTTCCATATTTTGGGTTACACACATGGTTAATCAAACATTTACAAATTCAGAACCTCACTAGAGACTGCTTACGAATACAGTGCCAATCTTGTATGGAGCAAAGGATGGGGTGAGGAGGGAGCGGAAAACTCACCAAGGGCTGTGTGTGCCTATGTGTGAGTTGTATGATGAAAAGATTATATAAAAAATAAAACTATACAAAATAAATAAACTGGAGGCTGAGACAGGAGGATCACGGTTTATAGACAGCCTCAGCTACGTAGTGAGGCCCTATGCAACTCAGTGAGACCCTCTTTCAAAATAAAGAATAAAAAATAGAGCTGGGGGTGTAGATGGGAGGTATAATGCCCCGGGGTTCCATCCCCAGTACTGCAAAATAAATAAATAAATAAATAAATAAATAAATAAATAAAGCCGGGCTTGTTGGCGCAGGCTTGTAATCCCAGCATTCAGGAGACTGAGACCAGAGGATAAGGGTCACGGCCAGCCTCAGCTACTTAGTGATGCCCCTTGCAACTCAGTGAGACACGGTTTCAAATAAAGAATAAAAAATAGGGCTGGGGGTGTAGCTCAGAGGTTGAAAACCCTGGGTTCCATCCCCAGACCCGCAAAAATAAACAAACAAACAAACAAACAAACAAACTGCATTATGACGTGACTACATAAAATAAATCAATCAAAGGTGACTAAAATGATTTCACAAAGATTTTTTTAAATGGTCTCACACAGAACAAATGTGGAGAAAATCTTCAGTAACCTGTTTATTAGGTGGAACGTGATTGCCATAAATTATCTCAGTCTTCAAAAATATATGATTGATAATTGCTCCAGGAGGTAAATAACTTGTCCAGCGTCACAAGACTCCTACAGACCCTCTTAACACGAGGGCTAACAGCCCACTGCTTCCTCCTCCTAGACGCACATTGTTTGGCTTCTGGAATATTACACTTCTGTCTTTTCCCTCTTCCTCTAGATATTCCTCATTTCACTGAAGCTTCTTACAAGGCTTTTCCTGACCACTCTATCTGCAACCCTACCCACTGCCTGGCCCCATGCATCACCTCTCCTACTAGTTCCTATTGCCTTATGTTGCTTTATTTTTGTCTAGAAAGCTTATCACCAATTGGCCGTGTGTTTAGTAATTTGCTTATTATCTGCTTCCCTTGCTGTTCTCTCACCCCTAACTAAGCATCACAAGCCTTTGTCTTTTCTCCCAAACTGCTGAGTAAACAAAGGGCTAGAAGTTGTGGGGCTGGGGTTGGAATCCAGATCTTTCTACCTCTAGACTTGTGTGTGTGTTTTTTTTTTTTTTACCACAGCTGGTTAAGTTGATAATATGATGCACCAATGTTAAAAGTTTCCAAATAATATACTTGCAATGAAATGATACATCTTTATAATGAATCCTATGGTATTGTCTTGACTCTGCCCACAACCTATAACTAAAGAAAACTGCTTTAGCCAGCTGTGGAGGCAGAATGTCTCCCTGGATTCAATTCCTTGTGTGTGTGTGTGTGTGTGTGTGTGTGTGTGTGTGTGTGTGCACATATATATGACTTTTCATTATCTTTCTTTAATATATATTTATTTCTATATATTTCTATTTCATATATATATATATATGAAAGCTAATGAAAAGTCATATCATCCAAGAGGAAAGAAAGTAACTAACTACTAGCTGTGTACTTTGTTCTGGGAAATATATGTCATAATATATGCGAATATATGTGCATGTGCATATTTCCAGATATATACAATTGATTTTTTTATTCTCATGGCAATAGTATAAAACAGGTAATACCAATGTGGAAACAAAGACTGAGGGACTATGAGGAAGTACGAGGGAGTAATTCATGGGTCTGTATAATTATATGCATCCATGATAAGTCTATATTTCCCAATCTTCATTTTCTACCTGAATGTGTGTGTGTGTGTATGTATATGTGTGTGTTGGTGGGGGTGAACACTGAGAGGGTGCTCAACCACTGAGCTAAGCTTTCAGCTCTTTTTCCATTTTTTAATTTGAAACAGGGTCTTGCTAAGTTGCTGAGGCTGTCCTCAAACCTGTGATCCTTCTGTCTCAGGCTCCCAAGTACTGGGATTACTGGCATGCACCACTGGACATGCTTCTGCCTGAAGTATTTTTGAAGTGGAACATTTAAAGAACAAAAGCAACTGCACAGTATTCTCTAGAAAGCTTTTTTTTTTTTTACTAAAAAAAAAATCCAACAAGCAGAGAAGGCAGGGAGATAAGGATGATTATTTCTTTTTTTAGGCAGAAACCATTCATTTGTCTCCCAGTTTAGTTTAAAATACTCACTGCGCTCCACAAGTCCATTACCCACTTTCCAGCTATATACACACAGAAGAAATAAGATTGGTAGAAGTAACTTCTTTGCTGAGAATGGCCTTTGGACTATAAATACCCAATCCCCTCTCCAGGTGGTTTTTATCCAAGGTCAGTGAGAACCACTTGGAGAACATGTCATCTGGAATTAGGGGGAGAGAAGAGGATAATGCTAGGGATTGGGAATTGTTCCCTCCTGGAAAAGCTTGAGGCTGAGAGGCGGGAAGGGGACAGGGCTATAATGGAAGCAAGTATGAGCTCTCCACCGGCCCAGCAAAGATGTGTCCATTTCACATGAGTCAGGAAACCCATGGACTGAATCATCCTGACCAGGATTCCACCTGCAGAGACAGATCACTAGGGGCCACGAGCTGCTGTCATGGTTCTAAAAGGATCGTTGCCCAGGCCTAGTGTTGGATTAGGATACTCCTAATGAGGCAGGAACACTGAAAAACTTGCAGAAGCACAAGAGAAGGAGCCAGCCTTTAGAAATGTGGACATCAAAGGGCGTCAATGCCAGATTACAGCTATTAAAGCCAGACTGCAACTCGAGACACAGGAGACTCCACCTGTTCCTCTCAAATCCCTCCTTCCCCTGTGCCTGCTTCCAGAAGGGACAAAGGCAGCAGCTCAGGAAAAGGGGAGGAGGCAAAACAAGGGCAAGAAAAGAAGCCTATCACAACTCTCTTCCCTGCTGCAGATTATTATCAGTTGATATGTAAAAGAAGGGGGAATTTTTTCACTTGGAAAAGAGATTGAAGTTCTGGCATTAGAAGAACTAGGTGTTTCAATCAACGGTCTCAATGCTGTGACCCCGAATACCTGATGACTACAACCTAGAGGAAGAAAGAATTGTTTGCTCACAGTTTGGGAGGTTTCAGTCAATAGTAGGCTAGATCATATCTGCAGAACTCAGGATATGGCAGTGGGAGGGAGGAAGGGAGGTAGAGAGAGGGTCACATATAATCTGACATCACCACCTGATATGACAAATCCATTAACCCATCAATGGATTTATCCACTGACAAGATTAGAACCCTATGAGTCAGCCGGGCGTGGTGGCACACACTTGTAATCCCCGCGCTTGGGAGGCTGAGATCAGGAGGATCGCACAGGTTCGAAGCCAGCCTCAGCTACTGAGTGAGGCTCTCATCAACTTAGTGAGACCTTGTTTCCAAATAAAATATAAAATAGGTCCGAGAGTATAGCCTTGAGGTAGAAAGCCTCTGGGTTCCACCCCCACCCCCAGTACCACACACACACACACACAAAAGGACCCTATATTTCACACATACTTGTGAATACCTGGGTAATAACTACTCAAATCCAAATCTAAAACATTTCTAGTCTACAGAAAGAGTCTTCCTATTTCCTTCAAGTCGATGCCTATCAACACACATCACTTTTCCTTATCTTAAACTTCATAAACATGAAATTGTATGTATGGACTCATTGGTACCTGATGTATTTGCTCAGAATTATGTCTGTGGGGGTTAGCCATGGCTTTTATAGGGGCAATAGTTCATCTTTCTTATTCCTATTTTTGTTCTATTTTTATGAATATATCACCAATTATTGATCCCTTCTCCTAATGAGAAACATTTGAGCTTTCCCCATTTTGGCTTATTTTTTTAAAGTTGCAATGAACAGTCCTGAACATATACATTATTCTGTTAGGGAAACACCTGAGAGAAAAGCTAGGCTCACAGGTTAGGCCTGTTCGGCATCAGTCGATCCTGACAGCAAGTTCCAAAGTACCTGAACCACCGTCCACTTGTTCTCACCAGCGACGGATGTAAGTAGAAATCGGCAGTGATATTTGTTACCGACGCCTTTTATATTTTAGCCATTCCGATCCCTGTGTAGTACAGTAGCGTCTTGCTGTGGCTTCAGTTTACGTTTTTCTGATGAGTTATGATGTTGGACCCCTTCCCATGTGCTTACTACGGATCTTGAAATCATGTTTTATCAGGTGTCTGTTCGTATCCTTACCCATGTTTTCACGGAACCTAATTGTTTTTTATTGATTTGTGTGAGTTATTTACATAATTTGGGTACAAGTCCTTTGCTGACTATCTGAAAAAGGATGTGTAAGTCATCTGTTGAATCTGTAGTGTGCCTTTTAGTCTCTTTCTAGAAGCCTTTGATAAACAGATGCTTTTAATTTCAATGAAGTCCAATTGATCAATCTTTTCATATATGGCTATGCTCTCCTACGCTGGGTGTGATGGTGCATCCCTGTAATCCTGGTACTTGGAAGACTGAGAAAGGAGGATTGCAGATTCAAAGCCAACCTCAGCAACTTAGTGAGGCCCCTCAGCAACCTAGCAAGGCTCTGTTTAAAAATAAAATACGGGGCTGGGAGTGGCTCACAGGTATAATGCCCCTAGATTCTATCCCCAATAAACACACACACACACACACACACACACACACACATGTTCTTCTAGGTTTTCTTCTAGAAGACTCAATATTCTAATACCTGAAAATGGCTGGAAAAAATATAGTTCATTCTGGAATTTTATCCAAAAGGGGGAAGAAGCGAATGTAAAGAGATGCTAATAAATGATAGTAATATTGCTTTCTGCTTACACCCAATAGACTAGCTTGGTCAATAAATCAGTTAGTTATACTTGGTTGGACTATGAAGATTCATTTGAGAAATAAGTATATCATGTCTTTTTAAAAAATGAACAATTCTCCTAGTGAGTATATGAGATACTCCTAATTTATTAGCTAAGTTTATTATAGATATGACCTACTTGTACAGAATCAGAAGACCTCCCATTATTGAATATACATTGAATGCCCTAGGGCAATCCACCCAAAGATGTACTTTTCATATCATTTGATTTTCTTAGACATGATATTTGCAATTGGAGTTTGTGTGTGTTGGTGAAAAAATGCTGGGCAGGAAACTTAAAACTATTTCCAGCTCTGCTCTGCTGCTAACTACCTAGCGATGGCTCATGCATACCCAGAGTCAACTCCCCATGACTGTATGTTACGGGGCTGGGTTTGGAGTTCCCATCCGGCTTTCCATAGCCACCCAATGGTCCTCAACTCCTCTCACCAAGGATGCTCTGCCTTTTAAATAACTGCCCAATATGTGTCTGCTCTCTTCATTCCCCCACACACTACTTTACTTTAAGCCACAGTTCTTTTGCCTTTCAACCACTGGACCAGCTTCCTAATTTAGTCTCTAGTTTAGCCAGGCTGCCTGAGTTCAAATTCTAGCTCTACAATTTGTCAATTAAACATTAGATATAATGTTATAATTCAGCATCTTTATCTGTAAAATGGAGACAATAATCATACTCACCTCTTATGACTGATGTGTGCATTAGATAAGTTAATATAAAGTATTGGAAAGGTACTTGAATCAGAAAGCATTAGGGCCCTGTTATGCTGCTGTTACTACTACTACATACGGCTACTACTACCACTGAAACTCATCTTTCTCTTCTCTAAACTCTTTGAAAGCAAATGTATTATTTATCTGTTTATATTCTTCCATATTGCCAGGCATAATTATGTCTCACATATTGTTGGTCCATAATAAATATTAATTGGAAAGACTGAAGAATATTTGCATTTCTTAAAAAAAAGTCAACGATAGAGTCGAAGGTTATTTTTTTGTGTGGATAAAACCGTTGCTATTTATCTCAGACTAAATCAAAGTTATATTTTATACGTAAGTAGAATGGATTTGGAAGACTCCAAAGAGTTTTTTTGATAGGACCAATTAAAACGGGGTGGTCAAGACAAAAGTAATAAAAAGGATTAGGCTGCTGATTCTTGCTTGTTTCTCTAAGTTCCCAACAAGTGTACTGTTCAAGAAAAAGAAGAGTCAATCACAACGAACGGCTCCTCCATTTGATTTTTTTAATAGTACCCTCACTGGAGGGATTGGAGAGTACTCACCGAGGCAGCACACTCAGGAAAGCAGATGGCCAATTTGGGGCAGCAATTTAAGTCACGAGGTCGATGAATAGATCAAAGTAACAAAAGAATCTATCATTCTAACCCTGATTGGTGTACATTCATATTACGTTATTATAACTTAAGACTGAGTAAATATAGAAAATAGTCTCCTCCACATTTGTCATTCATTAATTATATTTTCATATTCCTGGAATGGAAGTGCAAAGCAAAACGCCGTCATATAGTTACAGAAACACTGAAGACAATCCGTAACACGACAGGCATTTGTTTCCTTCTTATCAAGTATTAATATGTGAACTGTAATATTGAATTTTTATCTGGATGCCTAACTTGGTGAGGTATGGCAAACATTATAAATACAATTTAAAAATGGCAAAGTACACATCAAAATGTTACTTTAGCACATCATGGTAGATAGTAGTTGATTTTTTTGGTAGTGGTGGTACTGGGATTCCTGGAAACCCTTCTCCTGCTGGGCTACACTCCCAGACCTATTTTATGTTTTTATTTGGAAACAGGGTCTCTTCAGCCAGCGGCTGGCTTCAAACCTGCATGATCCTCCTGTCTCTGCCTCCCAAGCGTGGGAATTACAAGTGTGCACCACCATGCCCGGCCCTAGTAGTTGATTTTATGACTGTACTCTAAATTAATATTTACCTCTGCTTAACAAACACAGTTAACAGAAATTCTAATGTTAAGTAACTGAACTCAAGCCTAGAGGTTTAGTAAATTAGAAGTGTCTTACCATTGATGAATAACGCTACACCATTATTACAGTTAATGGTGATGAGATGGAATGATAGTTACCATGTTATCAATATCTGAAAAATTTGTTCAGGTTCCCCAAGGTCTCTGGGTATATATTTATTATAATGTAGAGCAATTTTACTCATGTAAAGTAATGTACTTGGTACCCAAATTCTGAGTTTAGCCTCATTTCCTACTGACCTTGAATACTTGGGCAACTTAGTCTCTTTTGTCCTCTTTAGCAAAAGTTGAATAATATAGTTTTACAATCCTTACCCACAAATCTTGGTGCCATATGGGTTTCAAATTTGTCAAATTTTCAAAGGTTATACAAGTTATATATGTTAAGTAACCATGTCCATGGGGTCTGGGGAAGCACCCTTTAATCAAACATACTGCATTCTGTAGCAAAACACATTCTCTTCATACTCATACTTAATGATGGAAATAAAGAATAAAAGCAGCTTCGTGTCATCTCAGGTCAGCTACTGTCTCCACCCAAACACACTTGGTTTTGATCTTGGTTTCTAGAGTTTTTCCATTTTAGAATGTGGAAAAGGAGCGCAAGAGCTAAAATTCCTACTTCAGGGCTGCTCTAAACGTAGAGCTCACAGTACACACTAAACCACAGTCAGCTGCCAGTGTTGCCCCTGTAATCATCACCATCATAACTTTGAAAGACTGGAAAATACACTAAATTGGTAAAAATGATCATTACCGCCTGGTGGAATTCCAAATGAGTTTTATCTTCTTTTCTATATTTTATACATTTAATGTAACGAACACTTACTGTTTTACAATAAAACAGCTTTATAAAACTTATCAAAGAATTTATTCTCCTTTCTTTGAGAGAGTTTACTTTCTTAATTCACTAAATTTTCTACATAGATTCTCTTCTCCATCTTGCAGTTTTCTCAAAAGACAAAAATTCTTCTGAATTTCCTGTGTTGAAAACGTTCTTGGGTTATAAAATTACTAGGGAGGGGGAAGAGTTTTAATTCTAGTCAGATTTTCTCTTCTGTTAACCTGTAAGCAAGGCATATTTTGTTATTCCCATTTAAAACATGGCCAGGTACGGTGGGACATACCTCTAATCCCAGTACTCGGAAGGCTGAGATAGGAGGATTGCAGGCTTGAGGCCAGGCTTACCAACTAATGAGATCTCAGCATCTTAATGAGACTATGTTTCAAGAATAAAAAATAAAAATGAGCCGGGCGTGGTGACGCACACTTCTAATTCCAGTACTTGGGAGGCTGAGACAGGAGGATCCAGGTTCATGGCCAGCCTCAGCTACTTGGTGAGGCCCTTTGCAACTTAATGAGACCCTGTTTCAAAATGAAGAATAAACATAGTTCTAGTTTACAGTCTGTCTTCTGAGAAACATTGATAAGCAATCTGTCAGGCTGGGATTGCCTGTGATTTCAAAAAAATATCTTTTCTTTTGTATTCCCATTAATGGTGTTTCCTCTCTAATCACACTATCTTTTTTTCTTTTAACTTTTTGTTTGTATAAAACAGATTTTAATGCAGTCAACACACTGAAATACTGTGTGTGTGTGTGTGTGTGTGTGTGTGTGTGTGTGTGTGTGTGTGTGCTATTTTGTTAAATTTTTTGGTTAAATTCCTCAAAAAAAAAAAAATAAGGCTGGGGGAATAGCCTGGAGGTAGAATGCCCCTGGGTTAAATCCCCAGTCTTGAAAAAAAAAAAAAAAAAAAAAAGGCTGGATGTGGTTCAGAGGTCAAATGCTCCTAGAATTCCCAGTACCAAACACCAAACAAAATCATGGTTTAGTTCATCTACAAGGCATTTTTTTTTCAGTTTCCAAAATCTTGGACTCATGACAGATTACAATGTATAAGTATGTCATATATAAATCTGTGAGCTATTAGATATCATAAGAGTAAGATGGCAAGATGAATACCAAAATGATTATATTAATTCTTTCAACAGTTACACTCTCTCCTTCCATGAAGGTATATTTAAAAATTGAAACTATAGTAAAAAAAAAAAAACAACAGCAAAACAAGACAAAAAAAAAACAGCAAACACATCTACTGGCCTTCCCCTTTGCCACGGGATACAGGGCTGTCCAACGGGACTTCTTACAAGGAAACACTCCATAACCTGAAGGGTCCCACACAACAGTCACAGCCGCACTATGAAGACCTGAAAGGTGACTAGTGCGACGAAGGAACCATGTTTTCAATTCTATTTAATTTTAACATTAATTGAAATTGAAATTGCATTAGCCAAATGTGGCTACTTCTAACATATTCGACAGTGCGGGGTCCACAAAACCCCGCTGTCCGTGCAGGACTGTTCAGTGGACACACCGAAGGCCTCTTTTAGTTTATAACCCTTGTGATGTTTTCCACGTAATCAAATGTGAGCACTCTTTTCTATAATCTCAATTGGAAAGACTCGCTTAAAATACAAATAGAGCCTTAAGCCTCCGTGAGCGAAAGTTTGTGCCCTTTGTGCGATCTTGGGGTAGTGGTGCCGAAAACTTGTCATTGTGTCCCACGTGTGTGCTTCTGAGGCTCATCCAGGCACCTACCTTACCAGCCATATCTAAGAAATAAATATGCACAAAGGGGCTTCAGACAGACAATAAAAACACAAGACCACCACAAAAAAACAATGCAGGACAATAAAAAAAATGAGTCTTCAATCAGAGAACTATAGCAAATGATAAAAGCAACTTAAAAGCCCGTCATGGCTTAAAAAAAAAAAAAAAAAAACCAAAAACCTCTTTAAATTCCACCTGAGCACAGAGCCCCTCTTGCTCAGTATTAAAAACTTTACCCAATTTTTGGAAAGATCCAGAAAGCTCTCTTTTGTCGTTCATTAGACTACAGCTCACAATTAACAGGGCCAGACTCCTTTCTGATGAATTATTCGTTAAGATGTCTGGCATTTCTTTGGGGCTCCTTACCTGCACGTCAGAATGGTTTAGGAGATGACACACGCGCGTATACTTTTGAGGAAAAAGGAGGACTTTAAGCAGAGTTTAATGCTAAATGAGAACAAGGGGAAGAGACGGGAAATCAACCCTTTTTAGTCAAAGTTGAGCTTCTGGCGAGCTGCAGGCAGTGCACAGCATGAGAGAAGCTGGCTCCAGAAAGTGCCCACGTGCTGTCAAATGAGCAAGCTTGAAGGCTCGATGGTACAAATATCCGTCAGTGGTGCCGCCAGAGCCTTCTGCAGCCGGCTCTGCTAAAGACCAAGCGCCTGACAGCCAATCACAGGAAATTAGTCCACTCTAAGCTTTGACCGGAAACTAGCCAGCTGTTGTTTTTATTATTATGGTGGCACTGGGGGTTGAATCCAGGGGCATTCTGCCTGTGAGCTACACCCTCAGCCTTTTTTATTTTTGTTTGGAAACAATGTCTTGCCAGGTGACTGAGAGTCTTATAAGTTGCTGAGACTGGCCTCTCACCGTGATCTTCTTGTCTCAGCCTCCCAAATTGCTGAGGTTAGAGGTGTGTGCCCCCATGCCTGGTGAAGTTGTTATTTTTGCAAAGGTAGCCTTCTTGCACTGACTTGATTTATGCAAAGTAAACAAAGCATCACTTTCTAACACGCTAAACGAATAAGACTTAAAGTATAAAAGAATACAACTTGTGCCCCTTTTCCTTCCCTACTAGGCCCATTAGATGGTCAGTCAATGCTGTGCAACAGATCTCGTTAGGGAGATTTTAAATTTCTATCACATTTACAGTTCTACAAATGAAGAGTTTCTCCCCCCAAAACTGCAAAATTTCGAACTAATCTGAGAATGAATTGGAATCAATAAGAGATTAACTCTTAGAGTATCTTGGAGTCGTATATAAAAGTCAGGATAGGGCAGTCAACAAAAGTGCTTCAGATATTAGTATTCAGTGTTTGGAGTTTTAAACCTTTCCTAGGAGCCCCAGTTTTGAGTAAATAGTGAGGAGTTCCTTGGAGAGCTACTGGATCTAGACTTGTCTTTGATTCCTCTTGAATACTTTCAGCACTGGGGGTGGGGACACCGAGTCTGCTATTTAGGAGTCAGACTCCAATTAGAAATCACGATCCAAGATTAGCATGCCTCTGAGGGCAGGGATGCTTCAGTCACACATTCCTCTGGCAGCTACCCAAGGAGTCCCTAGGTTCAAGTCTTGCCTTACACCTTACTGTCTGTGCGATTCTAGGCAAGTTATTCAGCCTTTTTTTTTCTTTTAATAATTTTTTTAATTGAACATAAATAGTATACATTTAAACTATATTTGGTGCCCTCTCCCCCCACCCCCGTTTTCCCTTCCCCCCTCCCACCAATTGTTGACCAGGTTAACCATGTCTTATTCATAATTGTACACATATTCAGATGCAGACCCTCATTAATTAAGATCAGCCTTCCTCCTCTCCTATCTTTCCATTCAAACTTTGCTGATATTTCCCCTCCATTATCTGGAGTCCCACTGGTATCCTTTGTGTTTCCTAGTTTGGGCATATTAGAGGAAACATATGTACCTTCTCTTTAGATTCCTAAGAAAGGTGGGAATAGATCCACCATATGATCCAGCTATACCACTCCTGGGTATCTTTCCAAAGGGGTTGAATTCAGAGAAATACAGCAACATATGCATACCTATGTTCATAGCAGCACAATTTGTAATAGCCAAAATATGGAACCAACCCAGATCTCCATCAACAGATGAATGGATAGCAAAACTGTGGGAAATACACACAATGGAATTCTATTCAGCCATAAAGAAGAACAAAATTATATCATTTGCAAGAAGATGGAAAGCCCTGGAGAACATTATGTTATTCAGCCTTTCTGAGCTTCAGTTCCTTAAGTAACATAGGGACAACAAGTTTCCCCACTCTCCATTAAGTAAATTCTACATGCTAATTATATAGTGCAGTACTTTGCACTTAGAAAACGTTAAAAAGTGTTAGCTAACATTATTATTGACCTTCTGGTTATGTTAAACATAACACAATAATTTAACTTTTATTAAATATTAGAGCTCAGGGAGAAAAGAAAATAGGATTTTGATAAAGGAAGGGGTTATCTTTCTTTGAATATGTCTTTACTGGCAGTATTGAAGCATAATTCTACTTTGGTAAAGATGTTTCTCTGAACTTTTATCTTACGAGTCGAGTCTACAGCAGACAAGCGAGGCTTACTCCTCAGGCTTGATTGCTGATAGAACATAAAACGAGTGGCGTTAGAGGCATTATCTCTGTTATTACAGTAAATGATTTATTCCGTAACAAAGCACAAGAATCCTAATATTATCCTATCTCACAGCAATCGATCATGTTCAATTTTAACTTTCAAATCTTTGTGAAACATCTAATGGTACTGCTAAGCATACAGCTTAATTGCATGGACCGCTGATGTGGACAAGACCACCATGAGTGGCCCCAGAAAGCTAAATCAGCATTGTGAAGGCTGAAAATAAAAATAAAAATAAAAAAGAGTGGAATTCTGAAGAAAAAGAGTTAACCCACTGGCTTAAACAAGATAAAAGCACTAAAAATAATCTGCAAAACAATTTTCTTCATGTGCTTAATAAATATGTGTCAGAATAAACAAAGATCACAGAAGCAGAAAGTAAAAAAAAAATCAATTAAAATAAAGTCACAGGGCATGGCAGAGAATTATTTGTGGCAGTTATTTGATATAATATGGTTAATATTTCTAGTCAGTCAAATTAACACAATTTTGCCACTGTAGATTTACAGTCATACCAGGCACGCTCCCAAGAGGCTAGTTCTAAGACTGAGTCCCAAAGTCCTTTTCAATTCTTTCTCTCTCTCTCTCTCTCTCTCTCTCTCTCTCTCTCTCTCTCTCTCTCTCTCTCTCTCTCTCTTTTTTTGCAGGTCTGGGGATAGAACCCGGGGGCATTCTACCTCTGAGCTACAACCTCTGCCCTAGTTTTTATTCTTTAACTTGAAACTGGGTCTCACTAAGTCGCGGAGGGCCTCACTAAGTAGCTGAGGCTGTCAGCGAACCTAGATCCTCTGGTCTTAGCCTCCTGAATGCTAGGATTACAAGCGTGCGCCACCAAGCCCCCCCCTCTTTTTGCAGTATTGGGGATTGGACCCAGGGGAATTCTACCTCCGAGCTACACCCCCAGCCCTATTTTTTATTCCTTATTTTGAAACAGGGTCTCACTGAATTGTAAAGGGCCTCAATAAGTAGATGAGGTTGTCCTCGAACTGCGATCCTCCTGTGTCAGCCTCCAGAATGCTGGGATTACAAGCGTGCGCCACCATGCCCGGCCTCAAAGTCCTTTTAAGCATAGAACAACTTAACCATTCTCTTCTGAACCCAAGTAAAGAGGAAGAAACCCTCCCTCAGGAAATAATATTCACAGTTTGCTACACATTCCCAGTTACCCTTTTTTCTTCTCTCCTTGATTTCTCCTTCAAAGTCCTTGGTTAGAAACCAGTCCATTTACTGCTCCATTTGTACCAACGGAGACGCTTTTCTTTCTTATCGGTCTGCCTATTCGGATCGTGTGTACTCTGTCCTGCTATTGATTGAAAGAAGCTCAGGCCAGGTGGTGTCAGCTTATATTCCTGGAGGGAGGCCCCTGAGCAGAGTGGAGAGGCACTTAAGGTCAAATCAGACTTGCCAGTGTTTCTCCATTAAATCGCAGGCCGCAGAGAGAAGGGCGCAGGATTCTCAAGCATGCAGACGCAGTAGCAGAATTCTACCTTTTTTATTTTTAACCTTTCCTCACAGAGCTCTAGAGGACTTTTCGTTACAGCAAACTTGACTTGGTGAAAAATAAAAATTATTTTAAAGCACTCTTCTCTCTCTCCGTGTCCTCTTCTTTTTTCTTTCTTTATTGTGTCTCTTACTCATCCTTCCAAAATGTTTAAAAGAAGAAAAAAATAAGGCAAAAAAGTCACTAAATTATAGCCCATGGTGTGTGTGTGTGTGTGTGTGTGTGTGAGAGAGAGAGAGAGAGAGTGAGAGAGAGCGATAGCGAGATCGAGAGAGAGAGAGAGAGAGAGAGAGAGAGAGAGAGCGATAGCGAGATCGAGAGAGAGAGAGAGAGAGAGAGAGAGAGAGAGAGGGAGGGAGAGAATGAATCTGGAATAATATTTGGAGGTTAATCTGGTATTTTCCTGAGATTTGAGAGGTAACCCGCACACTTTGAAGAAACAACGGGAACCACATTTGCCATCCAAGTGCTTAACAGCACCAGGAAAATTCCCCAGATCTACTCTCTGGAAGAAGCTCAGAGTTCATTCATTGAACGCTCTCTAGGGCACATTACATGCAAAGCACTTTTTGTGGAACTAGGGTTTAAAGGATGTACACAGTCCTTGCCTGCTAAGGAATTCACAGTTCATTATCTTAAAACACGATGTGCACTGTGAGCTGACTTGGACAGGGTATCACCAGACAGAACGACGTGGCCGGGACAGAGAGCTTGAGAGTCAGACAGACTGTGGTCCAAATCCACTTTCTCTAAGATTCTGGAGGATCTAGGAAAAGACACCACCTGCCTGAACTTCATTTTATGCAATATAACACAGACATGTTATTTACCTTACAGGGGGCCCTTAGTAAATGGCTAATAAATGCCAGTCATCTTTCCTCCTTACAGACAAGTTCAAGAGCAATTCCTTTGATCTAAAGGCAGCGACGATGATGGGAGAAGGGGCAAGAGAAAGATAGATCTGAAGGAGGGACTTGGAGAGAGCAAGCAGGATTTTAGTAGACAAGAAAGGGAACTGACTAGGGGCTGAGCATGGTAGCGCAGGCTTGTCATCCCAGGTCTTGGGAGGCTGGGACAGGAGGGGCGCAGGTTCAAGGCCAGCCTCAGCTACTTAGTGAGACCCTTGGCAATTTAGTGAGATGCGATATCAAAATAAAAATAAATAAATAAAAAGGGCTGGGAGTGTAACTCAGAGGTAGAAGGTCCCCGAGTTCAATCTCAAGTACCAAAAAAGGAAGGAAGGAAAGAAGAAAGAAAGGATGAAAGGGAGGGAGGGAGGGAGGGACAAAGGAAGGGAGAGAAGAGGGAGAAACTAGGGGATTCTTAGCAGAGGAGCATTATTAGCAAAGAAACAGGACTGCTAAAAGCACACAGCGTGTTTAGAGGCAGCAGAAGGAAGTGGGTAAGAACAAGAGTTAGTTAGACTGTGTGAGCTGGATCATAGGTCTGCTTCCTCCCAGGAGTGGCCTGGAGGTAAATAACCTGCCTACTCAGTGTATATCCACATAGCAAGAGCCTGAGTCAGCCAGTGTACTGAGGATTAAATGGAATGCATATATATATACACAGGGGTGTGTATAATATACATGTATACATACATATGTGTGTATGGATAATCCCCACTTACATATACAGGGCCTCACATGCAATAGACATTTTTGCTACTACTGTCAGAGCTGCTATTAACATTACCTTTAGAGAGTTCCCGATGGTTGGGAATGGCTTGAGCCGGAGGAGGACAGGATAGGCGTGGGTTGGGTTGTCAGAGTAGAATTTCTCATTGTGCCATTTGATTCCAGGGCCTCTTAGCACTTATCACATCACAGCTGGAAGCAATATTTTATCTCAAGTGGGTGACTGGGTTATTTCTATCAGGACACTCTGTCTCCATTGCTCAAATATACTCTGGCCCAGTGGTTCCTAAACTTGGCTATGCATCAGATTCCCCTGGGGAAAAGGATTAAAAACCAGGGCCTTTTAAGCCTAAATCTATGGATCACGAGATCTATAGATCACTACTCAGTACAATTAAGGTAGAGCCCAGGAATCTGCGTTATTTCAAAAGCTTCCCGGGTGATTCTGTTTTACAGCCATCTTCGGAGACATGCGTTCAGTCAACTCTGAGGCCAATTCAGTCCTCACTCTTACTGTCCACTAAATAAAGTAACACATAGCTTATCTATTAGCAATGGATTCATAAGGTGTCTAGCCTCCTTTTTATCTTGAATCTTATAAAAAAACACCTGATTCGTTTATACAAGGCATTACTCAGATTATGTCTTCCTTCTTAATAAACATTAAGTACTAGATAATATTCAATATTTAAATATTTTATGTTATAAATATGTATTTCACATTATTTAATATTTAAAATAACACTTTAAAGTAATGAATACTGACATATTTTGTAAGGTGATGGCACAAAGGAATAGGGAACAACAGAGATAAGTGTTACAAGTTACCAAACATTGGAAAATACCTTTTTTTTTTGGTGGTACTGGAAGCCCTTCTACCTCCGGGCTACACTCCCAGACCTATTTTTACATTTTTATTTGGAAACAGGGTCTCCTAAGCCAGCGCGTGCGGCTGGCTTCGAACCTGCGCGATCCTCCTGTCTCCGCCTCCCAAGCGCGGGGATTACAAGCGTGCGCCACCGCGCCCGGCGGAAAATACCCTTTTTGAATTCAGGATCAACATTGACAGAATAAGACGTTTGGCCATTATTTGCTAAATTCTCAGTTACATTTTTTGCTCTGCCTATTATGAGAAATCAACTACTTCATCTAGATTGCAGCAGTATTACTAGGAAGACTGAATTTTGCTTTGAAGAACCTTTTTGTTCTTTAAGAAGGTCTTGTCTTAAAGAATATCAATCAGCCCCACCGGAGGGTCCTACTTGCTTCACAAAACGATGATTTATTTCACCAAAATCATTTATTGCTTCTTAGTGTGCCTAAAGGCTTCTTGATCGTCACTCTACAAAAAGGCCTAGATAAAGTGTCTTCAACCATTTTTTTGTTCTTTGCATCACTGGGGATTTAACTCAGGGCCTTCTGCATGCTAGGGAAGTTCTCTACCACTGAGCTCCACCTCTGACTTAGAAAAAGAACATTTCTAAGCAATAGGTTGAACAGAAATAAAAATAAACATCTTGCCGGGCATGGTGGCACACACTTGTAATCCTAGTAGTTGGGAGGCTGAGACAGGAGGATCGCGGGTTCAAGGACAGTCTCTGGAAGTAGTGAGACTCATAAATCTAGTGGGACCTTGTTTTCAAATAAAAAGAAAATAGGACTTTTATAGCTTGGAAGTAAAATGATCCTAGGTTCAATCCCTAGTTCCACAAAAGAAATTAATAAACATCTCTGAAGTTATAGAATGAAAATAATTTTATGTGATTTTTAAATAAATAGGGCAGTTCAAGATACAAGGGTGGTGGGCAGGATAAGCACAAAGTGGCCACAAAATGCCATAGTAAAATTTGGAATTTATCCTGAAAGGAATAGAAAGATACTGAGAGGATTTTTTTTTTTTTACGATAAAGAATAGTAATAAAAAAGTCTAAGACAGTGCAGATGCTCGTTAGCTTAGGATGGGTTTACATCCTGAAAAAAAACCCATCATGAGCTGAAAATTAATCATAAATCCCGAATGCACACATCAGAGCTGTGCACCACTGTGCACCCAAGTGGAGGAACTTGGGTTCCCCTCGCGATCCCGTCACTGACTGAGAGCTGTGACTCACTGCTGTCGCTCAGCGTTTAGAAAGAGTACATGCCACTTATCATCAGCCTGGGAAAAGATCAAAATTAAAAGTATGAGCCTGGCGCGGTGGCGCACACTTATAATCCCAGTACTTGGAGGACTGAGACAGGAGGATCACAGGTTTGAGGCCAGCCTCAGCTAGAGTGAGGTCCTCTGCAACTTAGTGAGACCCTGTCTCAAAATAAGGAATAAAAACTAGGGCTAGGGGTGTAGCTCGGAGGTAGAATGCCCCTGGGTTCAATCCCCAGTTCCATAAAATAAATAATAATAATAATAATAATAATAATAATAAATTCAAAGTATGGTTTCTGCCAATTGTGTACTGCTTTCACACCATCATAAAGTAGAAAATTTCTAAGGAATCGCCACATTGATCTCCATAGTGGCTGAACTAGTTTGCACTCCCACCAACAGTGTAAAAGAGTTCTTTCCCCACATCCTCGCCAGCATTTATTGTTATTTGATTTCTTTATGCTTGCCACTCTGACTGGGGTTAGATGGAATCTCAGTGCAGTTTTGATTTGCATCTCCCTGATGGCCAGTGATGAAGAACATCTTTTCATGTATCTATTGGTCATTTGTATTTCTTCTTTTGTGAAGTGTCTATTTAGTTCATTTGCCCATTTCTTGATAGGGTTATTTGTTTTGCTAGTGTAGAGTCTTTTTAGCTTTATTTGTGTGTGTGTGGCTCTGGGGATGGAACCCAGGGGCATTCGACCTCCAGGCTACACCCCCTGCCCTATTTTTTATTCTTTATTTTGAAACCGGGTCTTACTGAGTTGCACATGGCCTCACTAAGTAGCTGAAGGTTGTCCGCGAACCATGGTCCTCCGGTCTCAGCCTCTCAAATGCTGGGATTACAAGTGTGCGCCACCACGTATATTCTAGATATTAGCCCTCTATCAGAGTAGTGGCTGGTAAAGATCTTCTCCCATTCTGTAGGCTTTCTCCCATTCCGTAGGCTTTCTCTTTAGGTTCTTGATGAGAAGAAACTTTAGTTTGATGCCATGTTACTTGTTAATTCTTGCTTTAATTTCCTGCACCTGTGCCTATACCACCATATGACCTGGCTCTACCACTCCTGGGTATCGTTCTAAAGGGATTGAAATCAGAGAAGTACAGTAACATATGCGTACCCATGTTCATAGCAGCACAATTCATAATAGCCAAAATATGGAACCAACCTAGGTCTCCATCAACAGGTGAATGGATTGCGAAATTATGGGAAACACACACAATGGAATTCTACTCAGCAATAAAGAAGAATAAACTCATGGCATTTGCAAGAAGATGGAAAGACCTGGAGAACATTATGTTAAGGAGATCAGCCAGGCACAGAAAGAGAAGGGACGTATGTGTTCTCTAATATGCCCAAACTAGGGAGCACTGGGGATACCAGAGGGACTCCAGATAATGGAAGGACAATCTCAGCAAAGCTAGAAAGGAAGGGTAGGAGAGGAGGAAGGCTGAGGTTTATCAATGGAGGAACTACATCCGAGTATGTGTAAAAGTATGAATATAGCATGGTTAACCTGGACACTCATTGTTGGGAGGAGGAAAGGGGGATTGGGGAGGGGGGAGGGCACCAAGCACAGTCTGAATGTATACCATTTTCAATATGGTCCACATAAAAATTAAAAAATAAAAAATAAAAAATAAATAAAGTGGAAACTTTTTCAATTGAACCATACTTAAGCCAGGGACCATTTGTTGTTCTCAATATTAGAATTGCCCAGGAAGATTTCTGAAACTAGCAATGTCCCAACTTCCCTACACCAGGATCTTAATTTACTTGGTTGAAGCCACCCATAATGTACAACCTAGGATGGGAAGGGACGGGCAAGCCTCTGAGAGGTGACGGCTAACGTGGGTCCTGGGAGAGGAAACGAAGAACTGTGGACCAACCGGACAGATGTCCAGATGGTAAATGGATGGCATGCACCAACTGGTCATGCATAGGAAATGAGAGAAACACGTAAGGCAAAAATTACCCCCAAGGTTCCTCTGAAGAAAATGGGCAACTGCAGACTCATTCCTTGGCCTCAGATTCGAATGGACCGAGATTTGGATCTGAATTCCCTATTTTTTATTTTGAGGCATTGGGAAGTTTTTGTTTTGTTTGTTTTTTGGTGCTTGGGATTGAACCCAGGGACATTCAACTTCCAAGCTACATATCCAGCCGTTTTTATTTTTATTTTGAAATAGGATCTTGCTAACTTGCTAAGGGCCTTCTTAAGTTGCTGAGGCTGGCCTCGAACCTGCAGTCCACCCTGTCTCAGCCTCCCAAATACTGAGATTAGAAGAGTGTACCACTGCAACAGATAGAAAGGTTATTTATCCCCTTGGAACATGTCACAAAGTGGAAATGATAACACTTCCCCTCAAAGAGATATTGTAGAGACCTAATGAGATAAGAAAGGACCCAACTCAGTGTCTGTTACACAATGGATCATCATTGGATATGTTTCCTTCCCATCCTCTGCTAGGCCAGACATAGTTGCTTTGAAAAGCAAACCATAGTGGTTTAGATTCCTAAGGAAACTAAATTTGTTTCAAGACATAAAGTCATTTTACCAGGGCACTTAACAAACACTACAATTTGTACATCTCAGAAGATGCAAGACCTTTAAAAAGACGTCTTAGATGTTGGAAAATAGTTTACCAATATTTCCAGAGACACAGATAAATTGAGAGAAAGCATCTGCTTGAATATTTGTAATTATTTTACTTGGTTGAAGTAAACAAGTAAATTAATTGAATTTTTAAAAATTTAGTAAAACAGACAGGGGGTTCAAAGTGAAAGGCTCATTTCAGAAGAGCATTCTGGTTTCAATGGCAAGGCCAGAGGCCTTTCTATACCAAAGGGACGATCTTGCCTTTGCATTGGCTTTCTGTTTGCCTGGAATGGTCTCCAGAAATCCTCACCACTAAGGTCTTCCCGACCCTCGAGGGTTCGTGGCTCCTAAATGAGGCCACCTTGCCCAACCTACTTAAATCATAACCTCCTCACTCCCACTCCAGTGCATCCAATAATCAGCCTTATTATCCCATAACCTTCAACCTAACTCTTCCTGTTTGTGGCTTTTCTTTTTTTATAGAACTCAATTTCCTTTCAATAAACAGACTATAATTTATTCATTTATTTAGTTTGTTTTTTATTGTCTTGTCTCCTCCCGATATGGTGCTGTAAGAGCTAAACAAAACGAAACAAAAAACCCTCATGTGTGTTTGCTGCTCTCACTGAACACAGCACTTCTGACAACAGACTTGGGAGGGGGTCCCCCCCCCAAACATCAAGCAGTTCTGCAGTGGACCCCAACTGGGTGTCCTCTAATTCCATTTGATCAGGACACTCTCTACCTGGAGACAGTGGCAGATCTCCCAGGTTGAGGCTCAGCCCCCTGAGACTGCCCTTCACTTTAGATGCTAATCACAAGGCCCAGGTTGTGCCCTGTAGTTATGACAACCATCTACGAACGGCGCTGCACACGACTCCCTTCTCAGGTTGGGTTAATTTGCTAGAGCAGCTTAGGGAACTCAGGGAAATACTTATATATATACTACAGAGGCTATTACAAAGGATCCAGGTAACCAGCAGGAAGGGGGATATGCTCAGAGTGAGGCAAAAGGGGAGGGATGTGGAGCTTCTGTGTCCTCTCCAGGTTGGCCAGCCTCCAGAAACCTCTATGTGGTCAGCCATCCAGAAGCTCTCTGAACCCTGTCCTTTTGGGTTTTATGGAGGTTTCATTACATAAGCATGAGTGACCTCATCACTGCCTATTGGCAATCAGGTTAACCTTCAGCCCCTCTCCCCACCCTGGAAGTCTGGGGGTGGGGTTGGAAGTCCCAACCCTCTAATCACATGGTTGGTTTCCCTAGCAACCAGCCTTCATCCTGAGGCTATTCAGGAGCCTACCAAGAGTGACCTCATTAGAACAAAAGATGCTCCTATCACACAGAAAATTACAAAAGGTCTTAGGATCTCTGATCAGGTACCCAGACCCAATGACCAAATAGTAAAAGAAAAAATTCTCTGAGAACCCCCATCTATAATCGTTTTAGAAGCTCTATGCCAGAGACCGAGAGACAGAGACTAGATTTCTTATTATATCACAATATCATAGATGTAAACTCCACAATGGCATGAATCTGAGTCTGTTGTATTAATTTGTATGTTCCAAATACCTAGAACAGTGCCTGGCCTATATAAGGTGTGAAATAATAAAGGACTTTAAAGTTGCCAACAAAATTCAAATTTATGGATCATATGCTGGTATTAAAGCATACTACTAATATAAAACCAAGTCATCAAAACTGATTTACTTAAAAAAAAAAGGTAAAGGAGTTGTTGAAACCCAAAAAAATTTTGTACACTAGTACTAATCAATGTTCCCTTTATTCTTCAAGCATCTATGCAAAGGCTGGAGTAACACAGGAAAGAGTATGTGTTTTTTGGGGGGCGGGGAGACTGAATTTGGAAGCAGTATTTTGGAGGAAGGCATGATCTAGTGATGAGAACAAAGATCAACATTAAGGAGTCTGCCATTTTACTTTTAAGCATATAGAGATGCTTTCTTGTACCCAAAAGAAAAAAGAAAAGTGGCATGAATCTACTTATCAACAATTTATCAGGGATACTACTTGCTTAGCCATAAAGATTACAATAATCTCTGTGTTTTATATCTCTGTCCCCCCCCTCCTTTCCTCTCCTAGTTTCAGAGAACATAGGAGAATGATACTAATATTCTAGGGCTTAATAAAAACATAATTCACAGTACAGTCCTTATTTCCTAAACATGGACACTGAGATTCACAGAGATATCTATACTTTCTTTTGACCAAACCAGAGCTGCCCCGAATGGACGCAATCGGCTAAGACTACCAGGACAGGTTAGGTGGGGATGACCTCATGAATTTCCAGAGAAGAAACTAAATCACATTCTAATGCTATACCTATGCTATCGAAAGAAGAAAAGGTGTTGAAGTCATTTAAATTTGCACGGATGGCATGACATGTCTGATTTCTAGTCTAAAGACTTCTTTCTTTTCTTTTTTTGTGGTGCTGGGGATTGAACCCAGGGGCATTCTACCTCTGAGGTACACACCAGCCTGATTTTTTTTTTATTCTTTATTTTGAAAAAGGGTCTAAGTTGCAGAGGACCTCAGTAAGTACCTGAGGCTGGCCGCAAACCTGGTTCCTCCTGTCTCAGCCTCCGGGAGATGAGAATAAAATAAATGAAGATTAGATAGTTTAGATAACTCTAGAGGATACAGATTAAGACAGAGAGCTAAACCAAATAAGTCTAAAGTCATGTAATAAAGATGCGCTTGATGGGTCCACGTTTGGATTTGTAGTGAGAGCACAGAGTCCACCGCGCCTAACCCCCTGGACTCCACATTTGAGCTCCATCCCAGGCAACTGAAAGCCCTATGGGAAGGCTGATGATAGAGGATCAGATAATCTGCAAAGCAGATAATCTGCTTCTCACAATTGAGCATTAGAACAGTCTAGCAGACCACCTGAGCCCCCGTAATATACCCTTTGCAGGCCCACATCGGGGCCTTTCAGGCTATTGACCCAAGCCCAGAGGCTCTGTGGACGCTCACAATTAAAAGGCTTTGACCCAACTTCTGACCTCAAAGGCCGCTTCCTGTGGAGAGTGTCTGAACTTGCCTCACGGAATTGCAGATGGAGGAATGCTGCCCACATCACATTCATTCTACTTTCTAACTCAGGAAACCATCAGTATCATATCTGTTCGAATCTATGCCGGTCCAACAGCTCAAAGCGGTTCTTTCACCTGTCTTTTGCAGAGGGAGACAATGCTCTTAACAATTCTTGCCCCTTACTCCTATCAAAAGTGGCATCTTTAGCACACGTATATGTGAACTGGCAGCTTCAGCTCTGTGTTTCTTTGATAGATTCAGTATCTTTTATTGGTACAGATTCATCAGGAGCCTCAGGAAGGTCATCAGTGTAAACAGGTCTTTGAGAAACTAGACTTTCAAAAATGAAAAAGTTATCATAATGTTGTCATTGCTGCTACTAGTAGGACAGCAAACAATATATTCTCAACCAATACAGCTGGTCTAAAATTAAATGAATATTTTGTCTTACTTACTTGTCAGTGAAACTGTGTGGATAACTTGAGAAGATAGGCAATGTGAGAAATAAGCTTCTCCAAAGCCAAGAATTCCAACTTTGAGAACTGTTCAGTTGGTAGGAAAAAAAAAATGTTAAATGGGCAATGTTGAGACTAGGAATTAAATACTTCATTCTGAGCCAATGTATTCCTTCTTGTGTTGGTTTATTCTTTCTGAGGAGCATGGTAAGAAGAGTCCAGCACTGAGTACTGAATCAGATAGATTAGTCCTAGCTGAAGGGTGTAAAATTCCTGAGAGAGTAAAGAATGGCCCAGTTCTTGTTAAATTACATAGTTCAGAGTTCACCCAGTGACCCATACTACATAAACATCTGCTTATCAGACAGCTGTCTATGTGTGTGCATTGTGTGTGTGTTGGGGTGGGGGAGACACAAGTATGAAGAGCAGGGAGAGAGAGCTGACTTCCTGTCTCTTAGAAAGCACTTTGAGCAACTTTGATGGCCACTGGGAAGAAAGCTATCCACAGGATGAGTTTTAGATAAAAGTATATAACAAGAAGTACCACCGGGCAAATGGAAAATTGTTTTAATCCAGGCATATCTTAGTTTTCATTTCTCCAGGTCAATCTCCCTATCCAAAGCAGAAAGAGAAAAGCAACAACAATAATAAAGCCTAAGGGAAAAAACTCGTCTTCTGAGCACACATGAATTTTCAGATGAGGCACAAGGTTGCCGGAATTAATCATGTATTCACTAATCAAATAATAATGCAGTAGTAAGCTTGTGATATTATATTAATTGTACTTGCAAAAAGATGATTATGTAATTTATGGGAAAGCAGAGAGTTCTGCCCTAGAAAAGTTACTTGCCATCAATGCGCAAACCACTAGATTTGGGTTATGTATTTCACATTTTTGAAACTAGAGAGATCCTGCCAACATTTCTTTTTAGTTTTAAAAGCAATTCAATTCACGGCATATGAATAATTTCACCCAGGGCATTAAAGTAAACAAGGCTAAAGGACACAGAGATGGACAGCATCGCAATTCAGAATGTAGGAAATCTGACCAAATTTCTTTTAAATGAGTCCATTTGATTCCCATTTATAATTGTACCAGTACACAGAAATATGAAAACTCCTACCTCTATCATAGAGGGTTTTTTCCTTCTACTTTTCTTTTTAACATTACTAAAGTAATCACTATACTTACAAAAACATATAATTAGCTAATACAATGTTTATCTTAATTCTTAGATTTCTGATGTTTATTCTGACATTTATAGTGAATATTTATTGACCTCGAAACTTATTAAACTTAAACAGTTCCAAAATCGCCAGCTGAAGAAATGCTGGCCATCATTCTGTCAAACGTTTCAATTTATGCCAGCTTACTCATTTAGACTTGGAATTCTCACAACAGAGACAGAGTCGGGTTTTGTGGGGCCTGAAGTTTGTATAGTTTGGAGGTCTTTCTTTAAGAAAGACATATAAGATCAGTTTCGTAGCCCTTGAAGGGGCTCGTGCACACGCGGGGCCCTTGCGTTTCTGTGGCCTTCAGTAACCACCTTTCATTAGTGGCAGGATGTAAAACAGAGCAACAAGTATCTGAAATCCAAGCCGGGGCGGAAACGGATCTCTGAAAGTTAATTATAAGAATTATGTGGATTTTTGTGAAATTGAGCCACTACGGAACCCCAGAAACCTCCTCTAACATTACCAGGCACAGTGTCAGGAGGAAGCTCAAGGTTAATCACTCATTTCCCCTTTCAATCTGTCTCAATTACTGTTATGGGATGCTTCAATTAGTCATTCTCTTTCTCTCCAGGGATAGGAAGAGATTACAGATAACTCATCCCAAATAGACTTCACATTTTGAATCCTTCCACCCTGCCAGAGGAAAACCTTGGATGGAGAGGAGCAGGATTTGCTCCCGTCCACTCTGCACTCTGTCAATGCCACTCTTTGATCAGACAAAGAGAAGCCATCAGTCTTCAGGGATGGAGCCATCCTTCCCAAAGGAGCGAGGTCTGTTTGTACCACACGCTCAGCCCAAGACAGCCCTAGGCGATTGTTCTTAAAACTACCCTTGGAAGGCCCTTTCCAGAAGCTAGCCCCTGAGACAGAGGGCCGCGTTATCAATCACCTAGACAGCGTTTATGCATCTTTCTACCCCTGCTCTCTACTTGTGACAAGACGGCTGCTTAGCCCTAGGTTCTAAAAATCCACAAAAGCAGACATTTCAGGGACCCTTTCGGACGCATTTGTGGCATCGATAGTTTATAGAAGACTACCCAGGAATTAATGATTTCTAAACTTAGAAAGAAAAATGCCCCCCATCCTTAGAAGGCATGCGATCTCTAGATTCTTGGGGTAAGGACAAAGGTCTACTCCAACAACGGGCTTCAGAGCAAAGGTTGTCTTTTTACCTTTGCAAAAACGAAGTAGTCTGGGCTCTGTCACCAAGATACAGAGATTATAATGCTGGGCAATTAAACAGGAATAGTATAAAATAACATGAGAGGATAAAGATTTCTAGCTATGATTTTAGTAACTGTTTATTCTCCCACGACTACATTTGCTCCAGGACTGTGTGAAGTGACCTATTCCTAAGCAGTTATTTTTCCTTTGTGTCATCCCTGGATTAATATGGTCATAGCACCAAGAAGGGCTGCAGTGACTGGTCCTCAGGACTCTCCCACCCAGTGGACTCTGGACTCCAGGGGAAGGGAGCGGGCTGGTGGAGGAGCAAGGGGCTGTTTTTCTTTTTGTATTCTTAGTGAGAAGTAGAATGCACTCAATGCATGAATTTACTAAAAGACCATCATGTAATGGATTAAATGGTGAGGTTTATTTTATTTTATTTGTAGTACTGGGATGGAATCCAGGGGCATTCTACCTCCAAGCTATATCTGCAGCCCTATTTTATATTCTTTATTTTGAAACAGGGTCTCACTGAGTTGCAAAGGGCTTCACTAAGTTGTAGCTGAGGCTGTGAACCGCAATCCACCTATCTCAGCCTCCCAGATGCTGGGATTACAAGCGTGGGCCACCACACCCGGCCAGGGTTATATATTTTTTTAAATTGCCTTTGAATTGTATCCTTTAGTTTAAATGGGAATGGTAATTAGACCAATGTTTTTGGAGTTAGCATGGCATACGAAGAAGAAGAAGAAGAAGAAGAAGAAGAAGAAGAAGAAGAAGAAGAAGAAGAAGAAGAAGAAGAAGAAGAAGAAGAAGAAGAAGAAGAAATAGCTGGGCGTGGTGGCGCATGCTGCTTGTAATTCCAGCATTTGGGAGGCTGAAACCGGAGGATTGTGGTTTGCAGCCAGCCTCAGCTACTTAGTGAGGCCCTCCGCAACTCAATGAGACTCTGTTTCAAAATAAAGAATAAAAAATTGGGCAGGGGGTATAGCTCGGAGGTCAAACGCCATTGGGTTTGGGGTTCCATCCCTAGATCTATAAAAAAAAAAAAAGTATTGAAGTTACTTTATGAAGACTGGCACAGAGGACACTCTTGATGGACTGAGAAATCCTAAGTAATTTTAATATATGTCTCCTTCTGGAAAAATAGTCCAAATCTCAGAGTTTTAAAATACCCCAAATGCATTTTAAATTACATCGCTTATTTCGGATGTCTTATAAAATTGCCTCCTAAATCCTGATATTCTTCTTCATAACATCTGTAGTGCTATACACGAGAAAAATCCAAAGCTCCATCTTGACTCATGAAATTCTTCCCTTTATGAGCCCAGGATATCTGGAGATGCAGTTTGGTGAGTATTAGTGGTGGGGTGAAGGGTGGCAGGTGTTAATCAGTATTGGTAAAATTTCCCATGATATCTTCCGACCCGACCTCGTAGCACTGTCTCCCATGCATGGCTCCCATATTTTTTTTTTTCATGAAGGCCCCTGAAACCACGGAGAGTTGATGGTCTTCCTATGGTGATCCGCGACCTCGCCGTGGAGAGTATTCCTGTCATCTCTGTGACCACAGTAGACTGTGCTTACAATCATGGATCCAGATGGAAAGCAGCTGTGCAAGATTAGGTGGTTCAGCTTGATTCTAGAAGACCCAAGTGGTCCCATAATATTTTGATTTCAGTAGTGCATTGCTATTTCTCTCAAATTTACTTAATTCTCTCAACCCTTAAGAGAGAGGTTTTATTACTGTCCCATTTTATAGATGAGAGCCCTGAAGTTCAGAAGGGCTAACGATTGACAACTAAGGACACTGAGATTCTCTTATCAGTCTGGCTCAGGAATCTTTATGAATAGTGATAATAGCAAAGCAACGATAATATTTAATACTTAGGGAGCACTTATTAGATGTTGGCCATATTCTAAGCACATTATTTATTTATTTTGTGGTCCCAAGGATTGAACCCAGGGGCATTCTACTTCCAAGCTATACCACCAGCTCTTTTTATTTTTTCTTTCGAAATAGGGTTGTTATGGTTATAGAATGTCCCCTGAAAAGGCGATGTATTAAGGCTCAGAGCTGAAGTGATTAAGCCATAGTGTTGTAATCATCAGCAGGTAAATCCATCATGATGGATTTACTTAGTGGGAACCTGGGCAGGTGGAGTGTGACTGGAGGACGTGGGTTCCTATGGGTGTGGCCTCAGGAACTGTGCTTGTGTCTTTGAATTCCCTTGTTTTTTTTTTTGTTTGTTTGTTTTGTTTTGTTTTCTCTCTCTCTTGCTTCCAGCCTCCAGGGTGGGAGAGCAGAGCCCTCCCTCTCTTCCTCTCTCTGCTCCTGCCACCATGCACTGCTTTCCACAGACACCTGCCTCACATGGACTGGACCCTGAAATCTCTAAAATCTGTGAGCAAATAAATCTTTCTTCCTCTAAGTCGAGTGGTCAGGTGTTTGGGATAACAGCAGTGGGGACGTTGACTAAGACAAGGGTCTTGCCAAGTTGCTGAGAATCTCACTAAATTGTTGAGGCTGTCCTAGAACCCGTGATCCTCCTGTCTCAGCCCTCCAAGTACTAGGATTACAAGCCCTGTCACTACACCTGGCTCTGCGCATTAGATCAGAAAAAATAACATTAGATAAGAAGTCAAAGTCTAGTCCAAATGCTTATACTCACTAACTTTGACCACTCTGGGTCTCAGTTTTCATAGATACACATTGAAGGTACTGTACCAAATTATCTCTGAGGTCTAACTTTATATTTTTAGTCTTCCCACATGAAATGGGGCAGTGGAAGAGGATCTTGAGAGGGGAACTGGAATACCTGAATGGAACTGGATTCCTGTTCTCAAACAAAGCAAAACTATATGCTAACCAAAAAATGCCAATAAATGAAGCCCTATAAAGATTTCATAGGATGCTCAAAACTATATGGTATATTAGTGCAGATTATAAAATGAAACTTATTATTTTAAAATATAATAAGTCTTACAAGCTACAAAAAACCTGATAAATTTAATTATACAACTTTTTTTAAACCCTATGTGACAAAAAATCATACAGTCAAAGATAAATGACTGGGGATAATATTTGTAACACTTGTAACAGACAGTTATTATTTTATGGCTAGCTTATAAAATCAATGTAAATGTTTAAGGGAAAATGGGTAAAAAAAAGATACGAATATATTTCTATGTATTTTGGGAGCTTAGCCTAGTTTCTTAAGAGAAATAGATGATAAAAAGGCCACTGATGGCCTAAATAATAAACTATGTGATCTCGTTATTAGTCTTTTTTATCAGGTTGAAGAAAAAGCACAAAAACTATATGAAGTGATTTGAGTAATAATAACTGGTTAATTTTCAGTATTGTTACAAAAATGTAAAACCAGGATACTGAACTAACAATGGAATAAAGATAAGTAAAGGCCAATTAATGTTTGAGAAACTGTCCAATCTAACTTATAATAAGTAATTGATAAGAAATCATATAAGCAGGGCCATAATAAATGGCTCAAGTTATTGATGATAAACTCTTAAGGACTTTAGAAGTTAGTAACACCTACTGTTTCTAAGGGTGTAGGGAAAGCAATGCTCTCACACACTGCCAGAAGGAAAGTAAAATGGTAGAGCCTTTTAGAGGAAAATTCTTTATCAAAATTAAAAATATAAATATTTTCAGTTCAGCAATTCTACTTTTAGGCTATAGCTTCAAGGTAGAAGGCCCCTGGGCTCAATCATCAATACCAACAAACAAAACTAAAACAAACAAACAAAAAAACCCTAAAATTAACAGTAAGATCAGTGCTTACTAATGTTCACGATCAGTTGTTTATTATAATTAAAGACTAAAAACAACCATATATGTTCATTATAATGGGCTGATTAAATTAAGTATGGTAAGCCTAGCCCATGAACTATATTATGCAGGTATTAAATAGGATGGGAGAAGATAGTACTAAGTTTTGGGTTGTTAGAAATTCCCCCTTTTTTCTTTTCAGTTTTAGAGTAAGGCATGTGATATTAATTAATTAATTAAATGTGTGTGTGTGTGTGTGTGTGTGTGTGTGTGTGTGTGTGTGTTACTGGGGATGGGACCCAGGGGTGTTCTACCTCTGAGCTACACCCCCAGCCCTATTTTTTATTCTTTGTTTTAAAACAGGGTCTCACCCAGAGGATCTCGGTTCGCGGACAGCCTCAGCTACTTAGTGAGGCCCTTTGCAACTCAGTGAGACCTGGTTTCAAAATAAAGAATAAAAAATAGGGCAGGGGGTATAGCTCGGAGGTCAAATGCCCCTGGGTTCCATCCCCAAGCCTGCAAAAAATAAATAAATAAATAAATAAATAAATAAATAAATAAAAAACAGGATCTCACTGAGTTGCAAAGGGCTTCACTAAGTAGTAGCTGAGGCTGTCCAAGAACTGCTATCCTCCTGTCTTAGCCTCCCAAATTTTGGGATTGCAAGCATGAGCCACCATGCCCGGCTTTATTTATTTTTAAAATAAAAAAAAATAAGTCTTGAAATTTTTATAATAAATTACCATATGTCAATTTTCAAAAGCATAAGCATATACAGGCACACACATATTTTACTAGTATTAGCATAAATATTTTTCTGGTAGAAAACATGAGAAATTTAATGCATATCCATTAGAAAGGTTGCAGTGTGATCATTTCATCTTTTTGCATCTATATATTGTTTTCATGTGCCTATCCTATGTATTTAAGAATGTAATTTTCAAAAGCAGAATATTTATCTAAGAGCTGTCTTAAAATGATGGGTCTATCTTCAGTAATTTGAAGAAGCAACCACTCTTACTGAAAAAACTCCTTCAGAATGTATGTCTACCTCTCAATATGGCAAACAAATCCGCTTCCCGTTTCTTTCTTCCCATAGCAATATCTTTCTCTCCTTAGCCATTTTTCTTTCGCAAACAGGACTCCAACAAAGGCAAGAACACTTCTGAGTGCCCGGAGCTCTCTTTCCTCCTCCGGGTGCCCTCAGTACAACGGACTTGTCAAATGCAGCTGGCTCTCCTCCATCCCTCCTACCCTCCCTCTTCACGTCTGCGTGGCCTTTTGTTAGACAAGAGGACATAAGTTTATCCGTGCGGCAGGTACTTAATATCTCTCTGATCCAAACAGCAATCAGAGAAGGTTGATAGTAACGTTTCTTTTTCCCAGGTATTCATAAGATCACTCTACTCGGTTCTATCAGGGGCCGGAGGTGAAACTCAGTGGGAGAAGGCTTGCCTGCTCATGCAATGCCCTGGGCTCCCCAGCAATGGAGTGGGGGGAGGGATCAGATGGATGCAAAGAAGTATCTCATTGCATTAAATTAAATCTGACTCCTAAGAGGTCAAGCATATTTTTGTTTATTGGTCACTTTATATCTTCCTGTGGTATTTCTTATCTTAGGTTCTACCCATTTGATCTAACTAGCTTATCTTTGGCTTATTGATCAGGCATTTCTTACATATATTCTTGATGGTTTTCCCCCTAAACATTTTTTGGGAAAAACTTTTTTTGGGGGGGAGGAAATTTTAAACCTACAGAAGAGTTGAAAAGAAAAGGATAATAAACACTACACAACCTTCTGCACTCACCAATTACCAATTGGTAACATTTTGCCACTCCTCCTTCCACCCTCTACCTCACTGTGACACTTCTCATCTGAAACCTTCACACAGTCCTGTATGGAGAAAAGGGGAGTGGGGAGGGAGGCAGGGGAGAGCCCAGCGAGTGTCGTACACCTGCCTGTCACCATCACTGGGTCTCACGTTATGATATGAGACTGAAGTGCACCAAGAAAAGTACAAAAAATAAAATAAAAATAATAAATAATAAACAAATAAATACATCAGCATGCATTTATGTATTCTGTGCCTGTTAATGCCTTCTGCTATCCTGGTCCTTCATATATCTCTCCTCTAGTACTTCCTATATCATGCATTTATTTTTTCCTTTACTTCAAATGTACTTCTGCTATTCTACATTATATCCAAATGTTCCCCATACTTTGAAGTCTAACTCAAATACCCTTTAACCCTTAGAAACTTCCCCTCCTAGTTGGGTGCGGTGGAGCACGCCTATGGTCCTAGTATTGGGAGGCTGAGAGAGAGGTCCACAGGTCTGAGGTCAGCCTCTGCAAGTTAGCGGTGAGACACTCAACAACTTAGTGTCCCTGCTACAAAATAAAAAGGGCTGGGGTCGTAGCTCAGAAGTACAATGCCTCTGTGTTCAGTCCTCAGTACTGAAGAAAGAAAAAGAACCTGCCCCAATTTTTCCTTCTGTTCTTTGTATTCTCTTCCACACCTCTTATTACTTGCTTCTTGGCAGCACAGTTATTTTAGGTATATCTCACATCCCCAATAGTCCAAAAGCACTGGAGGACAGAATTATATCTAACAGCACGTTATATATTTCACAGAGCTTAAAACAGCCACTTGCAGAAAGGAGACGTTTAATAAACAGCTGCAGAATCAACCTTCCAAAATCACTGGGTAAATGTAGGCTCGTGAAAGAATCCAGAGATTTTGGATTTAGATTCTTTTGCTAACCCGTTCAGACACCTTATGATTTTGTGTACACTGTTTAACTTGAACAGCACTGATATTGATAAAATAACAGCTTTCTTTTTCCAGATGTGTCACTTTACACCCTTGTGTCATTTCATCTTCACAACAGCTTTGTGAGGTTGGGATTATTACCATATTCGGAGATTAACTGTAATTATTACATATTAAACCTGAGCAAGAGCCAGTACCATGTCCCAGGTCACAGGCAGGATGTTGGCTTATGATTTTTGTCTTGCTTATTTTTATTTGTATTGCTTGCCTGACCTGAAGAGGTGGTCAATAAATGTAGAAGGACTTATTCAAAACTGGGCATTTACCCCAATTAGGCATTTAAGAATTCAATACTATTTGGACAAATCAACATCACCACCAACAACAACAACAACACCAAAAAAAAAAAAAAAAACCATATTTCCTACTAGATAACTAAAGAAAAGTTGGTATTTTCTGTTATCGCAAATAGTGACAACATGATCTTTGGGATTCTGTAAGAGACCAATTTGGCTTTTAATTTTTAAATTGATTGTGAACAGCAATAATACTGAGGCAGGGATCTGAAACATTTGCAATACTCAGGACCTGTTTCTTTGACGAGGGAGTGGGTTCTGGAGATAAGCTAGCTCATTTCTGCTCTGTTTGGATAACTGGTGATTCTTTTTACCAAAATCCTCCACACGGGAATCTGCGACTTCTCTACTCAGTATTGTACATTACCTTGGACAAAGCACAGGCCAGTCGTCCAGTGTCAAGTCCTCTTGCTCTCAAACAGGGGACCACAAGAGTCTGTGGGTCAAGTATAACCTTTCTGTCTGAACAGGATTCTGACACCTGACAACTGGGCTAGTAATTCAGTTCTCTTAAAGCCTCACGCCAAAGTTGTTGATAAGCCTTGCTCTTAAAATGCAAAAGGAAAACAATGCACCGTATTATCGAATTTCATTTTCCCCTCCATTGTACAGACATTTTCCCAAACCACTGCTACTTTAATTTTGGTCACTGCAATGGAACAAATGTTTGTAAGCTATTTGAATTTAATGACTGTATGCATGCATTACATGTAATTTTTGCTTTTGAGTCTAACTTTAGATGTGCCAGACAGAAAGTTTTAAAAGAAAAAAAAAGTAATTGTAATAGTGAGAAATATAAGAGCAAGAGGGGTCTTGGGAGAAGCCAAAGCAACTTGAAATGGAAAAACAGACAAAGCTTGACCTTTTCTCATCAGAGCGAGGGACAGATGCCGAGGCTAGAAAGGGCGCCATCATTCTGCTAGGTAAGTGGCGATGCGCTGTGTAATTGAAATGTCTTAAGTATTTCCAAAAATGTGACATGTACATAATACATCATCCGGACTTCTAAAGAAAATGTCTACTTTGCCCTTAAAGGGGATGTAAGTCATATAAACTCGTGCTTTTCCTACAATAATTAGTAATCATTCCCTAATTTCTGTTGGCTTCAATTTATTTTTAATTGATAAAGAAAAAATTTTACATATTTATGGGGCAGCCTGTGATGTTTCAATACATTATACATTACATGTTTAGATCAGTCTAAACAGCTGGGCGTGGTGGCGCACGCTTGTAATCCCCGCACTTGGGAGGCGGAGACAGGAGGATCGCGCAGGTTCGAAGCCAGCCGCGCTGGCTTAAGAGACTCTGTTTCCAAATAAAAGTATAAAATAGGTCTGGGAGTGTAGCCTGGAGGTAGAAGGGTTTCCAGGAACCCCAGTACCACCAGAAAAGAAAAAAAAATCAGTCTAAATACATCCATCTTCTTGAATACATCATTTCTTTATAGTAAAAACATTTGAAATCCTTTTCTTCTAGTATGTTGAAATATATAGTACTTTGTTGTTTCTAAAGTTACCCTGCTGTGCAATATTTCATCGGAACTTCATCCTTCTATGCAACAGTAATTGTAATTTCTCAATCTTCATTACAATTCTCACATACATATTATATGTAGTATACAAGGGCTTTTCTGCACTGGCCTCCCAAATCTGAACACCGCAAACGTGTTAAGAGGAAAACAATGTCAGGTGTCCATTTGTGACAGTGCAAATCAATGTCTCTAAAAAGAGCTGCCTGGACTCTGGGTTATTCTTGTTACCTAACAGGAAAACAGTCCGTGTGACCATTACGGAGGAAGAAAAAGCGTAAAGATACTGCTAAAAGCAACCAGAATTCTTTGACCTAATTTGATTGAGAAATAAAGTGTATCTCAGCCCCAGTTCAAAGTCTACTCAAAAATTTGGGACAAGTCCACAGAACTAGATCTCATGGAGTGGCTGGTCAATGGACAGTGACTGAGCCACTAAAAGGCAGATGAAGCCGGGCGTGGTGGCGCACACTTCTAATCCCCGCGCTTGGGAGGCTGAGACAGGAGGATCGCATGGGTTCGAAGCCAGCCTCAGCTACTTAGTGAGGATTTCAGCAACCTAGTGAGACCCTGTTTCCAAATAAAATATAAAAAGGGTCTGGGAGTATAGCCTGGAGGTAGAAAGCCTCTGGGTTCTACCCCCAGTACCACCAAAAAAAAAAAAAAAAAAAAGGCAGATGAAGTGTTGTCTTCCTAAAATCAATAGTCTTCTCTGAGGTCCCCAAACATCCCCAACTCTAATCAGTAATTGTCATTAAAAGTTCTCATTATGTGAAGTTGGGTAATTAGAGCATCTTGTGCTCACGGGGTGTACTGTGGAAAGAAGCCTGGGGGAGTTCATAAATTAGTGCCAATTCTCTCTCCCTCTGTCTACCATATAATCTGCCATGAGAGAGAAAAATCGTATTTATACACATTAAGGCAAAAGCCCACAGGCCCCTACAAAATTATCCCAAACATTAACTGTGGTTATTGGAGGGACCCCTATTTCATTATGTCTTAGGAATAAAAGAGATAAAGTTTGCCATCAATAACACTGAACATATCTGCTGAATCCCACAGATTCCGGGGCATCAATAATTCAACATCTTGTGGGAATTTTGTCATGGTGGAGATATGACTCTTCTGCAAACGGAGCTGAGGGATGCGCAGAGTGATCTATTCTTATATATGTGCGCCACTGCTGTGTGCATCCTGACACGCCGAAGAACACAGGATCCCGCTGCATCTCTACAATTTCGGAAATTCTGAATCCATATTACAAAGCCATTACGCATAAGATGTTGCATTCAGACATGAAGAGCAATTGTCATGATAGATCATTATACCTTTTAAATTAAAAGGACTGGTAGATATGTTCTGTTTTCCTCATCTTTGAGCATACATGGCATCACTCAAAAGACATTGAAACTGAGCTAGGTGTGGCAGCACATGCCTGGAATCCTAGCACTTGGGAGGCTGAGGTAGGAGAATCCGGGTTTGAAGCCAGCCTTGAGCAACTTAGGTAGGCCGTCATCAACTTAGCAAAACCCTGTTTCCAAATGAAAAATAAAACAGGGCTGGGGTATAGCTCAGAGGTAGAATGCTTCTGGGTTCAGTTCCCAGCACCACAACAAACAAACAAACACAAACAACAATAAAGAAAACATTGACGTTGAATGGTCAAGAGGCAGAAAAGGAGAAAGAAAAACATGTTGGCTCTTATATGTAATTTATATGTATACATATGTGTGTGGGTCTGTATGTGCATGTATGTGTGTATATATATGTGAGCGTATATATATTTTAGATTTACATGTTTATTATATTGCTGTATTTGCACACACAATCACATACACACACATCTATGACCCTCAGATTTACTGGAAAAAAAAAAAACTTAGCAGTGTCAATGATGCTACTCATTATTGTACCAGGGACTATCATCTATCTATGAAGATATGGCTAGCAAAAATATCCATCAATACTTATTTTCCCTGAAGGTTGCTTTACAATTCTTTGGGGGTAGGGAGTGCTAGGAATTGAATTCAGGGCTTTACACAAATTATGTGTGTGCTCTACCCCTGGGCCCCATTTCTAGCCCAGAGCCTCAGTTCTTACTGAGAGCTTCTGAATAGTTCTCAATGCTAGATACATTATTCCCTGGTTAACATTCTTCCTGGTGCTCTTAGAACGAGGCCCTAAATCCTCTTTATCAAGAGCCAAGGGGCTCTAGAGATCCAGCTGCCCTGTTTGCCTGAGCCTCATCTCAGGCACACTCCTCTTCGTTTTCGGAGCTTAAGAAGCAAAGGCCTTTTCTAGCTCTTTGAAAACATCATGACAATCCTGCCCCAGAGCCCTTGAACATGGTGCTCTCTCCACTCATAAATTCTGCACTCGGTAGATTCCTACCATCATTCAGATTTCTACCTAACAGTCAGTTGCTCAGGGAGGCCCCTCTGAACCTCCTTCCCACCTAAATAAATACTATGATAGGTAATAATGACTAAATGTGACTGTGTGCTAGGCACTGCACCCTACTCTTTATACCCATTTTTAAAATATTGTTTTCACAACAACCCAAATTATCATTGTGTGTGTGTGTGTGTGTGTGTGTGTGTGTGTGTGTGTGTGAGATTAGGGATTGAACCCAGGTGCTTTCTTCCCCTAAGCAATACTGCTAATCTTTTTATTTTTATTTATTTTATTTTATTTTATTTTTGGTGGTACTGGGGATGGAACCCTTCTACCTCTGGGCTATACTCCCAGACCTATTTTTACATTTTTATTTGGAAAAAGGGTCTCTTAGGCCAGCGCAGCTGGCTTCAAACCTGCGCGATCCTCCTGTCTCCACCTCCCAAGTGCAGGGATTACAAGCGTGCACCACCATACGCAGCTCTAATCTTCCTCCTGTCTCTGCTTCCCACGTACTGGGATTACTGGTGTGTGCCATCACGCCCAGCTAGCTGCATTATTATTATCTCCATTTACAGATGTGAAAGTGAATCTCAGATTGAGGAATACGTGCAGGATCACAGCTTGTCAGTGGTAGAGGAGGAGCTCACCGAGACATTCTCCCTACAACCTTCTCTCTTTACACTTTATACTCTTTGGTGAAGCTTATCACAAAACCAGTGGCTTATCTAATGTCAACTTTCCACGCTAGGCTACAACCTCCATAAAGGCAGAAACCATCTCCCTGTTCACTCTAGAAGAGACATTGTGCTGATGTTGGGAACATGGAGGTAAAAGAATGTTTCTTGTTGAATGGATGAATGGATGGCACACTGAGTAATTTTTATCACAGAGAAAAGAAAGGCTAACTTAAAATAGTTTATGATGCGTTGCAACCAATCAAATTTAAGTGCTGAATTTGGAAACCTAACATAGATATAAACTATTATTAAGCTTCATATGAAGTCCAAACCATTTCATCATCTGAGTATGGAATATATGAAGCAAGTCTTTAGGGGAAAGCAGTGCAGTTTGCACAACTAACTATACAGGCACCTACCAAGGAGAGCGATTATTCAGGACGCCCTTTGAAAATTCAGTTATCTATAGCTTTCAGAGTAGGCTCAATAGCTCTTAATTCCAATTTCAAAGTATAAACAAATTTAAAAATCTCGCTGAAATAGTATGTGTAATTAAGGTAAAATTGTTTGACAGACCCATGAACGATCTACCTCAATAAATACTGCTCCAGCGCATTAAAACAAATTGGGTATTATTCTGTATTATTTTAAAAAGTCTAATCAGAGTGATTACAAATTTTTTTTAAATTTTTTTATTGGTGCACTGTATTCATACATCACAACGGGATAAAAACTTGTGTAGCCATACATGCACACATCTCCCAGTTAGCCCCAACCCAATCCCCACCCCGTTCCCTTCCCATCCCTCCTTCCCATGCTTGGCTTAGTGGTTGACATCTAATATTATAGCAATTTATCCAAAATTAACAATGATAATCTCACATAATTCATCTGTCTGATATCAAGCTTTTGATCACTTAGAATTTCTTACAAAATGTTTTGAACTGAGAATATAAGTCCACTTCCATTGGCTCCGGGGACCGGTAAAAGTTGGCCCTCTATGCCAGATTCTCATAATCCATGGTTACAACGTGAATGAAAGGCGCATGTCATTCTGTATTTTTTAGACTTTATCATAACATCTTTTGAACTTTTTATTCACCAGAACAAAATAAGTAGGTCTTGTTTCATTTTCTTCCTTTCTACAATACAGTTAATGAGCACTGAAATGACCAAAAATATGAAGCAGCTTATCATTCAATTTTTTTCAAGGAGCACAAATATTTCATTTTCAATCATTCACTGAAAATCATTAGCTGTATTAGATCAGTGTTTCCATGAAGACACAAAGACAAAAGTCTTCAGCAAGATATTAATGTAGAGAGCCTACAGGGGCCAAATATATACACATAATAAACATGAACCTCCTGAGGAAATGAAAATATGGAAGAACCGGGAGAAGATCCAAAGATATTTCTAAGTCTCGTCTTACCCATGAGATCACATTTCTCCAAATTCTTATTCACAGAAGTACAAAATGAATAATATATATTTTTAAAATTCACTAGGTGTGGTGGCACACACCCGCAATTCCAGGGCTTTGAGGCTGAGACCGAAGATCCCAGTTTCAAAGACAGCCTCAGTAACCTAGCCAACCCTGTTTCAAAACAAAAACAAAAACAAAAACAAAACAAAAACAAAATAAAACAGCCCGGTATGTAGTGCATGCTTGCAATCCCAGCATTTGGGAGGCTGAGACAGGAGGATCGCAACTCAAGGACAGCCTCAGCTACTTAGTGAGGCCCTTTGCAACTCAGTGAGACCCTGTTTCAAAATAAAGAATAAAAAATAGGACTGGAGGTGTAGCTCAGAAGTAGAATGCCCCTGGGTTCCATTGCCAGTACTGCAAAAACAAACAAACAAACAAACAAACCAGAAAGGGCTGGGGGTAGGGGGAGGTAGCTCAGGTAGAATTACTCTAGACACAAGCCCCAGTACCACAAAAGCAAAGAAACACTCATGCCTTTTTAGACACAAATAAACTTTGTTTAGCTCTCAGAAATGTTTACAGGAACAATGTTCTCCGGTCAACATCTCCGCTTCTTAAATGACGCTGCTCCTGGTCATTTCCATTGTCCCCTTTAAATCTCCAAAGTTATTTCCTGTTACTTGTTCCTCCCTTTGATGCTCCTACTATCATGTATTTCATATATTTATGTGCACATGTCTCCATTTTTAAAGCAGAAGTTCATTCAGAACAGGTTTTGTTTCTATGACATTGTGAGCCCCCAACTCCCACGCCCCCAGTAATAGATGCAAATAACAGAACAATCCACCTCATAAATGAATGAATATGTCTCCTTGTGAGTCAAACAGTGGGGTGCGATATATAATTGCTCCCAACATATACTAACATCAAACCTGCCCTTTCGTGTGAAAATATAACCCATATGAGAAATCAAAACAAATGTGGTTGGGTACAATGGCCCACACCTGTTATCACAGTGACTTGAAATGAAACTTGAAGGTCAGCTGTGCAACTTAGCAAGACCCTATCTCAAAACTTAAAAAAATATACATAAAAAGGGCTGCGGATGTAACTCAGTAGTAGAGGGCTTGCTTGGCATACCTATAAAACCATAGCTTTAATTCCCAGTTCCAAAACAAACTGAATTGTTCTCCTTATAGAACAATCTATGATAAGCCCCCCCCCCGCCCACTCCCACACACAGTAACTATTCCTTCTTCTCTCTGGCTCAGATCTATCTAACAGGTAGGTTGCTTGGTGATGTCCATCTGAAGGCCTGACAAGGTAACAAGATTCAGGTAGATGAACTTAAACATTTGACATGTCATTTCACAACTCAGTCACCTGCTTGATTCAATTCTTTGACCACATAAAGGGACCATTATATTGACTTCTAAATAAAGGGACAACTAATTAAACACAGTAATTCAAAGGGCTCTGTATGTGGAGAGAAACACGGATACTGGTAGAAATGCCTATTTTAGTGGAAAGTGCATATTTAAATAAAACGTTCCCTCCGGTGATGGACATTTTACCAAGAGCTCTAAATAAAATGCATTATTTTGTGCATTATGGTATGAAAGTCAAGAGCTCATGAAAGTAGAAAAGGTTGATAGTTTTAGATTACATTACTCGAAATAAAGAAGAAATTGTTGCTGACATCACCTTAAATATACCACATATTGACATGTTTTTGAAGAAATTACAGTTTTGTGGCACAAGTCAAAATCAAATTTATTTCAATCAGCTACAGCATATTTTTAAAAACAAAAACATATTAGGATATAAACATATGAAAAGGCCTTTATCAACTTTGCTCTTTATGTACAAAATTTTAAAATCCCTGCATATTTGCAAGCAAAAATCATGCACACTGGTCAAATTATAGAATTATGTATATATCCATTAAAAGAGTAATTTATGCACACTCAACACACACACACACACACACACACACACACACACACACACACACATTCCTGACCACTACTTCCTGAAAAGTTCCCTGAAAAGAAAAGTATGGATGGAAGGATTGGCCCCTTTAGAAATTCAGTACTAAATGTTTAAAACCATAAAAGGAAAAGTCACTGAGATTTACACATATATAACAAAAGAAAAAGGGGAAGAAAAACAAGAGAATTAAGTCAAACACTCTGCTAACTGAATTCAGACTTTGGGATTTTATAGGGCATTAATCTAATATACACTAAATTAGATTTTCAAATTCTGCAACATTTGATTTCTTTTCTAAAACCGGTTTACCCTCAATCCCAGAAGTTTTTCTTTCAAAGATAAACTACAATTCTAAGTGGGATTTCTATTCAACTAGGAGCTCTCTTGTTGTTTTTTTAAAGTATTTATGAATCATATTTATGATTTTACCCTCCCAAAACATTACTTTTGACTTTAATAAAGTCAAGACTGATGTAAGAACTAAAAGTCGGTTTACTGTGGATTAAATAATACTCATTTCCAAGCAGGGCCACCTGCACACTCTTTGTCAATTAAAATAATGTCAGAAAAAGTTTTCAGGCATCTGGGAATTTCTTCCAGCTTAACAACTATAAGCAACAAGAAAGTCACCCAGGAATTTCAGGATAAGTCTGTTTTAGAAATATGACCTCAATAATGTATATCTATATAGAATTGATCAGAGGTAACCTTTCTGGCCTTTCCTGGACCAAATCCTTCAGCTGTAAGAAACTCAACAATACAACATAAGAGGAGAAACTAATGCTCAAAGAAAAACTGGGTGGAGCAATCATAAAAGAAGGCATTAATGTTGGACAGGGACTCTAGGAACCAGGTGGAGCTGTAAAACTAGCCAGCCCTCGAGGAACCCCAGATGAATAATATGTCACAAGCGTTTCAGCGTAATTGATACAGCATTGGTATTTTCTGAAACATCAAGTAATCAGAACACAGTCAGTTTTAGAAACCTCTTGAGATTTTTAAAAATATTTGGATATACACATTCATGAGCAAAGCCTATGGATGAGCACGGGGAAATGGTTCTACTCCGTACTGAAAAATCATAGGTAAATATCTTTACATAAGTCAGTGTCCTATAACTTGACATTTATTTGGTAATGAAATATTAATCAGGACATAAGGATGGGTCGCACAAAAAGCTATTGCTTATATACACTTAAATATACACACGGGAATGAATGTATTTGATGTACATTCAGAAACACATCGAAGTCATTCACTAACTAAGCCAAACGTGAGAAGGAGGGAGGAGAGGGAGTGGGGTGGGAACTGGGGAAGGGCTAAATGAGTGATGTGTGTATGTATGCCTCCACCATCTTGTACCCCACTAAGATGTATGACTACAATGCACTAATAAAAAAAAGGTTAAAGAAAAAAATACACTGATACTCAGACAAATACATATAATGAATGTGTGACACCCATTCTAGCTTATATTTAGTTATCTTTCTGGTTTAAAACATAGAGGAAGTAGTATCAAGAAATTAATCACAAAGGAAGCGGGAAAAAATTAAGATCAAGAAAGCCAGATGCAGTAAAGAGGAATCTAGACTAGATCTACTTCTTTCCCCACAGTGGAACACTTGTTATGAGAAAAGTAGACAAGCCTTGGACCAGTGATCAGGAAGTCCTTTAATTCGACATAATAAGAAACCGACTTCTGGACCAAAGCATGCTGGAATGACTACACTACAGAAGAGTCTTGGGTGATGTCAAAAGACAGGAGGGGTGAAATGTGGCTTTGTAAAGGCCGTTAGAGACAGAAACAGAAGACAAGTCCATCCTGGAGGAGGAGCAAAGAAGGCAGAGGGGGAATAGCCCTTGTGGGAGACTTGATGTCCTGCGTGAACAGGGAGCGCAGACCAGGGGCTTTGTGTAGCTCAGTCCTGGGAAACGGAAATGATAGAGACATGAACAGGACAACTTCTGATCGTGGTAACCTGGCTGTGAAGGAAGCGAAGCAGGTTGATGGAGTAGAAGGTACTGAGGAAGTGCTCAGGGAAGGCCACTGTGCAGCTGCCATGCCACACCCGGGGCCAAAGGGGTGAGCCGGCCAAGAGCTAAGGAGACAAGGCCAGACTAGGGGGACGGCTGGTGCAAGGGCCCCGGGAAGAAAGTACGCGTGGTGTGTTTGAAGAGAGAAAAACCGTGTCGCTGGTGTGTGTTGAGCGTGGTTGGTGATGCAAGATGGGGCCACGGAGGAAGCGGGAGTGAATAATAGGGTCCTAGTGGGAATTTAGATTTTATTCTAAGGGCAACAGAAAAGTAACAGAAGTTTTAAAACTGGGAAAGAAATTACTTTGGCTAATATATGTGGAGTCAGAATTTTAGGAAGGGTAGGAAAGAAACAGGGAGACGAGTTAGGGGGTAATAACTGCATCATGATTGGAAAGAGTTGATGGCATCTTGCATTTGGATATTAAGAGACGTATGTTTAGGGTCGATCCAATAAGATTTTCTGGTGAATCAGATATGAAGAAGGAGAATAGAGAGAAAAAGAGAAACTAAGGAACACTATTACGTCTAAGTAATGGGCGTGTAGAATGTTCCCGAGAAAAGTTCAAGTACTGGCAATGCAAAAATGCCCAGAGGTCAAATAACTGAAACAGGGCTCTAATATCATCAATGTATAAAAATTGACCAAAGGATTAACCATGTGAATGGATTTACTGGGTGGTAACTTGGGCAGGCGGGGTGTCCCTGGAGGATGCAGGTCCCTGGTAGCATGGCCTTGGGGACTACATCTGTCCATGGTTGCTTTCTGTCTTGCTCAGCTTTCATCTGCCACGCCACGCCACCATGACAGGTGCCTTAGAGATGGCCCACTCTGGGCTATGCCTCTGAAACCATGAGCTGAATAACTTTTTCCTCTGGATGTCGTTTGTTTCAGGTATTTTAGTCACAGCTACAGAAAAGCAGACTAAAACAGGTTAGGACTGTTGACTGAAGTAAGAAATACAGAGGGAGTAATAGTTCCCCGATGGGGAGATCAAGACTTCTGTTTTGCACATTATAAACCTGAAAGGCCTGTTCAATATCCCAGTGAGACAGCAAATAGGGATTCTGATACTTGAGCCTGGCATTTGGGAGAAGTCAGAGATGAAGATGTCAGTTTGGTAGGACGAGCGTTTTGATTTTACATAAAACCACGTGCTTGGATGACTTTTCCTAGGAAAATACTGGAGACAGAAAAAAGGCCAGAAGCTACAACCAAGTCCCAGGATAATCTGTTATTTCAAGATCACGCAGACTGGTGCTCGGCGCTCATGAAGGGAGAAGAGCGGCCAGTGATGTGGATGGAGACCCAGGAGAAGGAAGTGTTGTGAAAGCAAAGAGGAAAGCGTGTTACGGGAGCAAGCCGTCAGCGGTGTCCGGGGCTGCCGGGTGTCTGAGGAAGACCGGAAAAGGGAGCCACCGCTGAGCTGGGCACGAGAGCGAGGCCAAGTGCGGAGTAGAGAGCTCAGGAGACTCGATGGGAGCAAATGTGTGTGTGTGTGGGGGGGTGAAGATTGGGACAGGTGTTTCAAATTGTGCTTGGAAGAGAAGTGAAATGGGGCAGTGGCCAGAGGGGAACTTGAGCGGTGTTATCACTGCATGAGCCAGCACAGGTTCTCGTCCATCCTATTCTGGCTTCTAGGCCTTAGTATCAATACAAATATACACAATAGGAAGCAGGATCCTGAGTTACTGAGTTACTGATAAAGTCTTATGGAAACATTCATGGAACATCTATTAGATGCAGGTCACTGTGGCAGGAGCTAGAATAGACCCTGTGGAACGTTTCCATAAATTTGGTTCCAAGGAACCAATAACAGTAGGCCAAGTGTCAGTTTCTGTGGACCTTCTGCAGTTCATATCTGATATAGTCATGAAGGGACAGGTTATTAACAAGCGCTCTCATGCCACACACACACACAACACACACACACACACACACACACACACACCTCATTAAAACACACATGATCAAACTGGACTTGATGATGAAGAAGGAGGAGGAGGAGAAGGAGGAGGAGGAGAAGGAGGAGGAGGAGGAGGAGGAGAGGGAAATTATCTGGCATGCACTGAAACTTGCACAAAATGTATACTGAGACATAGGGAAAGTCTACATTTTGTATAAATGTGTAAAGAAAGTTAGCAATAAGGAAGATACCCTGAAAAGGTAGAAACAGAAACTGAAGGTATTGATAAAGAAAGGAATGTGCAAACACTGAATGGCCCCAAGACGCAGAACAGCTAAAACTTGCTTCCTGAGCACAGTCAGAGGGACAGCAGCCAGCGCTTCAGCTGGGCTTCATCGGTATTTTTCCTGGAGGTCACAAGCACCTCTGGCGGCAGGTGATAACCATCCTGCGTCCCTTCCAACCTCCACGGGTGCTCACAGTCGTCCCTGCCCCTCAAGCACTCCCTCGGCCTCTCTCCAGCTTGTGGCCACCATCTGCCTTGGCTCATCTTCTGGGTGATGATGGATGATTTAATTACAGAAACAAAGGTAAGACCGAGAGACCAGGAGAGAGGCCAGGCAGGGACTAGAGGGCAGGATGGCCCTCTGGCTGTGGCCCTTTAGTAGTGAGCTTTGTGTGTCCTGCTGTGCAGGAGGCTTTTCCTGTCTCCAATGCATTCCCCAATGATCCCAAGGAAGAAACTGTGACAACAGGGGTGAGAATTTGCCCCAAATTCGCACAGCTGCAACAGAAACTGAACTGAGGCGTAAAGCCAAGTGTGTGGGACCCTAGATACCACTCTCTTCCCATCCCATCCCAACCCACCGTGGATCAGATGCACTTCAAACATGTTGAAATGGGAAGAAATTCTATAAAAATAAGTCAAACACTGCACAAATATAACTCATTCATGATTTGAACCTTCATTTTCTGTTCAGATTGTACATTTGACTGAGGTAAAAATGAAACTAAAATAAATCTTATGATACACTGTGTGTGTGTGTGTGTGTGTGTGTGTGTGTGTGTGTGTGTGTTACTGGGGATGGAACCCAGGGGCTTTCTACCTCTGGGCTACACTCCCAGACCTATTTTATACTTTATTTGGAAACAGGGTCTCACTAAGTTGCTGAGAGCCTCACTAAGTAGCTGAGGCTGGCTTCGAACCCGTGCGATCCTCCTGTCTCAGCCTCCCAAGCGCGGAGATTACAAGCGTGCGCCACCATACCCGGCTATGATACAGTTTTTTTAAGAAAACAGGTTAAAAGATGATAATGAGACATTTGATATTGAACATTAGAATTAGACGTTCTAATCAGATCTGCATAGAATGGAATAAAAATTCTAAACTACACAATCACTTTGTAAAAGATACATACACACACACACACACACACACACACACACACACACAATCTTCAGATGTAATTGAGAGTTATTTGTAGTCACAATACTTCTTTGGTAGGAAGAGCATTTAGACCCTAAAGCTGGGAATGGTGGGCGTGCTTTCTAATCCTGGGTGAAACGGAGGCTCTTTCAGCAAACATAGGGCAGGAGGATATATTTACTCATATAGCTATATATTTATTCTATATCTAACTCTTTGTTTTGAAGTACTAGGGTTGAACCCAGAGGGATTCTACTTCTGAGCTAAACCCTCGGCTCTACTTTTTATTCTTTACTTTGAAACAGGGTCTCGCTAAGTTGCAGAGGGTCTCACTACGTAACAGAGGCTGGTATATCTAACTCTTGAATGAGCTGGTGTGTGCACGTATGTCTCCACCATCTTGTACCCCATTAAGATGCATGACTACAATGTATGCAATGTACCAATAAATAAATATATAAAATATTAAAGAAAAAAGAATCTCCCTTTTCTAACAGTGAGAAACCCTGTTTGCCAAAAGTGAGAAACTCATTCATTGCCTCATACCTCCTGCATCTTAAGGGTCTCCAGTGCCTCATCAGCCCCAGCCATCTCCATAGCCCCAGCCCCAAAGGCTGGCCCAATCCTGGCTTCTTTGAAGGGAGGGAAGGGAACCAGGCTAATGTTTATAAAGAGGAGGAAAGGAGAGTAAATGAAAAAGAAGGGAAGATAGGGCAGGGGAGCAGGAAAAAGAAGTCACCCTCTTCCTGCCGGTCACTCTCCCTCCTTGAAAGACTGTCTGGGACTAATCTTCCAGTCCAGCACTGTCTCTTGAAGATATTCTGGTTGCTCGTACAGTTTTAGAGAAGCCAGCTGTCAGGTGAGTTGTTGTTTTGTGTTGTTTTTAGAGAGTTGCTGAGTTCTCTGAGATTTCCTCTTTGAACAGCAGGTACAGTGGCTAAGAACACAGACTTGAGAGCTGGGTTGTCTGGGTATGAATATCCCCAGTCGGACATACAGTAGCTGTGTGATCTTGGATTTTGTGAATTTTCTGTGCCTTACTGTTCTCCTCAATAAAATGGGGATACTTGTGATCGTGTTTCTCCAAGTGAGTTGGAATAGCCAGCCCTGTGTGTCTTAGGGTTCTACACTGTGGACTCAACCAACCATGGATCAGAAATACTTTGGGGGGAAACTGCATGTGTACTGAGCATGTGCAGGCTTCTCCCCCTTAACACTATTCCTAAACAAATACAGCAGCAGGCAATGATTTACATTATAACATATATAACATTAGGTATTATAAGTAATCCAGAGAAGGTATGGTTTTCACTGAGGGGGCGCCTTTCAGGTTTCTAGGTTTATGCAGTGTTCCCAGTGGCAGCTAACCACCCAGAACATGCTCCAGGCTACGCTTTGTCCATCTGTGTGCGACTTAGCATCTAACTATAAAAGTCTATCACATCAGCCGGGCGTGGTGGCACATGCTTGTAATCCCCGCGCTTGGGAGGCAGAAACAGGAGGATCGCGCAGGTTCAAAGCCAGCCGCACGCGCTGGCTTAGGAGACCCTGTTTCCAAATAAAAATGTAAAAATAGGTCTGGGAGTGTAGCCCGGAGGTAGAAGGGCTTCCAGGAACCCCATTACCACCAAAAAAAAAAAAAAGTCTATCACATTCTTAAGTGTGTAACTTGGACGTTGAATAGACAATCAACATAAACATAAATTCCTACAAGTGGAATTCCTGACCCTCCAGGAGCAAGCTGAATGACAAAGTAGATATCATCTTGAAATTTAGGGTTAGAAATAATTCAACCTTTGACTTCATGTAGTATTTTTATAAGGGGGGGGGGACACATTCTTGAAGTCCTGGTTTCCTCATTTGTACTGTAGAAATGCTAATAATTATTGTGAAGAAAATACAGTGCTTGCCAAGTGTTTAACATAACACCCAATCCTCTATAATTTGATAGATGGTATAATTACTGCCGTTAATATTCTGTTTTTAATTTTTATTCCTATTGTTAAACTACCAACTAAAAACTATATCTATTTACCTACACACCAACAGTGTGTATTTCTATACCTTTCCATTTTAAATAGGTCTTATGAATCTGAAACTTGCTGAATTTATAAATGGAAAATATCTGCTTTGCACAGATAGGGTTTCCAGTCGAGTTACTTATCTTTTCCTAGGTCTGCTGCTCATCCAGGGCTGTTTTTCTGTGAAAGGCCAGTTTAAGATCTTTGCTTCTTTTTCTATCGGCATTTGTTCCTCCTTGATTTATAAGAATTGTTTATATATTAAAGGCAAAAAAAATCTTCAACTGTATTTTTTGTTGTTACATGAACTTTGGGAATTAAAGCACTTTGCTTAGAAAAGATGCATTCTCTAGGTGTCACTGTAAGAATAAACAGAAGGTGTGGTGATTCCAGTTATTCTGTCTTGTCTGCTCCCTTCTTTTGCAAAAAGCATAAGAATGATCTTTCTACATTAGACCCCAAAAGTCTGACTAAGTAAGGCCTATGTACGAGCAAGTGAGTAATTACTAGTAGTTTTAGGAAAGTTCCATTACTTAAGAATATCCCAGAGAATGAGACAGAAATGAAGAAACCATGCGTAGGATAGTAATAAGGTTAACGAGGATCTGGTCAGGTTTACAAGAAGATTTGTTGAATTTACAGATTCTCACTGGCTCTGAGATAAATTCACCCTGAGCTTTCGAAGATTAGCTTCCTGCCTCTATTACATAGCTCTACTCCTTTAAAAAAAAAAAAAAAAAGTTTCAAGAACACCACCTCAACTTCCTATTTCCAGACCTACCATCTTGGTCCATGGACACCGTATCCACGCCATTCGTGGTATGACAGATTTCTTCTTTCTAGGCCAAAGAGTCCTAATCTTTCACTTTGTCCTCATCTGTCAATTCCTCCTCCCTCCCTCCTACTCCTCTGATCATTTTATAATGAATTGGTAACCACAATAATGAAATTTACTGCAAAAACCAGATTTTGAGATGCTGCCATAACTAATGGAGTCAGAGAAATGATGAAAAGGGCTTTAATGAGGTTTGAAATACAGTTGGAATGTTACAGATAGAAAATCAATTTGGAAAATGCTGTCAGCTTCATCCACAGGGGGGAAATTATTTAAACACACACATCTAAAGAAAGAAAGTAACTTTGAAGGCAATGAAGTACTGAGAGTTGTTTTAAAGAAGAGAAAAATGTTCTCTTTTATCTGGCTATCTATCTATCTATCCTGTTTTGTTATAAGCCTAAGTAGGTAGATATCTATTTAGCTTAGCTATCCAAATTTTGGAAGGGCTACTAGTAAATAGTTAACTATGGTGATTTTATTTCACCCTTTTCTTGTTTGTTTTGTTTTTGTTTGTTTGTTTGTTTGTTTGTTATAGTGCTGGGGATTGAACCCAAAGGCATTCTACCACTGAGTTACTTCCCTGGCCCTTTTATTTTTTATTTTTGAGACAAGGTCTCACTAAGTTGCCCATTAACATGGGCAACCTTGAACTTATAACCCTCCTGCCTCAGATGCCTGAGTAGCTGGAACTACAAGTGTGGGCCACTGCACCCAGATTAACTAATTTATTCTTTTGTTATTGTTGTTTTGTTTGTTTAGTATTGAGGATTAAAAATAGGAGTGTTCTACCTCCAAAATACACCCCCATCCCTTTTCATTTTTTATTTTGAAATAGGGTCTGCTAAATTGCTGAAGCTAGCCTTAAACCTGTGATCCTCCTATCTCAGCCTCCCACTCCCCAGTATTGAAATTACCGTATGTACAACCATACCCGGATACTTACGTTTAATTCCATATAATCTTGGAAGCATAAGAAAGAGTTTTATGGATTCTGTGCAATCCCACTTAAAAAAACAGTACATAATTTTGTTCATCTCATGTTATATATTTTATTTACTTCAAGGGAAAAAAACTGAATTTGTGGGCCCTGGACTGATTAATATTTAGGAGAAAGCATATATCTTTTTCCATAAAGCCATTGGTGACATGTATACTACATACTATAAAGCACCTTATATAATAAAGGAAGATCACCGTTTATATATGACGTCAGCCATAGAACAAGGAGGAGACGCAGTCTCCCCAAATAACTCATATAATCTGGAGAACTACACGAGTCCCGGTTAGTTAACATTCAGTAGATCCTCAGTTTTTATTATTTGAAAAATAGATGACAGTTATAGCCATTATCTTTTTTTAAAAACCCACACACAATTACAGAATAAATTTTGGACATAAATTTTCATAAGTCACTAGGATTTCAAGTCTCTGGGCTAAGGAATTCTAGAACAACTTTGGGTTTTATTTTTGCCTTTTAATTCTGTTTTAAAGACTCTCACTAAGCCGGGCATAGTGGTGCACACTTGTAATCCCAGTATTCAGGAGGCTGAGACTGGAGGATTTGGCAGACAGCCTCAGCTACTTAGTGAGGTCCTCTGTAACGTAGTGAGAGCCTGTTTCAAAATAAAAAATAAAAAATAGAGCAGGGGGTGTATAGAGGTTGAATGCCCCTGGGTTCCATACCAGACCCGCAAAAAAAAAAAAAAAAAAAAAAAAAGTAAAGAAAAGACTCACTAAATATAAAAAATCTCAATAAATTTCTCATTTCTACCTTAGGTATCCCATAAATTTATTTTAGAGCATAAAAGAATTAAAGTCCCATATTCTTTCTTTAAATACTTTTATTGATACAACATAATTATACATCATAAGGTGATTCAAAGTGATACAAACGTACATGAATGTATCACCTGGAGTATTTTCCTTCCATCTGCTCTTGGTACTTTGCAGAGGAAGTCAAGGCCCTACAACCTGATCTCTACTCTGTGCTATGGACCACCAGCGAGGGGCATTCGCTCTGAATACACTGGAGCCCTAATGAACTTCCAGAGACTCCAGCCAACTACCATGCATCTCTCAGTGCTCGGTTGCTAGGATCCTTCCTATAAGTTTGCTATGTGATTCTAGTCCCCCTATATAAACCTGAACCACCATGGTGACGGGTCCTGTCTTTCCCCTCACTCTCCCTGTGCAGATGACCAAAGAGCCCCATGCACGCAGGAGTCAGCTATCCCAAGTCAGGCTGACAACAAGTCTACTCTGTAGCTCCAAACATCTTTTTTTTTTTTTTTTGGTGGTACTGGGATTGGAACCCAAGCCACAACCTCAATCCTAATTTTTATTGTTTTTTTTTTTTTCTTTTTTTGAAACAGGGTCTCACTAAGTTGCAAAGGGCCTCACTAAGTAGCTGAGGCTGTCCAAGAACCGCAATCCTCCGGTCTCAGCCTCCCATATTCTGGGATTACAAGTGTGCGCCACAACACCAGCCTTCCCAGCCCTATTTTTTATTCTTTCTTTTGAAACGGTCTCACTAAGTTGCGAAGGGCCTCACTAAGTAGCTGAGGCTGGCCATGAACCCAAGATCCTCCTGTCTCAGCCTCCCAAGTACTGGGATTACAAGTGTGATTACACCTGGCTTCATTTATTTAAGTTTTTATTGAAGTGTAATTTGTCGCACTCTGTTTTCATGGTACAGACACTCAGCATAGATCTACTCATGCCTATAGTTGATAATATAAAATTTACACACATTTAAAGTTTGTTAAGAAGCCGGGCATGGTGGCTCATGCTTGTAATCCCAGCATTTGGGAGCCTGAGACAGAAGGATCCGGGTTCGCAGACAGCCTCAGCTACTTAGGGAGGCCCTTTGCAACTGAGTGAGACCCTGTTTCAAAAGAAAGAGTAAAAATAGGGCTATGGGTGTAACTCAAAGGTAGAATGACCCTATGTTCAATCCCCAGTACTGAAACTCTTTAAAGCACGTGATGTACTTATATCAAACTCAACCACTAAACCAAGCACGGGTGGGAGGGAAGGAGAGAGAGTGAGGTGGGGACTGGGTGGGTGATGTGTGCATTGAAGTCTACACAAGTCTTTTAATCCCATTATGATGTATAAAGACAATGCACCAATAAATTATATATATATATCTATATATTATATATATATATGAAAAATTAAAACATAAAAAAGTTTGTTAAGAGAGTAGAAAACAAAGTATACCAAAGGCACACAGCAAACACCAGAAGCTGAGCCTCATGCCTGCCGCCTGCATCATGGCTGTTCATACATGTTCAAACTCATCTACCTGTATGCATTAAATATGCGATGTTCTTATCCATTATACGGCACGGAAACTAACAGCTAAGTACAGTAGAGCACACGCAAAGAGGTTTAACATCAGAACCAGCATCAGCAATTGTCTACTTCCTATTTCTTACCATGGGATATATATATATATATATATATATATATATATATATATATATATATATAGTGCTTAACGTTGACTGATGCCTACTAGTTGATGGGAGTTTATTATTATTATTATTATTATTATTATTATTATTATTATTATTACTTTTTGGTGGTACTGGGGTTCCTGGAAACCCTTCTACCTCTGGGCTACACTCCCAGACCTATTTTTATACTTTTTAAAATTTGGAAACAGGTCTCTTAAGCCAGCGCGGCTGGCTTCGAACCTTCGTGATCCTCCTGTCTCTGCCTCCCAAGCGCGGGGATTACAAGCGTGCGCCACCACGCCTGGCATTGATGAGAGATTTTAAGTCAAGTATTTTTGAGTGTATGTGACACATCCTATAGTTCTCAAGTTTAAAGAATGAATCATCAGCCCTCCTGTTCTTACCAGAAGATCCAATGCTTTACTATTTATTAATACCTTCAATACTTGGGACCTTACTGGGGTTTAAAATTATTCATTTCTACTCTACCCTTCAAAACTCAGAACTTTAATCTCCAAGGAATTTTAACATAGCATGCATAGTACTGCACCTATGTGGAAATTCTTAAATTCTAGGGAATAGATTATTTAAAAAAAAAAAAAAAAAAAAGCTCTGAACTAAAAATCTGGGAGCAAAAAATAATTTTTACACATTCATTTTTTTTCTTTTTAAGATTTAAATTATTTTGAATTAATACAAAAAATAAAAGGCATTTAAAAATAATTTAACTCCTTTTAAAATATATAGTACACACAGAGAAATATTTGCTTACTTACTGTGTTACTGGGTATTGAATGCAGGGCAGTTCTACTTCTGAGCTACAACCTCAGCTCTTTAAATTTTTTATTTTGAAAAAAGTTCTCACTAAATTACCATGCACTTACCTCCAAACTGTGATCCTCCTATGTCAGCCTCCCGAGTATTAGGCTTAGAGGCAAAAGCCAGCACACCCAGCCTGGCCCTACCTTTTATAGTTAATCTCACAACAATCTCTAGGAGCCTGTGAAGAATGCTATTATCCTCTTTATATATTTAGAGAAAGATATTTAGGTCAGGAAGTACTCATTAATTTGTCCAAAGCCCCACAGTTTATCAAGAATGGAAACAGGATTCTAATCCAAGCCTACAGAACTCTGAAGCCTTTGTCCTAAGAGCCAAAAGCAAGATACTGTAAGCATACATATTTATAAAGAATGAGTCAAAATTTCATTAGTTCCGTACTTTGAATCCCAATGAAGATAAAATACTTTTAAAGGGCAAGTGTTATTCATAGCTTCTTTACCTCTAAAATGAGGATCATTTCTGTTTTCCTTTAAAAATGTGTCAGACCATAAGTGTCTTGGAGAGATCCGAGTTCACCAATAGCAGGTGTTTGACATAGTACCAATCTCCATGTGCCAGCTTGGTGCCAGGCGCCAGGTCAGCAAGCCCATGAGGCCCAGAGGCGACACTCAAGCAAAATCACAGAAGAAATCATTCCAGGAATTGTGATGTTTTGCTTAATGTATTAACTCTATTTAAAAATAACATATAAAATGTTTGAAAATATTTTTGTCTTTTAAAAAACTACGACTCTCAAGCCAGACATGGTGGCGCACGCTTGTAACCCCCGCACTTGGGAGGCTGAGACAGGAGGATTGCGCAGGTTCAAAGCCAGCCTCAGCTACTTAGTGAGGCTCTCAGCAACTTAGTGAGACCCTGTTTCCAAATAAAATATATTAAAAAAAAAAATAGGGCTGGGAGTATAGCCTGGAGGTAGAAAGCCTCTGGGTTCCACCTCTAGTACCACACAAAACAAAACAAAACAAAAAAAAACAACTATGACTCTTGCTGGGTGCAGAGGCACATGCCCATAATTCTAGTACTTGGGAGGCTGAGACAGGAAGATCTCAGGTTCAAGACCAGCCTCAGCAATTTAGGAAGAATCTCAGCAACGCAGTGGGACTCTGTTTCAAAACAAAAAATAAAAAAGATGTGGGTGCAGCTCTGAGGTAGACTGACCCCGGGGTTCAATCCTCGCACCATAAAAAAACAGGACTCCTGAATTACAAGGTATAAGCAATGGTTTGGGGTTTTTTTTAAATCTTTTAATGCAGCATATAGGCACTTGAGAAATATTTCCTCCGGAGAGTAATAGTAATGATTACAGAGCTCCTTTCACATATATTTGTCATTAGTGGCCTCCACTGTAACAAAAGGAAGAAAACAACCTCTGGTGTCTGTTGTTTTACATCTTTGCTTAAGCTATCACTTATCTCTTTCTAGGTGTATTTTTGTATTTTTGTATTTTTGTATTTTTGAGAGAGAGAGAGAGAGAGAGAGAGAGAGAGAGAGAGAGAGAGAGAGATTGATTATTCACTTGCTGGAATAAAACTTAAAAATGAAGTTCGTTTTGCTTGTCAAGTGCAGATAAAAGGCAGAAGGGAAGAAACAATTTAAATGTAAAAGGCACCTTTTCCCTAACTCCTGAATTAGTTCGTACAATAAAATGAATAATTGAACTACCTGAAACTTGCTGTGTGCAGAACACCGCGTGCAGACCGCTGGTGTCTTCACTTGGAATTTGTATGGTCTTTAGTCTCTCGGCCTCATCTGCATTTGTAACACCTGCTGCAGTCAGCGCTGAAGCGCTGCTACCTCTGTAGTCATCTTTTATCTTTCCTCTGTCCATCTCACAAAAAATTGTTATAGAATATAATTGCTTGGCCTAAAAGGGATAGGGAGAAATTCACATGGTCCCCTGAAAAGGAATTTCCTTTATCTTATCAAAAGGTGATTTTTAAAACAAGTTACTAATTAATGTTGTCATTCTTTACAGGATGTATCTCCTTAAAACATTAATATTAATTGTGCACAGCAAAAATAACAGAATCTACTTCTCCAATGAGTATGTTTCAGTTGCAATGGGAAGAAAAAAAGCTAACTGTAATAACTGATGCCACCTGTAAAACACACCGCTATCTCCTCAAAGTTCATTAATATTGTCGGGCGTGGTGGCGCACGCTTTTAATCCCCGCGCTTGGGAGGCGGAGACAGGAGGATCGCGCAAGTTCGAAGCCAGCCGCGCTGGCTTAAGAGACCCTGTTTCCAAATAAAAATATTTTAAAAAAATAGGTCTGGGAGTGTAGCCCAGAGGTAGAAGGGCTTCCAGGAACCCCAGTACCACCAAAAAAAAAGTTCATTAATATTATAAGGTTATTGTTAAAATGATGATTCTCTAGCTTAGCCTACCCAATGTGACCTAAGTTAAAATTTTATGTATCTCAACATAAACATCTAGCGAGGGATGGTGGCTCACACCCATGATCCCAGTACCGGGAGGCTGAGGCAGTAGGCTCTCAAGTTCAAGGCCAGCCTCAGCAACTTGGCAAAACCTTGTTTCAAAATAAAAAATAAAAAGAGTTCAATCCCCAGTACAAAAAAAAAAAAAAAAAATCAGTCAAAATTCGATTTGCATTATTCGCCTTGTATTACACAAATTTATGTGGAGGATTTAAAGCTGACTTTCTCCAATACATAAATTATCTTAAGAGAGGAGGAAAAATGGGAATAGTTGGGGAAAGAATTAGAACAAAATTGGACAATTTCTGGCTTACTTTTCTCCACTTATTTCCTTCATAGCACTTAGTGTAATTATCTTCTCTGTTGTCTGTCTCTCTATTTGAATGTCAACTCCTTCTGGGCAGAGGTCCCCTCTGTCTAACTCCAGCTCCTAATGTCTAGCTTAGTTCTAGGTGCACAGCAAATGGTAAATATTTCTTATGCAAGCAAGTTTTTTAAATCTCGACAAGAATTTTAAGGGATTTTGAAGGCCTATTTATAGGCCTTTAGTGTGTGTGTGTGTGTGTGTGTGTGTGTGTGTGTGTGTGTGTGTAAAATCCTTTTTTATTTACCATTGTTGTAGAAGAGTATTTTCTATATAAGCCGATTTTCTCAGATAGCCAAAAATGACCCCTTTAAGATACAAGGACACTTTAATTGCAAATATTCTAAATCTGAATCATTCAAATATATATCATTTTCATTTCTCCATTTTCCTTTAAAAATAAGCATCACATGCTTTAATCATTTGTTGATATCTTATGATCAAAAGCATGCACTCAAACTCCCTACACTCTGCCCCACAATACAGTGGTTATCCGATGTTGGTGAAGTCGGCGCGGCTGTGTATCCTTAACCCAGAGATCTAAGACTCTACACTCTGATTTAATGCTTCTGCTGTCTATTTTCCTATCTGCAGTTTTCAGTATTTTAGTTTCTAGCTGCTTCTTCATTATAGGTTCCTGCTCCTAAAAGGCTACTATTTGTCACATAGGGTGAATTAAAGCTGGCTAAGCCAACCTTGCCCACTAAATTAAAAAAAAAAAACTATAACAGAAATATCATGAAAATATTAAACAGTATCCTTTTCTTTTTAATCCTACTATAACTATATCCCTTGAAGCCTTTTTATTTGTCTGTGTGGTGCTGGGGATTGAACTAGAGCTCCATGCATGCTAGACAAGCGTTCTACCACTGAGCTATAGCCCCAGCCTTACTGCTAGGTTTTGACAGTCAAATTCGGTTTGAATTCCTAGAAGGAAGGGAGTCTTGGAGAGATTCTGAGTATCTTTCAAAGATAAAATGGATTTTCAAAGGTCCTGAAACACCTATTACGGCTTAAGCATCAAGTCCAGTAGAGTTGAATACCAATCTTGGCCACAAAGAGAGAGAAAACCCAGGATGCGATGTAAGGGATCCTTCATGGCCCGGGGAGCAAGCTGACTGCTCATGCGCTGCAGGAAGGGAGATTCAGAAAAACACGCGGGAGTGAAAGACGGGGAGATCATATGCAAGGGGTCTTGCTTGGAAGAGAAGGTGAAGTAGAACCTCCAGACCACTAGGGCTGATCAACAGCTTCCTCAGGCACAGCCTTGGGGGAGCTGGAAACTCCTGGAAATCTCACACTGAGCCACCTGCAGTGGGACTAGGAAACAACAGGGTCACTCTGGTGAAACAAAGGTTTCTAGATAAGTAAACATTAACAACAGTTCTTATACAGGGATCCAAAGACGCCCATGTGCCCCAGCAAGGAGATACCAAGATACTGCTGGAAACACGGGGCTTCTTCACAACCCTCTAAGATTATGCCAGGTGTCAACCTCAAGTTTATCAGTATCTAGAACACACCAAGAAAACTATGCGTAGGAGCCTGCATGGACATTTAGCTATGACTTCTGCAGGAACTTGTACACTGCTCATCAATAAAATTCCCAACAGCAGAGGCTGGGTAAAAACAGAAGCAAATGTCAGGTGGGGAAACAGAAGCTTCTACATCATTTTAATTGAATAGTCCAGCATTAATATTCTCTTTACTAATGAAAATAAGACAATACGTTGTTGAGAAAACAATAGAAAGACATTTAGCAATTTCCAACAAGTCAGATTAGCTTAATAATTCATTAAAGAGTCAAATATCTTGACTACTTCAATGAAACTATGTTTAACTTTTGTGAATGGACAGAAACGCATGGAAATCTTATTTATAAGGCTTCACATCAGAAGAAAGAATGAGTACTGTGAAGTTCAAATTACAAAATATTTTCAAAGAAAGAAACTACTTTCTACAACTTCAATGAACCTCTAGCATAAAAGGAAACTTCAGCTACATGGCATGATAGAGAGTAGGCTATGCAAGAAGTAACAGGCTGGGTGTGATGGTGCACGCCTGTAATCCGAGTATTTGGAAGGCTGAGATAGGAGGATCACAGGTTCAAGACCAGCCTCAGCAATACAGCAAGACTTTCAAAACCTAATGAGACCTACTTTTCTTTTCTTTTCTTTTCTTTTCTTTTCTTTTCTTTTCTTTTCTTTCTTTTCTTTTCTTTCTCTCTCTCTCTCTTTCTTTCTTTCTTTCCTTTCGGCACTGGAAATGGAACCCAAGGTCATTCTACCTCTGAGCTACACTCCAAGCCCTATTTTTTATTCTTTATTTTGATCAAGATCTCACTAAGTTGTGGAGGACCTCACTAAGTAGCTGTGGCTGGCTGTGAACCTATGATCCTTCTGTCTCAGCCTCCCAAGTACTGAGATTACAAGTGTGTGCCACTACGCCTACCTCAGACTCTATTTCAAATAAAAAAATAAAAAAGGAAGGGGTATAGCTCAGAGGTAGAATGCCTCTGGGTTAAATCCCCATAAACACACACACACACACACACACACACACACACACACACACCAAAAAACAAAAAAAGGACTGGATTCTATCTGTGATTCTTACAGGTGGAAAAATTGGACAAATCACTTAAGCTTTCTGAATCTCAATTCCATTATTATCTTTTAAATGGCAAAAATAATGGTACTAATATTTATGGAGAATTTAATCTGCTAACACTTAGCACCAAATACTTCACGTAATCTTCACACAACCGAGGCTGCCACAGCTGCTCTCTCTGGCGCCCCCTCCAGGGAGCAGAGGTGCAGTGAGGAAATACACACCCAGGCGGTTTGGGCAGCATCAGTCTCACTGGAATCTTGGGTCTCAGGGACCCTGTGCCTGCCTCAGAGAAGCAGTGCGGTGCTTGTCTGAGAAAATATATGTAAAAGTACTTTGAAACCTGCAAGGAGCCATATACATATAAGAAACCACTAGTGTTTAATGAATAAATAGATAAAATTCACTAAGAATTAGGCAAATCTATCTGTAATTAAATCAATAAAGTAACATACATGCAGTTTATTTCCCAAGTACATTAAAAATAACTACCACAAAATTACTTGCAGTATGAATATATGTTACATGCTTTTACGCCCATTTCAGCCCAGCTTGAAATAGCATAAATTGTGAATTAGTGAGGCACACAGACACAAGGAGTGCTGGAACACTATATTCTCACACCACGATGAAACTACCAAACAACACGTTTCTTAGAAACCCTCCTTATTCACTGACATGTGCCTCTATTGTCTCCATATGATATATATATTTTTAATGGTAAAACTGCATACTGTTATATGCCCTCAGTAGAATGTAAGTTCCAGGCGTCCTCATCTTCTGTTGAATGACTGAGCTGGTGATACTACCCTCTCATGGTAGAGGTCTTGGGGTGAAGAAGACGGCGCGGCGTAACGCTGAAGAGGCAAACAAGGGCTAGACCACGCATCACCTTGTAAGCAGAACAGCGATTTTGCTATATATCTCCAGAAAGCCACTGCAAGGCTGTGAGCAGAAACTGACCCAATGGGTCAAAAGCAAAGATGAAGAAATCTAAGTCAACTTCCATCCCCGGGACTAACAGAAGCCTGGGTTTCTCTTTATGTTAAGTGTGTACATAGCCTTAGCATGTGCGGGTGTGAAAATAAGTCATTTGCTCACCTTATCATGATTATAAGTTCCCAATGATATCCCTCAAAATCCCTCTTCTGAATCAGCCCTGAACAATGAAAATATTTTGACATAATGACTCAACAAACCCTAAGTACTCAGACACAGATCCATACGATGGTTAGCGCTTTGAGCTTCCGTGAGAAATGTCTCTGAATAAGGTCCTTAATAGAGGTAGCAGGGGCCTAATTTGCTGGTGTTCTTTAGCTACAAATTTGGCTAAGGGCTTGGGTAGTACAGGGAAGAAGATAAGTGAGAGAAACAGGGGTGATTTAACCTCCAGTGTTCCCTTAAGGACAAACATTTGTCACCTTGACAGCAAGGTGAAAGGTTTGCGAGGAGCGTGCTCATAACGGGACTCTCCCCTCTCTCTGGGCCCCGGGGACCTGTGATTTCTGAACACACATTATCTGAACGGATGATGAGGAGGAGGACGAGCAGCCACAGAGAGGGCTGGGGGAGGAAAAGAGGTTGAGACCCACATAACTCAGAGCCTCCAACGGAAATGCCACTCCGGGGACTGTGACAGAGATTTACCATTCGCAGCTCCTCTTCCTAAGCCTCCACTTGAGGCTGGAATAATCAACTCCATAAATTATCACAAAACATTCAAACGGGGTCCCCAGTTAACAGAATGGATCCCACTGCTAATAATTACCAGCGTGTTGGAGCGCAGAAGTCCTCCGCGTGCATATGTATGCGTGTGTACATATACATGTACACTTTCTACACCAATTTCTAATTTTTAGGATTTATCATTCTGATGGGAAAGTCTGCCGCAGGCTGGAATCAAGCGCTAAAACGAGCCTGATTTTCACTCTTGATAAAAAACACATAACTCAAATTAGCATTAATGTGATGATACACATGCATCAAAAAGAATAATAGGATCTCTGTTTTGGCCTAAAAGCTAAATTGCTTATACTGTTTTTAAAAGTGAAACAGGAAGGGTTTTTTTTTTTTTTTAAGAATTAAAGTTATTCATTTATGAGCATTTTGGTCCTAATTTAAATTCAGAAATCAGTGGCATTTATTTATGTGTTTCCTTTGATGAATGGAATTTTGTCTATGGTAATGTTTTACACTTCTACTTTGAAAATTATCTTAAACGCAAATCACTATAAAATTAAAGCTATCATCCATTCCATTTAAATATTTATTCATCACCTGATCATCACTCTTTCTAAGTATTCAGTCCAAAGGGCTGAAATTATTTTGAGGAAGAAAATTAACCTTCTAGCATAATGAACTCAAGGAAACTTGACCAGTAATGAGAAAACACGCTGGGTGCTGTGTACATCTAAGTTTCCATCATGCTGAACCTCAACATGGTATATAATTATGATGTACCGATAAATATATCAAAGAAAAATGAAAAGTGAGGTCACCAAGTATACCAAAAATGTATGAGAAGTAGAGAGCTAGAGGCTGGGACACAGAAAGAATGCGATCAGAGATTAACAAAATGGGGAAGGATTTAACGGTCCGCCTAAAAGACCTTAGATTGCATTAAGAACTTCATGTCTTTCAGTCATGAAGAAGGAACAGACATCAATTCAATATTCACTTCTGGATACCACACATCTAACAGGTATCAAGTCAAACTCTTGATCATCTCAAAATTATTCTCTTGCCTACATGCACTAAGTTTCTTCAGGACACCACCGTAATTACCCCTTAGATCTTTGAGACCCCATTTCATTCTTCTCACTGTATTTCGTGTCCTGTTTACCACACAATACCCCAGACACTTTCGTGAAAAACTTTGCCAGAATAAATACCTAAGTAGGAAATCATCCTTATGGTGATGCTTGAAATAACAAGAGAGAGCTGGGCGTGGTGGCGTACACTTGTAACCCCAGCATTTGGGAGGTTGAGATAGGAGGATTCTTGTTCGTGGGCAGCCTGAGTTATTTAGTGAGGCCCTTTGCAAATCAGTGAGACCGTGTTTCAAAATAAAGAATAAAAAATAAGGCTGGGAATATAGCTCGGAGATAGAAATGCCCCTGGGTTCCATCCCCAGTACAGAGAGAGAGAGAGAGAGAGAGAGAGAGAGAGAGAGAGAGAGAGAGAGAGGGAGAGGGAGAGGGAGAGGGAGAGGGAGAGGGAGAGGGAGAGGGAGAGGGAGAGGGAGAGGGAGAGGGAGAGGGAGAGGGAGACAGAGAGAGAGACACCTTACCTATTAGAGATTCAAGTTGAAATGTGATGGTTGCTGGGGCTTGCTTCAAGAGGAAGAAAGTGGGTGGGAGTGTAGGGGAGACATGAGTGGGCAGGGCTGATGTGTGCTGAGGTTGAGAGAGGTACACAGGGCCCATTACTAAAAGTTGGTCTACTCTATAAACACTTCATAATTTTTAACAAAAAAAAATATTGTTTCCAGGGGTCAAAGGTTTTGGAAAAATACCATCTCCAGGGACTGGATACAAAGTTTAAACACAGGATTATAGAGAGAGTTTTGGCTACAGGAATGGAAAAGGTTGGGATGATGCCATTTCTAAAACAAACTGAATATTAATAATGGCAGGTGCCATTGAGGAATGCTTGCTAACAGGCCAAATGGTGAGCTAAGGGTTTCAGAGATCTGATGTTATTTAATCTTTTTAATAGTTCTGGGAGGTAGGTATCCCTAATTTAAACTCCGTAGTGAGACTCATACTATATCAGGTCTGGCACACAGGAGGCAGTAGATTAATATTAGTTGTCTAAATAACTGAAGAAATGACTATGAGAGACTTTTATTGTTGTCATTGGTACTGGGGATTGAACCCAGGAACATTCTATCTCTAACCTACACCCTCAGCGCTATTTTATTGTTATTTTGCAGTTAGGTCTCACTAAGTTGCTGAAGGCCTTGCTAAGTTGTTGGGGGTCTCGATAAGTTGTTGAGGGCCTTGCTAAGTTGTTGAGGGTCTCAAGTTGTTGAGGGCCTTGCTAAGTTGTTGAGAACCTTGCTAAGTTGTTGAGGGCCTTGCTAAATTGTTGAGGGCCCTGCTAAGTTTTTGAGGGCCTTGATAAGTTGTTTAGAGCCTTGATAAGTTGTTGAGAGCCTTGCTGAGTTGTTGAGGGCCTTGCTAAGTTGCTAAAGCTAAACCTGTAATCCTCCTGCCTCAGCCTCCCAAGTACTTAAATTATAAGCATGAGCCAACACCGTACCCAGCTCTTTGCAAGACAATTCAAAGGCTCTAGCCAGGGTGTCCATTATTGTTTGTCTGGACGCAGAATACTCGACATGTCTTTGACTCTCTAACTTCCTAATAAATACATTGCTGCTGGGCCATTTCTTCCAGTACACCATTCGGGGGATAATATACTCCTTGAAAAGTCCACAGCGGTGCCTAATATGGTATCAAGTCCATGTTGAGCCTCCCATTCAAGGCTCTCCATAACACTGTCTAACCTCACTCCCATTAGTCACCAACAAGAATGGGGTTTACTCTAATAAACAAATCTCTCTCTCTCTCTCTTTCTCTCTCTCTCTCTCTCTCTATCTCTCTCTCTCTCTCTCTCTCTCTCTCTCTCTCTCACACACACACACACACACACACACACACACATACACACACAGAAGCCATTCATTCATTTATGCATCCTACATTGATTATCTACTGTGTACCTGGTACTATGTCCGCCATGACATCTACATATAGGGAGATATCTCAATGAGCACAAGATATCTCCGTGTCTGGCCACATCCACTCTCAGGCCAGCCTTCCCCATTTGGGCTCTTCTTCATTTTCAAATTCTTATACTTAAATACCCTAGGAATCCTTTCCAGATTCTTTTCCCTACCATATTCTCCCTTACTTGATTGGTGATACCACACCCTTGATTCCTTGATTCCTTAATTATATTTCATATTGTTTTTGCCCAAGCCAAGAAAGATGTACTCATGTACATCTTTCTCCTGGCTTTAGTTACACTGTCTCTGAAGCAGAAATTACATCTCATATTCTTATTCAATGCTCAACTAAATGTGACTCTATTGAATTCAATGATATGAACATAGCATGTGGTTAATAGATATCTTTCAGGGATGGGGCGTAGCTCAGGGAGAGAGTGATTGCCTAGCATGCACAAAGCCCTGGGTTCAATCTTCAGCAATGCAAAAAATAAACAAAAATAAGTAGCTTTCAGTATTGAAAATAGTTAAGAAAACTAAGTCAAAGTAACAATAGATAAGAGCTAATTTATCTTTGAAACTGGAGCTACAAAGAGATAGGAAAGAGAGAGTTGTAGAGATGAAAAAAAAATTTTCCTGTATGGTCTAACCATCTTCAATAATGTGTTATACTTTATAAGTTCCGTGAACTAAAAATAATAAGTTCTATGAACTATTAGCTTTTTTCTTTAATTCTTATATTTTGTAAAATATAATTTAGAGGCCATATCATAGACCAAATTTATTAGGGCTCAGCTATGATGTCAATAATATCGATAAGAACAAATTAAGTCTTTACTTATTTAGAAGAAAAACTATTTTCAACAGAAGCAAAGATTAATATTCAGTGTATGTGTGTGAGTATGTACAACATTTACCAAGAATAATATTATAGTTTAAGCATGTGTAAAAGTATAACTATAAAATCTCATAAATGAATTTGTGAGCTTTAAATGTCTAATATACTTTTCTGATTTTCATAGCAGAAAATCAGCTATGGCAAGTATTAGACTAGGTTTCCCTTTATGTACTATTTGTTCCTTTTAGATTATCCTGTTAGATAGCACTGCATTTTGTCTACAAGGTCCTAATATAGCTCATAAACTAAGTCTCTTAGGTCGATTTTTGCCCTGACAATCAGTAGCAGTAACATCCCCTTAGTCTGGAATGAATGTCCTTATTTTCCCCAATTCTATCCATTTTGCAAGATTTCTCCTCATATCATCTTTCTAGGAGGTCTCCCCAGTCTCCCAAACTTTAGCTAATCTCTCTCCATGCACACTGGTATACATACACATATTGTATGTTCTTTAAGAGCAGGACCTGTTCTGAGTGACATCTTTGTATTACTCCCGCTCATTTCCTTTAAAGTAAGAACTCAATAAAAAGTAATATTTCCTAATGATAAGAACAATTGTGTATTAAATATAGATACATATGCATCTATGTATAAACATACTCCCCAATGTTCTTTCACAAGCCCAGAAGTATATACAAAATTATACACATTTTTAAAGTAAAAAGTATATACATTTTTAAAGTATCACCTTAAAAACAGGGTTTTCCAAACTACATAATTTTTCTTCTAAACCTATAAGTTCCTGACAAGTGAGCTAAATTATCCTAGCCCCTAAATAGCTTTTTCTTTGAAGACAGTTCCCAGATCTACTTTACAGGTTACTGTCTCCTTATCCCTTTTTTTGTTTTCTTCTTCTTCTACTTCTAGAAGAGATAATGATTTCTTCTGAACCTCCACAGAATATAAAGTGGGCAAACTGAATGCAGAGTATGAATTAAGAAAACAAAAATAAGGATAAAAATTGGCCTGGTTAAGACTGTTATGTAACTTTCAACTAAATCACTTAAAAATGTTTTTCGCCAACTCTGATCATACCATAGGATTTCTTTGACTAGAAATAGTCTTTGCCTAACTAGTTACTCAGAATCTAAATCAAAGTCCTAATTTAAAACACCAAAGAGAGGCAGTAGAAAGATAAATAAAAGAAAGAGAGAAAGAAAGAAAGAAAACCAACAACAAAAATTGGTAATTTCAACAGCGAGGCGCTTAGGTTTGGAACTAGTCAATAGCCCTAAAGGAATAAATGGGAAAATAAGGAGAATGTTAGTATGATATCCCATAAAGCTAAATTTATTTAGATTTATTCTTAAACATGTCCTTTTGGTTTTTATGTTTAAATAATCACTTTCATGGAACAATAATAACAAATGCCAGTTTTTAGCAAAATAAAGAATTGAAAAGATAAGGCATTTCCTAAATTTTCTTTTGAAATTTGAGAAGTGAAATCTAAATGATAGAATATCATTGGTCCTGTCTGACACCATGTAAGAAAGAACAGTCTTACTACTGTGAATGACCCTCCAAATGGAAGTGGATTCAGAGCAGATAAAACTGTAATCATTCCTTAAAAACAGTGGTAAGTTCAGAAGAAGGCATGCAAGATAAAAATAAAATCATGTTGAGACTCCCCAAAAGAACTAACTTTCAGGATTTCTAGCTACAAACTCGTACCGTTTTCCAAAGGACGCCTCCTATCTGAGGTTATATTTATTTTGGGGGACTATGGCATTTCTAAAAAGCTATTAGCAACTTATCAAAATAGTATAGTGTGGAGGGAAAAAAGTAATCTACCAATATTAAAAGCCAAAATTATGTATACTGTGGCTTAGCCATTTAAAAAGTTTGTCTGTGCATCAGAGGTTTTTTTAATACCCTAAAGTAAATATCCTTTTCAGTAAATTAAAGGAGAACTGCAAATGAATTCATGAGCACTTTTCAATAAGCAAAATGCTTATGCGCTGAATACTTAACCAGCTGGTATATTACCGGCAAATCCCCATTGAGTAGAACATGTGTAGACGATTGGCTTTAAAGTCACTAGACAAGATTAGAACGGGAAATTTGGTTATTAGCTGAAATAATAATAAAGACATATAAAAGTAGACATCAAATTATAGTAAAATATATCATTATAAAATAGTTTGGTTAATAAACATTTCAGTGCTCTATACAATGGAATTATACAGTATCTTGCAAAAATAAAAATGTTCAATGCTCTGCACCATCCAGTGCAATGCCACCAATCACATGTGGCTAGTGTGGCTGAGGACGATGTTTGATTTTATTTTCACATGTGGCTTGTAGCTGCCATTTGGGTCAGTATAGCTGTGGATAATGACAATACTAAGTATCTTCTACCTCCTGAACTGGAAAATAAAAGAGATGGCTTTACAGCAGAGACATACAAAATCATTTTTAGGTGTTAGAATGGTTTTAACATCAGTAAACCTTTAAAGCATAGTGAGTCAATAAAAAGAAGAAACAGTCAGCAATGGAATCGGAGAGGACAAACCTGAAAGCCACCATAAGGAACACCTATCTCAAAGCACCATCTAGGAAAGACTATCCCTGGTCCAGATGCCTGTCTGTTTCCAAGGGCAACATTCCCTTGGTGTGGAGCCAGACACATCCATTTACAGCAGGCTGATGGCGTCAGACTTGAGGATTATTTCCCATTCTCACCAAATAAACTTTATATGAAACATCTTCTCATACGAATTCAACCAGGAAGCGAGGCTGCATCAACTCGAATGCCTAAGAGCCTCCCATAACTGGCTTCCCACTCAGTGAATACATTGGCAATCGGCTTGATTCATCATTATCTTGAGCAGGAGTAATTGAGGGTGTGAGACAGTGACAGAATCAGTCTCTGAATAGGACCACAGTAAATTTACAAAGTGTACGGCACCTGTATTCTTGACGATGAAGAACTCAGTACCCGAAAAATGTGGGATGACTCAGACAATGAAAAAACAGTAATAGTACTGGAAACTACTCCACACAGGGTCATATCATACTGCCAAAGCCAAGGAAAGGGCTTTCATCTTTAGGGTATCGGTGATTTTCAGCAAATAAAAACTCCCTTGAGAACCAGGGGACACCAAACAGCTCTTTCTTTTTTATTTTATTTATTTATTTATTTATTTATTTATTTATTTATTTAGTGTGTGGTGTACTAGCAATTGAACCCAGGGACAGTCTCCTGAGCTACACCCCAACCCTATTTTATTCTTATTTTTGAAATAGGGTTTCACTAGGTGGATGAGAATCTCACTACTTGCTGAGGCAATCCTCAAGCCTAAAATCCTCCTGTCTCAGCCTCCCAAGTACTGGGTTTACAAGCATGTACCACCATGCCTGACCCACTCCTTCTTTAAAGAGAAAAACATCTCTCTTCATTTAGATTTTTAAAAATTGTATCAAAATGCCGGGTGTGGTGGCGCACGCTTGTAATCCCCGCGCTCGGGAGGCAGAGACAGGAGGATCGCGCAGGTTCGAAGCCAGCCGCGTGCGCTGGCTTAGGAGACCCTGTTTCCAAATAAAAATATAAAAATAGGTCTGGGAATGTAGCCCGGAGGTAGAAGGGCTTCCAGGAACCCCAGTACCACTAAAAAAAAAAAAAAAAAAAAAAAATTGTATCAAAATATGTACTTTAGGTGACCTACAACTTAGAGTTCCTATATACAAATAAAAAGATCAGGAACATCTAAAAAAAACTAAGACAGCTGTTGAGATTTCTGATAGCTTATGATATTTTCATCTCTAGAAAATCAGTATTTATGTTACCAGGTGAATAACATGCTGAAGAAAAAAAGCCAGATATGATAGAAGATTTCTTTCAGAAATAAGGAGTATTGAGATAACTCTTTAGGAGATATTGATGCTACTTTTCAAATGTATCTTGGAAATTCATACCAAAAAAGTTCACAATAGGGCTACTCTGGGTGTTTTCTACTGTTAACACATTTAAAATCTGTGTGCGTGTGTGTGTGGGGTGGGGGTACTGAGGATGGAACCCAGGGGCATGGTACCACCAAGCTATCTCCCGAGCCCTATTTTAGAGTCTTTATTTTGAAATAGAGTCTCACTGAGTTGAGAAGGGCATTGCTAAGTAGCTGAGGCTGTCCACGAACCGTGATCCTCCTGTCTCAGCCTCCCAAATGCAGGGATTACAAGCATGCGCCACCATGCCCGGCTCATTTACAACCTTTTAACCACTTGTTTATGTCAGTGGGAGTGTCTTTTTTTTTTTTTTTGAGCTGGAAACTTAACCTTTTTACTTCAATTTGAAGCTTGAGTTTGAAACTCTATCAGATATGGATTCAGAATTTGACAGAGATATTTAATGATGCAGAATCAGGATTCCACTATCATTAAAAAAAAAATACCTGAGTTAAAGAACAAGAGTCAAAAACCTCTACATTTACATAATGTTTTTTATGAGCTCTCCTTTTCTCTTCAGTTTAAAGAGGTAGATGTAAATAAAGAGAAAAAATCATCAACTACTTTTCTCAATAAACAAGAGACATTCATTCTTATTTCTAATTTTAATTATTAAAAAGATTGAAAATCTGTCCTGCTCCAAATCTGTAAAGCTACTGATTAGAAATTCTCAGTGGCTTGTTAGGCTGCCATCCAAAGTAGAGATGTCACACAAGTATTTGTAGGTTACCATCAGAAAATAGAAGCAGTTTTCTCGTTAAAAATCATGCCCAATGGACCATACATCTCTGCTTTAGTATCTTCAAAGTCTGTCTTTTCTCTTCTTTAATATATAGAAATACATACCATTCTTCCAAGTTCCTCTGGGTGGGCACAACTTTATGATTTTCTGTATCTCATTTAACAAGTTTTAACCTCCAAAAAGATGTAAAGGCCAAAATTAGAGCAATGTTCTGAGTTGAAAAGCCGCCAAAGGCTACTGCAGAAGGCTGTAACGCGATGCTCTGCGGATGGCCTGGATTAGCTCTCCTCTGTCCTGCTATCACAGCACAAGCCCGGGTCCTCTGGTTCCCTGTCATCACCTTGGGTTTTCCCCTTTATTTGTTCTTTCATTTTTGCTCCATGTTTAAATTTCTTTTCTTTTGTTTCCCTTCTTTCGTTTTTCCTTTGGTTCTAAAAGTTGAACCCAGAGGCATTCTACCTCTAACCTACACCCCCAGCCCTATTTTATTTTTTATTTTGAAACAGGGTCTTACTAAGTGACTAAGGCTGTCCTCGAACCTGCGATCCTCCTGTCTCAGCCTCCCAAATACTGGGATTACAAGTGGGTGCCACCATGCCCAGCGCTTTTCTATTTTCTAATATCAAGTGCCTCTTAGATATGGATTTGGCATTGTTTCTATACACCATTTAAATGGCTCTTCGGTTTCTCACATTACTTATAATTTTAGCTCTTCTCTAATCGAATACTATTTGCTTCTCTTTCAGCACTTTCTAAAAATTCATCTTCTACTTGGTAATTTAATTATGTTTTACAGATTAAGACTAATCTATAACAAAAATACATTCTTTCAATACCAATAGTATAACAGTTGTATATCCTGCTATATAAAGGTAATCACTTATTATAACCTCTTATTTATAAATCGCTAGCTATTTTAATATGTGGAGAAATCACACAGGTAGCAATTTTCATGAAAATCTTTCTGTTATTTAAAATCAATGAATGATTTCAATGAAAATAGCATATAGGTTGTAATCTATCATGTAGGGATAATCTGATCTAATTTATTTATAGAAATTATAGATGAATATCTTGCAAATTATCTACTATAAACTTAGACATCTGAATAAATTTTCACTGCCATTCTAAGTCAACACTGCAAACATCAAGCAATACATATGTCTGTGGTCATGTCTTTTAAAAGCTTAAGATCTGGGCGTGGTGGTGCGTGTTTATAATCCCAGCATCTGGGAGGCTGAGACAGGAAGGTAGCGGGTTTGCGGACAGCTTCAGCTACCTAGTGAGCCTTCGCAACTCAGTGAGACCCTGTTTCAAAATAAAGAATAATAAAAAATAGAGCTGGGAGTGTAGCTTGAAGGTAGAATGCCCCTGGGTTCCATTTCTAGTACTGCCAAAACCAAAAAAGCTTATAATTTAAAAGAATTTTAACATAGTAAAAAAAATTCAGTGGACAGATGAGCAATTAAAGTGTTATCAAAATTTTTGTCAAACGAATTCAACATAGACTCGTAATAATGAGCATATATTTTGAAGTGCCGATTATAAACAGAATCTCAGCTATGTGAGAAGTGATTTAAGATGATATGCACTGAATGATATATATATATATATATGCACACATATATACATATATGTGTAATTAATATGTTTGCATGCTTGCTCTATGTCTGGTTATATAGGTGCAGTGACAGAATAAGCAAACAAAATAAAATTAACTGCCATTGTGAACTTTTCATTCATTTGGATGTTTGTGAAAAAAGTACTGAGGATTGAGCCCAAGTGTATTCTAACCTCAAGCTGCACCCCCAGGCCTTTTTAAAATTATTGTTGTTATTATTTGAAACAGAGTCTCACTAAACTGCTGAGGGTCTCAGTGAGTGGCTGAGGCTGGCCTCGAACCTGTGATCCTCCATCTCGGCCTCCCAAGTACTGGGAACACAGATGTGTGTCACCACGCCTGCCTGGAGCTTTCATTTGTATATGGGGAGATAAACAATGAACTTAATAAATTTCATAAGATAGAAGATAATGCTTTTGGCCGGATGTGGTGGCACATGCTTGTAATCCCCACATTCGGGAGGCGGAGACAGGAGGATCGCGCAGGTTCGAAGCCAGCCGTGCTGGCTTAAGAGACCCTGTTTCCAAATAAAAATATAAAATAGGTCTGGGAGTGTAGCTCAGAGGTAGAAGGGCTTCCAAGAACCCCAATACCACCAAAATGAAGAAGAAGAAGAAGAAGAAGAAGAAGAAGAAGAAGAAGAAGAAGAAGAAGAAGAAGAAGGAAGAAGGAGGAGGAGGAGGAGGAGGAGGAGGAGGAGGAGGAGGAGGAGGAGGAGAAGGAGAAGGAGGAGAAGAAGCTGCTGCTGCTTTTGTAAAAGAAAAATAGCAGGCTAACAATGATAGGAGGTGCCAGACATGGGAGAGAAAGTCAGAATTTTCAACTACATTAACCCCTTCTGATTTAGATGGAAAGTCATTCTGCTATGGTTTGGACACATTTTGAGTAAGCCCCTTAAGGATTCATATGTTGATCCCCTTCACAAGGTAGTAAGACGGAAGAAACTTCATCTAATACGGTATTTAGAGGTGGGGCCTTTGTTTTTTTTGTTTTTTTTTATTTATTTTTATTGGTGCATTGTAATCATATATCACATTGGAATACAAAACTTGAGAGGATATACAAGCATACATCATCCAATTAGCCCTCATCCAGTCCCCATCCCATTCCCTCCCCCTCCCTCAATCCCATGCTTGTTTGGTGATTAACTTTGATATATTTGTTTATGCACCTCCTGCGTCTTATTATTTTTTATTTTAAAAATTTTTTTTTGTGGTACTGGGGGTGGAACCCAGAGGCTTTCTACCTCCAGGCTATACTCCCAGACCTATTTTTGGAAACAGGGTCTCACTAAATTACTGAGAGTGTCACTAAGTAGCTGAGGCTGGCTTCGAACCTGTGTGATCCTCCTGTCTCAGCCTCCCAAGTGCAGGGATTACAAGCGTGCGCCACCACGCTCGGCTACCTCCTGCATTTTAAAGAGGCTCCATCCTCCCCTATTCCATACCCTCTGATTGGTCACCTTAATTGCTTCACTATAGGGCCCTTTCTATAACTCGACCACTTCCTGTTGCCCCTTTCCTCCTAGTTATTGCTGATTAGGGGAAGCATCTGGTTTTTATTTTCTGCGATATTTCTCTGTGCATGCTGCGTTGCAAATACCGATCCCACTCTTGATGGCCCCAGTAGTGGCCTGGCTACCTGGTGGACTGATCCAGCCCTCGCTGGCTCAAGCAGCGGCCTTGCCTCATGGGAGGCCCTGATTCTGGTCTCGCTGGCCCTGACACCGGCCTAACCCTTTGGTTGGCTCCAATCCCGGCCTTGGAGGCCCCAGCACCGGCCTAGCCTCAAGGCAGGCTCAGATCCTGGCCTCGGAGGCCTCAGTAGTGGCCTTGCCTCATGGCAGGCTCCGATCCCAGCCTTGCTGGCCCTGGCACTGGCCTAACCCCTCGGCAGGCTCCGATCCCAGCCTCAGAGGCCCCAGCACTGGCCTTGCCTCACAGCAGGCTCCGATCCTGGCCTCAGAGGCTACAGCACAAGCCTTGCCTCACAGCTGGCTCCGAGGCTGGCTCCAATCCCGGCCTCAGAGGCTACAGCACAAGCCTTGCCTCACGGCTGGCTCCGAGGCTGGCTCCAATCCCGGCCTCACTGGCCCCAGCACCAGCCTAACCCCTCGGCAGGCTCCGATCCCAGCCTCGGAGGCCCCAGTAGCGTCCTTGCCTCACGGCAGGAGGTGGGGCCTTTGTGAGGTGGTTAGGATTTAAGTCATCAAGTGGACTTACCCACCACACTGCCCGGCTAAATACTGGTAGTTTTATAAGAGGGCAATAGAGGAAAATACATTCTCCCCCCCCCCATCCTGTCTCTTGTCCTGTGATACCCTGTGCAACCGGAGGACTCTGCCGGCAGAAAGGCCCTCACCAGATGTGGCTCCCTCAACCTTGCACCTCAAGAACCATGAGTCAAAATAAACCTCTTTTCTTTATAAAGTCACCCAGGATCAACTGTTTCATTTTATATACTGCAAAACAAACAAACTCACATTCCACAAGTTAATCGCTTTTTAAAGCTGGAGAAATTCACTTAGGAGAGGCTTCTGAGGGATGGCTAGAATAAAGGACAGGATGGAAACACGTAAGCTTTCAAGTGAAAACCAAGGATATTTCAAATAGCTACTCACAAGAGAATTGCCTGGATGATAAACAAACCACACCATGAATCTTGATCAGTAGACCAAGCAGTGTTATAAAGTTACACTATAAACTCAGTGAACATTTCTAATTTAACTTATCTACTTAATAGACACATCACCAGAAAAGGTACTAAGGGAAAGTAAACAAATGTGTAGTTATGACAAAAAAACAAAGAAAATATATCACACGTAATTTCAGAAGATAACTACCACTGGACAAATAGAATGTGAATCAACCAATGTTCATCTTACTCTGAAGATCTGTGTTTTTGTTTTGTTTTGTTTTGTTTTGTTTTATTGGTGAGGATTGAAACTAGAGGCACTCTACCACTGTACAACACCCCCTGCCCTTTTTATTTTTTATTTTGAAACAGGATCTTGCTAAGTTAGTGAGGCTAGCCTCAAGCCCGAGCCCCTCCAGTCCCAGTTTCCCATGTACTAGGATTACTAGCCTGCACCACTGTGCCTGGCAGATCTATGATGCTTTGATTCTAATTTCCAAGATACCGCCGGGCATGGTGGTGCACGCTTGTAATCCCCGCACTTGGGAGGAAGAGACAGAAGGATCGCGCAGGTTCGAAGCCAGCCGCTTGCTCTGGCTTAAGAGACCCTGTTTCCAAATAAAAATATAAAAATAGGTCTGGGTGTGTAGCCCGGAGGTAGAAGGGCTTCCAGGAACCCCAGTACCACCAAAAATAATAATAAAATAAAAAATAATAATAATGATAATAATTTCCAAGATACTATAGTAATTTCATTGGAGATTATTTTTCCCTGACCTCTTCAATTATTACAAATCTAAAGCCAAACAGACCAAGGCTTTGCAAAGAATATATTTTGTTTCTTGGAATTCCCCTATTATCCAAAATTCTATTCACTTTGGTGCATAATCCTTCAAATTTCACTCTTAATTTATGAGAACATTTGTGAATTCGACTGGTAGAGATCCAAGTGACGTTTCTACGGTTCTCACTCCTCCGTGCTGATGTCTCCTTACATTAAACACTTTTACCTTAAGTAATTGCGTTACTGTCATGTGTAATATCTTAAGATACAGACACAGTTTTTAACAGTCATGAATACTGATCCAATTATTTTCAGAGACAGTATATACATCATTCTGGAGATGTGAAAACAACACCATAGAAGTAAACTTCCACGGGAAAAGAAAACAACAAGCAGAAACTGACTTCTTTATCCAATAGTACCATAGTCAGATGATGCTTTCAAGCTGTTTTCTGCACCTACAGACTCCCACGTGATGGGCTGAGCCTTTCTACATACGCTCGGTGTGCATTTTGAATATAAAACATGAGAATTTTTGCCTGGCATTGTGATAGCAAAAAAAAACAAAAACCCTTTTTAAGTATAAAAGCAATAAAAATTCCACATAGGAAAAGATGGATATATTTGACAGATACAAAAACTTTAAGCTTTACAGCCATAAACAAAGTAATGAATTCCAACTTGTACATTGTACCATATACAAACATTAACTCCAAACGGACCATAAACTTAATATAAAAGTAAAAACTACAACTTAAAGGAGAAAAATCTTTGTGGCTTTTGGTAAAACAAAAACCTAGATAGGGCACAGAAAGCATGAGATAAATTGGGCAGTGGCACAAAACTAAATACCAGGTACCTAGATACTTGGAAGGCTGAGGCAGGAGGACTGCAAGTTCAAGGCCAGCCCAGGAAACTTAGTGAGAGCTTTTCTCAAAATAAAAAATAAAAAGAGCTGGCGGTGTAGCTAAGTGGTAAAGTGCTTGCCTAGCATGTGTGAGGCCCTGGGTTCAATCCCCAGTTTAGGAATAAGGGGTGAGAAAGAAAAGAAAACACATATAAACAAAAAGAATTTAGAATTTCTGCTTCTTGAAATTCATTGTTAGGAAAATGTAAACACAAGAACAGACACTACCAGAAGAAACTATTTATAAAATATATATCTTACACATGACTGATGTCTAAAATTTCAAAAACCCATACTCAATTATAAAAAAAAATAAGCAGGATATTTGAGTAGACATTCTATCAAAGAAGATTATTAGATAGCAAATAAGCATATAAGAAGTATCCAATATCATTAGTTACCAGGAAAATAAAAATCAAAATTATGATGGTATACTTTTTTATACCTGTTAAAATAGGTAAAATATAAAATATTGTTAATGTCAAGGGCAGAAAGTATGTGGAGAAACTAGATTCCTAACACATTCCTGCTGGGGTTTATAAGTGACGTACAACCACTGCGTCAAACAGTTTGGTAGATTTTTATGTTAAACACGTATTTACCATATGACTCAGCAATCCCATTTCTAGGTATCTCCCCAAGAGAAATGGAAGTACACACCTACACAAGAACCTGTAGACAAACATTCATAGAAACTTTATTTATAATCTCCAATACAGAAAGCAAGTTGTGTTAGTCAGCTTCCCAATGCTGTAACAAAATTCCTGAGAGAATTAACTTATGAAAAAGAAGGTTTGTTTTAGCTCAAGGTTTTAGAGATTCTGGTCCACGATGGGAAAGACCCATTTCCTTTAGAACTGGGTGGGAATGTCAAATGGCAGAGTGCAGGCGGCAGAGAAATTGCTCACCTCATAACCCAGAAGCAAAAGAAAGAGGAAGGAATCGGGGTCCCACAGTGTCCTTCGAGGGCATGCCCCCCGCCCAGTGACCTAAAGACCTCCCAGAGGCCCATCCTCCTGAAGGCCCACAGCGTCTCCAAGTGGCACCACCCTGGGATCAACCCTTATTGCACAGGCCTTGGGGGCATGTAAGGTCCAAACCACAGCACAACCCAAAGTTCACCAGCTTGTTAGTGACTACACAATACAATGCTACTAAGTAGTAAACAGGAAACATAACTTTCAATGAATCACAAGAGCAAGCCCTAAGGGAAAGAGGCTAGACTCAAAGGTATCTACTATGTGATTCCATTCCTGTGACTTTGTGGAAAAGGTAAGAGTACAGAGACGGGAAAAGTCAGTGTTCGTCGGGGGCTAAGGATGGAAGAGAGGGCTAGTAGCTCAAAGGGTGAATGCTCCTGGGTTCAAGACTTAGCACCACACACAAAATAATAATAATAATAAGATTATGTCAATCAAAACTCTAAGCCAATGAGGTATATTAATTATGGGGAAAACTTCTAAGAAAATACTGGACACCATGTCTCCACCCCCACCACCACGTAATCACCCAGTTGGGACTTGATGTTTTTACTGGAAAAATTTGTAATGTAGATGGGGGCAGAAATCTTTGCTGTTGGCTAACTACACTATTATGGCTACACTCCCCCAAATTATTAGCTCAATAAATAGATTGACCCTGATAAATCTTTATTTTCTATTGGAGAAATAGAAGCAGGTAAAATGAGAACTGTCCGCTACATTATTATCGATTAGTGGTTGCTGGGCATCTCCTAAGTTAGTCCTTACTAAGAAATTCTGTTGTGGGTTGGACTCAAATTAAAAACATATAATCTTGGTTTTAATCGGCTGCTAGGACCATTCTCTTACAAACATTCTGGCCTAGAACAATTTGTATTTCTTTATTTTTTTACCGGAAGGAGCAAATACTTTTTCCAGTTTGAAAATGATGACATTTTTAAAATTAATAAAAATAAACATGAAAGTCTGTGGCATTTGTTAAAGGGTAATAAAATAACTCCAGTCAATTGGCTACTTCTACACCAGTAGATTTCTTTAAATAGTAATGAAATCATTGCTTTAACAAAATCCATCATTATTAAAATAAGAAAAAAAAATTCGCCTCAGCCTCCACCAAAATTAGATTTGTAAGTTGCTGGTCATTCCTATAATTAAATCTATGTCACAAATTTGCAAGAAAAATGGTCACTGTGACTAATGCATTTACTTGCTACTCAAGTGTTGTCAGGCAGCACAGAGCATCGTGTCGCTAAAATGGAGTAGGTAAAGATTCTATACGTTTTTATTAAGTAACAAGACCATTTTTTTTACTTAGGATAATTATAGTTCAGATAAGAGTTTGTTCAAAATCAAAATCAAAATAGAGCCATCACAGGCTTCTTCCCCAGCATTAGGGCCTCTCGGTAATGCCGCACACACGGGTGGCACTTTGGCGCACCTCCTGCTTTTCTGGACAAATGGCGCATGGAAGACCCAGCAGGGAAAGGAACACTGGCACATTCAGGCAGCCAGAAGCCCCTGTTCTCGGAGTTTCCTCATTTGCCTGCCCCAAAAGGTTTCAATTCAACTCTTTGATGACGTGTTCGAGAAAGGACCTCAGAGGAGACTCCTGCCCAAATTATAAGTCAAAGGACTCACGGACAGAGAATTTGTGACTGAGCTTACTCTCTTTTCATGCCCGTTCAGTCCTGGGGAGTTCAGAGAATGAAGGTCCTTGGTTTCACTACTGAGCTAAACTCACTTTTATCAAAAGGAGAAGAGCCGGGCGTGGTGGCGCAGGCTTGTAATCCCAGCATTTGGGAGGCTGAGACAGGAGGATGGCAGTTCTTGGCCACCTCAGCTACTTAGGGAGGCCCTCTGCAACTTAGTGAGGCCCTGTTTTAAAGAATAAAAAATGGGGCCGGGGGTGTAGCTCGGAGATAGAATGCTCCTGGGTTCCATCCCCAGTACTGGAAAAAAAAAAAGAAAGAAAGAAAGAAAAAGAAAGAAAAAGAAAAAAAAAGAAGAGGCTTCAGATTTGGACTCAGCCGGTATATACTGCAGAGGCGAGCCACCAAGTAATAGTAGCTATTTCCCAACTTGATTTAATTTTAGCTACCTTCTATTTGTGGCAAGATTTTTTTTTTTACTTAGAGTGTTGATATTTGGGTTTGAGATAATTTGCAAGTGGGTCTTATGGTGCCTAGACCCTGGAAACCACTGCATTGGCGACAATTTCTGTCTTTCCTCTTTTTTTTTTTTTTTGCAGTACTGGGGATGGAACCCAGGGGCGTTCTACCTCCAAGCTACACTCCAGCTCTATTTTTTATTCTTTATTTTGAAACAGGGTCTCACTGAGTTGCAGAGGGCCTCGCTAAGTAGCTGAGGCTGTCCGCGAACTGCGATCCTCCGGTCTCCGCCTCCCGAATGCTGGGATGACAAGCATGTGCCGCCATGCCCGGCCCCTTCAATTTTTCACATATTTATGTTGTATGACTTTGCTTTAGTACCTAGAAATAAATATGCGTTGGATCTAATGGGCTCTGAGTGTGTGCTGATTTTCTACCCTGTTTTCATATATGTTCCATACTGCTAATTGAACCAACAGTATGCTTCAAAGGAAAAGTCATTAAAAAAACAAAAATTCCTATCAATCTATCTTCTGTGGTGTTCACTTGCCCCAAAAGGCAATCAAATTAAATATATGGCATGATGATGGCTTCTATTTTGTAACAATAGAAAATAGCTCTCATTTATCTGAACACAGTTCATTACTTCATACGGCAAGCTTTAAAGATCAGCATGAGCTGGGTTTGATGACATGTGCTTATAATCCCAATACTTGGGGGACTGAGGAAGATCGCAGGTTCAAGGATAGTCTCAGCAAGAACTGAGACTCTCGTCAACCTAGTGAGACCCTGCCTCAAAGTAAAAATAAAATAGGGCTGAGGTGTAACTCAGGGATAGAATACCTCCAGGTTTAGTTCCTGGTAGAACAAAGAAAGAAAAAGAAAAAAGTCTAGGAGAGGCCATTCAAAATCTTGGTGGTCTGAGTCTGTGGCAAGAGGAACTTGAAATGGTATTTCTATAGGTGGTTTTATTTAAAACCACTTAAAAAGGGAAGTTGCTTATTTGTTTTGACATTTAGATTTAATGAAGATAAAACCTGTTTTATAAACAAGTCATGCACTTTGTGGAGAAAAACAGAATCTGAATGAATAATTTAGAGCTGTTGAGATTTTAAGAATATTAAGCAAATTTTAAAAATCACCATAGTCCCCAATATTGCACAAAATGAGATACTCTATAATCATGGACTAAATACATCCTAGACTTGGGGAAAGTAAAAACAAATTAACAACTGAGTTTTGTATCACCATTATGGCTCTTTGTTAATTTTAAAAATTCTTATTCTAGCCGGGCGTGGTGGCGCACGCTTGTAATCCCCGTGCTTGGGAGGCTGAGACAGGAGGATCGCACAGTTTCGAAGCCAGCCTCAGCTACTTAGTGAGGCTCTCAGCAACTCAGTGAGACCCTGTTTCCAAATAAAATATAAAATAGGTCTGGGAGTATAGCCCGGAGGTAGAAAGCCTCTGGGTTCCACCCCCAGTACCACTAAAAAAAAAAAAGAAAAAAAAATTCTTATTCTAAGCTGGGCATGATGGCACAGGCCTATAATCCTAGTACTTGGGAGACTAAGACAGGAAAATCATTGCAAATTTGAGGAGAGCCTCAGAAAATAGTGAAATTCTCATCAACCTAGTGAGACTGTTTCAAAATAAAAATAAAAATAAAAATAAATTGGGCTGGGGGTGTAACTCAGGTAGAATTCCCCTGGGTCCAATCTCCTGCACCAAACAACAAAACAAGACGAGACTCATTCTAATTTTTTTTTTTTTTCTTTTTGGTGCTAGGGATTGAACTCCAGGACATTCTAATTCTGAGCTACACCCGAGCCCTTTTTATTTTTTATTTTGAAACAGAATCACGCTTAGTTCACCAAGCGTCTCCCAAAATTGCTGAAGCTGGCCTTGAACCTGCAATCCTCCTGTCTTAGCCTCCCAAGTACAGGGATTACAGGTGTGCACCACCACACCCGGCACTTGTTGTAGTTTTTAAAATTCAGTGTCACACAGCAAGCAGCCGAGGTCATGTGCTTCCTTCCTGGCGCTCGCTCCAAATGTTGCTGAGTATTTTTTTGAACAAGAAAGGAAGAATTAGAGGTGATACACGTATGTCATAAGTTAATTAAAACATGGTATTAGTGGTGGGAATTTCTTTTCTTTCCACGACTTCAATAACATCAGTTAACCATTCAGGTCTTTCTATAAGGCTGGGCAGTCATGGGGGACCAGCCAAAGCAAAAAGCAGAGAGAACAATTGGTCAGGGAAAGAAAACCGTGCTGGCAAGGTCTCCAGACAGGCAAGGAGTTCTTTTTAACCCTTGCTTCTCCGTGGAAAGAAGAGTGTTCGTCTTAGAACAGCTCCTGCTAGTCGCAGCAACGGGCGTTTACAAAAAGAATAATTACGGGAAGGAAACCCATTTCTTGCCATTTGAAATGGAGATATTTAGAAAGAAAACAATGAGTCACAGACCTATTTTGGCTTAGCTGTTCTACAGTCTCAAAGGTGACTTGGCTTTTGTGATTCTTTGCTTTGTTTCAGAAACTCTTCCATTTTATTGCTATGACTTGCTCCAATGTTACTTAACCGTAGCTACTGATTGGAAAGTCAACTGGCATGAGCTCAACACTGTCACTCACTACCAATAACGATAGAGTGCGCCAAAGAGTCTAGAGCGAAAAAAGTTCCATCTTTTCCTTCTAATCTTTTTGGGAAGGGGGATACTGGGAATTGAACCCAGGGGCATTCTACCCCTGAGCTACACACCCGTCCTTATTTTATTTTTTTTTAATGTTGAAACAGGGTCTCACGAAGTAGTTGAGGGGCTTGCTGTTATTGAGGCTGGCCTCAAACCTGTGATCCTTCTGTCTTAGCCTCTCAAGTACTGGGATTACAGGTGTGTGTCACCACACTCAACTCTTTTCTTTTTAATCCTTAACCTTTAATTCTTGGAGACACAGAAACATTGAATTCAACCTCCAAACAAAAGATACTGAAGTTCTAACTGTGATCTACATTTAATTCGGGGAATTTCTGTGAACACAGTTGAATCTTCTGAAAAGGATTTCTCAATTGGAATTTTTCAAAAAGTTGCTGGTATCTAAACAAACAATTCTTCTGATGAGAAAGCAACATGTAAGGTGACTGAAACTTGAAACACGTGGTTTTACGTAGAAAAATTCATATAAATTTCAATCGCATTTTAGCTATTTGTAGTATACTTAGCTATCGAATTTTATTAAAACCTCATCAAGAAGAAATTCTCAAATCACTTATTATGTTCTACAATTATTATAAACTGAGCAATTTAAGTGAGAGCGGGGAGATAATGATATTAACTCCTTAACTTAAAGCAATCTCCGTGGCATGATTTTGAAATATTCTCTTGGTCTGAAATGTATGTAAATCGCATTCATCCATCATCAGTTATTAACCAGTCTGGCTACATTTAAACACCAGCTTCCTGTAACAATGACTTCTTAACAACACCGTGTTTTAATTAGACCTGGGACATTATTAAACTAGCTATAAATATGGACCATATTTTAGCTCGTATACTCAGATGCCTGAAAACGGACAGGAATACCCTCAGAGTTCTTTCTCCAAAAATTCTTCTAATAAATGCCTTTCTTTCAAAGCTTATAGTAATTTAAAATAAATAAAAGTGTTTATATATGTATATATATATATATATATATATATATATATATATATATATATATTCAGGGAATATATATTAGAGTCTGTTGGAATTCCAGGAATGCTACTTTTTGCTATCCTGATGTTTATACATACACAAGCACACACACACACACATACACACACACAGAACAGTTGCTCATAATCAGAAAATAATCACAGAATCTGTATACTTGGGAGCTGATAAGTCTTCGTAAGCAATAACCAATTTATTTAATTTATAGATGCCCATAATCATATACAAAAAGAGAAAAAAGAAAAATAAAAAAGCCTGAACCAACACCTAGATCTAACTTATAGCTTCGAGCACGCACGCTTGTAATCTCAGTACTTGAGAGGCTGAGACAGGAGGATCGCACAAGTGTAAAGCCAGCCTCGGCTACTTAGCGAGGATCTCTGCAACTTGGTGAGACCCTGTTTCCAAATAAAATATAAACTAGGTCAGGGGTGCAACCCAAAGGTAGAAGGCCCCTGGGTTCCATCCCCAGCACCATAATAAATAAATAAATAAATAAATAAATAAATAAATAAAAGCTTGATCTATTGCCACCAAGCCATACAAGCATATTAATGCAACCATTTGATCCTTGCCAGGAGTCTATAGTTTAGATATTACCCTCACCTCATTTTACATACAGGGAGGCTTTATGTTTATTTTGCACCTGGTTAGGATAGTATTCAGTCAAGCAGGGAATCAACCAAAAGAGTTTGACTCTGGAAACCATACTACTATTCAAAAATGTCAAAGAGAGATGGCTATGTTTCTATTTAAAAAGACAACTTCCAGTGAAATATAACCATGCAATATGAATAACAAAATTATTACTATTATTATTACTACTACTACTACTACTACTTTGGTGGTACTGGGGTTCCTGGAAGCCCTTCTACCTCCGGGCTACACTCCCAGACCTATTTTTTTTTAATTTTTGGAAACAGGGTCTCTTATGCCAGCATGGCTGGCTTCGAACCTGCGCGATCCTCCTGTCTCCACCTCCCAAGCGCGGGGATTTACAAGCGTGCCCACCACGCCGGGCTGAATAACAAAATTAAAGTCAGGAGTTGTGGTGCAGGCCTGTAATTCTAGTACTTGGGAGGCTGAGACAGGAGGATCGCAGGTTCATGGCCAGCCTCAGCAACTTAGCGAGGCCTTCTGCAACCTAGACCCTGTTTCAAAATAAAACAGGGCTGGGCGGGGATTAGGGGGAATAGCTCAAAGACAGAATTCTCCTGGGTTCCATCCTCAGTAAAACACACATGCACATGCACATGTGCACATGCACGCGCGCGCGCGCACGCGCACGCACACACACACACACACACACACACACACACACTTAAACACAAAGGCTTACAATTCAGAATTTCCCTTCTGTAAAATAAGTCCTCTTAGCCAGGCGTGGTGGTGCACTCTTGTCATCCCCGCGCTTGGGAGGTTGAGACAGGAGGATCGCACAGGTTCGAAGCCAGCCTCAGCTACTTAGTGAGGCTCTCAGCAACTTAGTGAGACCCTGTTTCCAAATAAAATATAAAAAAGGTCTGGAAGTATAGCACGGAGGTAGGAAGCCTCTGGAGAGTTCTACCCCCAGTACCACCAAAAAATAAAAAATAAAATAAGTCCTCGTCCTTAACTTCCCAGCTTAAGCATCAACTTCTCCTGAAGCTTTCTCATATTATCAGCTGAGATGAGCCCTTCCTTCAAGCCTCTGAACGTTGCTGCTGATCCCTTACGTGCAGAAAGTGATAGCTACCTCTTATCCGTGCTCCTCTTCTTCCTTGGTAACAGAAATATCATTTTTAGCTCTTGGCAAGTGGCCACATTCCTAACCATTTCAGTGGCGGGTGTGATCAAATGACTAATAAGATATTAGCCCAAGTACAGTGCTGGAATTTCAGAAATGCTATTTAAAGAAGGCAGGCTTAGCTTTTTTTTTTTTTTTTTTTTTTTTTTTTCTGTCCTTTCCCAATACATTGTGCTAGCCAGATGCTCTGGCTGGAGCTCCAGCAGCTATCCTGGGCCAGAGGCAAACTTGGGGGAGGAAGCTGCATGCTGTCAGTGTAGAAAAGAAAAAAGGAGTCTGTCCATGACAGTGATCTGCTCTACCAGACTTGGACAGTGCCCTGCAGATGTTATCTAATAGGGAAATAAAGCTTTATTTTATAAAAGTCATTAGTACTTGTGAAGTGTTTGTTTTTGTCCTGGTGAAGAAGCTGTATCTAATTCTAGCAGATACAAATAAAAATCCACGTATATTTCATAATCTGAAGTTTATCTTAACTGTTGGGGGTTGGGCGATACATACCCAATCGTGGTGTTCATTCCCAGACCTCTCTGGAAATGTTAAATTTGGGGAAGGAAATGGGAGGGGAAAACGGAAAAAGATACTCCTGCCTGCCTGCACTGCTCCCACCACTGGCTCTGCTGCTGTCAAGTCCTGAGAATCCCAAGGTCTGGGTCAGAGGAGTCCCAGCTGTTGGACCTCTGAATCACAATGCACATTGCCTCGGTTTAACAAGCACACATCTCTGGTAGCACCTTCGGTCAGCTGGCTAACTTTTCCATTGCATTTCTTTGTCTCACCCCCACCACCTGTACCCTCCGAGAGCTACTAGAAAACTACCTCAGTATAGCAGGAGAGCAATAAATACCTCTGACTGATTAACTGTAGTGAGGTAAGAAACAGAGGTGAAAAAAGGAAAAAGAGCTGAGAGTTAAGCAGGGAGAATGCACAACCTCCCAGCAGTGAAGGAGCAGAACAAAAATCCTAAAAGAACTGCTAGGTCAAGTTTGACTTCAGTGGACCTTACTGAACAACTAACTGGGCAGAGTAGAAAAATACCATGACGGGCTCAGTCAGTGCAAAGCCTGAACTACATACACTTAGTAAGCTTGTTCTCCAACAAGGGCTGGTATATTTTGCTTCAGACGCTCAGACAATTTCCTCCATTTTATATTCTTCATTAGCATTAGCATTTTGAAGAGTAAGAGACCCAACTCAAGAAACCATGGCTTAGAGTGGATGTGAATTATTTTAAACCATATTAAAAGTGGTTTCCAGCAAGCTCGTGCTTTACAGATATCACTCTGTCAAACGACTGTGACGACATAGAGAATAATACTTGAACACAAGAAAAAATGACTTACCAAAATCTCACCGGGTCTCAAGTAGTAGTCTGTGAGATCATTTTTGTTAAATAGACTTTATTGCTTCTCTTCTAAAAAAAACTCAGTAATAACACAGCATCTTGAGAAAGCTGGGTCTTCAAAACTAGAGTGTACTCTAATCAAATGTCTTACAGGAGCTATACCATTAACAGTTCCGTAAGGCTATAGACATTGAGAGCTGTGTAGCACCACAAGGAATTGACACTACATAACAATGTGCTTATAAGCTTTAACCAAACTTAAGTACATATAATAAAGGAATAATGACATAAATAGCAGTCTAAACACGAGCCACGTACCACTTTCTATCCCACCGACTATATTCTTATCCATTTGTAAATCACCATACTACATAGGTTAATGAGTTATGCACCTAAAATACAACATCCCGGCTAATAGTCATGAATTTAGCGAAGTTTTAGGGCATGTGTAACTATTCAATTAATAGAAAACTTAGCTGCGTTCCCCTTCTCTCATAGCACAGATCGCGTCCTTGTTATATCATCGACTTAAAAAAATAACGATTAAAAGCGCTAAAGTAACACCCTCATAATTATTAGCTCTGCTTCTGAAAGCTGAACTGCTTCCTAATCTTTTTAAAAATAAATTCATAGTTCAAATGCCTCAAAGTACTATGTCTTCTTGTAAACCGCCCATTCATTACAGCCTCATGTCGAATTTCTTCTCACAAAGATTCCTGAGAAGTATCCAAGACAGTAGTTTCTTTGACAGTGAAATGTACAAAATAAATGACATGTCAACAAGTAAATTAGCATTCCCCTTCTGACCAGCTGGGTCATGTTTCCTTTTCAAAATCCTCTGTCCCATGGTACAAAATAATAATAATCTAAAAGACCTCATCAGATGATCAATATATTGACATAACCTCTATAAGAAGATACATAGTGTTTTAATTGATTCCTGGAATCCATCAAATGGAATATTAAACCCAAGCCACCAAAATAAATTGTAAGAGAATCTTTACTTTATTCATTCATTTTTCTTCAAGGTATGGGCAATGGCATATGAAATGATTCAAGAACTTTTATACTGACCTAAAGAGTAAAAAATATCTGGCTTTTGCCAAATCTTTCATACACATATCGCAGCCAAAGTTATAATAAACAATGTAAAAGCATGCTTACTTACCAAAAAACTTCCAAAGGCGGAGTTAAATATCGCAGCTGCCTATAGAGAAAATAAATGAGGGAAAAAAGAACTCACTGAAAGTAAATAGAAATAGAAAAAGCAAAGATTATCACTTTCCCTTCCCCCACAATTCAAAACCTTCAAACATTGACCCTAGAGAGCAAAGTTAGCTGCTGCTTACAAAAACTGCCAGTGGCCTGTACTTTACTAAGACAGATGAGCTGCAGCTTAGGAATTCATAAATAATGGGTCTCAAAAGCAGGCAAGGCTTGCCACGGGATGCTTTGAACCTGTATGTCAGGACCGAGAGCATCGTCACCAACAGTAAATCAAAACCTTATTGTTATTGATTTCACTGCTAGACTTCGAACAATCCGAGGCTGATCTCTTCATCAAAAATTTCATATTACTGAGAGAAGGAAAAAGAGAATGTTAAGGCAAACATTCACTGGTCTCTATCAGTGCGTGTAAGTCTATGAACTGTAACTGCACGGTGGTATCTGTTTTCCCACACATCACACTATACAAATATGTACACTGCAGGTAAGACCAAGACAGCTACTGCCACACCGTCATGTCTAAGGTAGAAACAAGCAAGAAAAGCTTCAATATTTGTGCTCAAAATTCAAAGAATACTTGACTTTGTGCTTACCTAAGCATCCATGAAATACCTAGTAGACGTAATAGAGCTCTTAACTTTAAATCAACTGTTATATTCCATGAAGCTACACCACAGTCTTGAAAGCTTCCCACATTACCCAGAAAGAAGAAAAACTCGTAGAACATCCAATTTGGTGAAAAAAAAAATACTAAGAAAAAAATTATTGAGAAAACCCAAAAGGAGGGGTAGAGAAAACCTATTTACATCTCCAGCGGATCTAAATTAATCATCACGGACATTAGCAGCCACTCTGTAGTGAAAGGAGGATGTCAGTTGAGTAAGTTTGAATGAAGTCCAAAGGCAGGCTAAGAGCTGGAGCTGAAAATGTCCTGCGCTCCAGGAGGATGCAAGGAAAGTAACTGGGTAATGAGATCCCTGGCTCCAGAGAGCTTGGCGCTCCTATTCCAGTTCATAATTAATTCAGAGCTTTGATAATTTCATTAGATTTCTCCTTTGCTGGCCCTATCAATAAAAGATGGCACTGGACCACAGCTCCTCTGTGGCATAAACACAGACACAGACACAGACCGGGAACCTTTGCTGCCTGGTAGGGACAATGGCATATGGTGTTCTGTGTTGTACCGGGAACAGTGGGGAGAAAAAAAAGAAGTAAGAAACATCCAGCTAAATAAAACATTACAGATGACAGTCGTAAGCTAAGGCAATGCATTTAACATGCCTTCCTTCCTGTGGTTCCTGAAAAGTTTTCTATATGGAGAAAAATAAAAAGGTACAAATAAGTGACTCATGGTGCCATCAGCAGGAAACATTGCCTTTCACCCTGCCAAATGCACTTTCCCAGCCGGGCATGGGGACACACTCTGTAACCCCAGTACCTGGGAGGCTGAGACAGCCTCTCTCTCTGTCTCTATGTCTATCTCTCTATTTCCTGGCTGCCATTCATCGAACAGCCCTTTTTATCCTGTGTTCCCACCATGAGGAGCTGCCACAGGCCCAAAGCAACACGCCAAGCATCCATGAACTGGAACACCTGAAACAGATCCAAAATAAACCTTTCCTCCCTTTTTTTGTTGCTTATGTCAGGTATTTAATCACAGTGACACAAAGCTGACTCACAGGACTATCTCCTTTGTTAGAAAGGATGCTATATTTCCGTCTCCGTGACAAAACACCTGAGGTTGACGGCTTAAAAGGAGAAGAGGTTCATTCTGGCTTGCAGTTTCAAAGATTTCTGCCCCTGGCCGGTCACCCATTGCTTTTGGGCCTGGGCAGCTCACCACAGTGGAGGTGCACGGCTGAGCAAAGGCCGCTCACCTCGCCTTGGCCAGGAAGCAAAGGGACAGGAAGGGGCTGAGGTCCCGACACCTCCTTCCAGGACACACCACAAAGACCTAACGTCCCCCACCAGGCCCCACCTCCTAAAGGTTCTGGCACCTTCCAATAGCACCACGGGCTGGGGAACAAGCCTTTAGTATAGGGATGTTGGGGGACATTAAAGCCCTCAACCATAACAAAGAAAGATTATGTGGACACTTGTGGGGATACAGGGCCTTGATTCCACATCACTATCAATAAGATAAGACCATCCACTCCCTTTTTCTATTTATTCTTTTTTTGTGTGTGTGTGGTACTAGGGGTGGAACCCAGAGGCTTTCTACCTCCAGGCTACACTCCCAGACCTATTTTATATTTTATTTGGAAACAGGGTCTCACTAAGAAGCCAAGGCTGGCTTCGAACCCGTGTGATCCTCCTGTCTCAGCTTCCCAAGAGCAGGGATTACAAGCGTGTGTCACCACACCCGGTTCTATTTATTCTTTTAATATTTTTTTTGTTGTAGTGCAAAGTATAAATTGAACTCAGGGCATTCTACCTCTGAGCTACACCCCTATTCCTTCATTCATTTTTTTGAACCCAGCTATACCTCTAACCCTATTTTATCTTTTTATTTTGAAACAATTTCTCACTAAGTTGCTGAGGGGGTCTCACTAGGTGGCTGAGGCCGGCCTTGAAGCTGAGCTCCTCCTACCTCAGCCCCCCAAGTGCCGGGATTACAAGGGTATACCGTGCACAATTGGTCTCATCCACTCTACCTGTTTGTCCCTGAATGAAAAGACCAGAAGTAAGAAGGATTAGATTATAGTTTAAAAAAAAAAATGAAACAGAGCCAGACGTGGTGGCGCATACTTGTAATCCCAGTACCTGGGAGGCTGAGTCAGGAGGAACCATGTTCAAGGACAACCTCAGCTACTTAGTGAGGCCCTCCACAACTTGGTGAGACCCTGTTTCAAAGTAAACAACAACAACAAAAAAATCGGGCTAGGGGTGTAGTTCAGAGGTAGAATGCCCCGGGTTCAATCCCCAGCAACACCAAAAAAAAAAAAAAAAAGTAACAGACCATGCTTCTTCCCCACATGTCCTATTTTAAAATTTGTATCATATGTGTATACACTCACTAATGAAAAAGAGTATTTTTCTATGCTTTAGAAAAATAGGGTGCCGGACATGGTGGCACATGCTTGTAATCCCAGCATTTGGGAGGCGGAGACAGGAAGATCTCAGTTCACGGACACCCTCAACTACTTAGCATGACCCTTCGCAACTCAGTGAAACCCTGTTTTGAAAAATAAAAAAGACTAAAAATATAGGGCTGGGAGTGTAGCTCAGAGGTACAGTGCCCCTGGGTTCCATCCCCAGTACTGCAAAAAAATAAATAAAAATAAAAAAAAGAAAGAAAAAGAAAGAAATATAAGCTAAGCAGGTGGTGGTGGTGTATATCTGTAATCCCAGTACTCAGGAGGCTGAGACAAGAGCATCATGAAGTCTGAGACCGGGCTCAGCAATTTAGCAAGACCCTGTTTCAAACTAAAAAATAAAATAGGGCTGGGAGTTTAGTTCAGAGGTATAACCCCACTGGTCCAACACCCAGCAACAGACACACACACACACACACACACACACACACACACACACACAAACTGCTTAACAGATGGCAGGCAGTGTGTGTGTATGTGTGTGTGTTTGTATGCATGTGTGTATGTATATGTGTGTGTTGCTAGGGATTGAACCCATTGGGGTTGTACATCTGAACTAAACTCTCAGCCCTATTTTTTTTTTTTTTTTTTTTTTTTTTTTGGTGGTACTGGGGTTCCCGGAAGCCCTTCTACCTCCGGGCTACACTCCCAGACCTATTTTACATTTTTATTTGGAAACAGGGTCTCCTAAGCCAGCGTGCGCGGCTGGCTTCGAACCTGCGCGATCCTCCTGTCTCTGCCTCCCAAGCGCGGGGATTACAAGCGTGCGCCACCACGCCCGGCCTCAGCCCTATTTTTATACACACACAGACACACAGACAGACAGACAGACAGACAGACAGACACACACACACACACACACAGAGATAGAAAGGGATTATTAAGAAGAAAGAAATTTGAAGATTTTAGATAGACTGTTCTGGATTAGTAGTAGTAGTAGTAGTAGTAGTAGTAGTAGTAGTAGTAGTGGTGGTGGTGGTACTGGGGTTCCTGGAAGCACTTCTACCTCTGGGCTACACTTCCAGACCTATTTTATACTTCTTTTTATTATTTGGAAACAGGCTCTCTTAAAGCCAGGGCAGCTGGCTTAAAACCTGCGCTATCCTCCTGTCTCTGCCTCCCAAGTGCAGGGATTACAAGCGTGCGCCACCACACCTGGCATGTCCTGGATTATTTAATACCTAAAAGTTAATTCTAAGTACTAAATATATGACTACATTTTGTTACCCAAAGTAACCAGAAAACCATGAGGTCTGCCAGAGCCGCTGTCGGAGGAGGCTGGGCTGGGCAGGAAGAGTGTGGGAGAAGGCACTTGGGGCACGTAATCCTCAAATTCACACCACTCAAGGAAAAGATCCTAAAACAGGGCAACATTCTAACTGCAGCTGAACCAACCCTAACCAGCACAACAGCAACAGACAAGCACTAGACAGCAGCAGCCAGGCAAAGCTGGAGAGGCGAGGTGCATGAATTGAAGCTAGCGCAGGCCTGCGGGCGCGTATGCACAGGCCTGGTGCCACCAGTCTGGGACTGGCACAAAGACATCTGTCCCCATGTGTGGGAGCAACCAGAAAACTCTACCCACAAATTCAAGAAAGTAACGGGAAGCTTGCATTAAGGGTGGACCTAGGGGCTGACTTTACACTGCCGGTGGGATCTAAGAAGCCCAAACTATTCAGGCTAGTTGTGAAGACCTCGGTCCATAATTCCAGGACTTGGGAGGCTGAGATAGAGGATCACTGGCTTGAGACCAGCCTCAGCAACTTAGTGAGATCCTGTTAAAAAATAAATAAAATAAAAAAGGCCGAGAGTGTAGCTCAGAGGTAGAGGTAGAACACCCTGGGTTCAATCTCCAGCACCAGAACTAGGAAGAAAAAAAAAAAAAAAAAGAATCCCAAACTAATGGTCAAAAAAAAAAAAAAAAAATGGATCGAGGATCAGCGGAACTCCTGAGACTGTGAAAAGAACAAATGCAAAACTTCTCTCTAGGGTCACTTTGATAACCCAGGATAATGTAAATTCCCAAAGAAAACAGCCCCTGCTGAAGAGAAGCTCACAATAAAATATCGTGAGCAATGAGGAAGAGCTGTGAGGGACCAGAGCCCCATTCCCCATCCCGGGGAGAGGAGAAGCAATAGGCCTTTGCGCAATCTACGGAAGGGGGAAAAGACACGACAGATTACAGACATGGATGTAGAAGGCAGACTTTAAAACTTTTTAAAGAAAATGAAACTATCTTTATGGCTTTTTAAAAGAAGATGCAAAAAAGTGCACGTGAGAAAATGAAAAGCTACGGGTTGGTTGCCACGCAACGCTCCAGCCAATGAGATGGCAGATGGCGGGTGCTCCGCGGTGGGGACCTAGCGAGGCTGTTTTTGGGCGGTGGGCAGCGCCCCTCCTTCCTTTCTTCCCGCCTGGAGCGAGGGAAGCTATCCTGCACCCAGAAAGGGCAGGGCAGAGGCAGCCACGCTGATGTCACCGAGTCACGGAAGAAACGCCAGCAGCCCCGACCCCCAGGCACCTAGCATATGAGAAAAATAAGTCCCGCTTGCCTATGCCACTTCTGATCTGATTTTCTATTGCTTGGAGCCTAACCAACGCAATCGTGTTCCCAAACAGGGAGAAAATAATAACGGATCAGGCGGGGTGGGTAACCCAAAAGGTGCTTCCGCTGAGACATAAATTTGGTGAGCAAATGAACTTTTATCTTATGCAATCTCTAGCTCCCGTGGTCGAGAGCATCACTGCGAAACAGGGAAAAGACGACTGACTATTATTGGTCATGATTATTAGAGACCCAAGCTGAAATGTCTCACCCTGGGGAAGTTCCCTGAGTACATGAACTTGGCCTCTGATCACACCAGCCTCGGATCCACGGGAAGGAGCGCTGCTCTTAATTATTTATCTCCTTCCTAAGCACAGGTTCAGTGAGAAAAACACAGTAAGACTAAAATATGAGGGACCGAATCCCAGTGCTAGACCTTCACTTAAACATAGAAACACAAAGCGCATTCGTTTTACTTGTAAGGCGTTTCGTAGAGCGCTGTACATAGGCAAAAAAAAAAAGAGTTAAAGAATAATTTGTTGTGTATTTTCAAAGTCGATTTAACTTTTCTCATTAGCAGCTTAGTTGCTGGTTCTCTTCTGAGTACTGCATGGCCACTACTTTCACTGTATAAGTCTCATGGCAAATAAAAGTGGAGTTACACATCGCCGTATCACATTTAAGCATTACAGAACCGTCCTACAGAAAAGGATATTTACGGGATAACAACTGAAATGTGAGTTTGCACACCGGGCTCATCATTAAAGAACACTTCCCAGGTGACTTCACATATGTGTCGCATTGTATTTTTTTTTAAAGAAACAATGGCTAACAGCTGGGCGTGGTGGCGCACGCTTGTAATCCCCGCGCTTGGGAGGCGGAGACAGGGGGATCGCGCAGGTTCAAAGCCAGCCTTGCTGGTTTAAGAGACCCTGTTTCCAAATAAAAAGTATAAAATAGGTCTGGGAATGTAGCCCGAAGGTAGAAGTGTTTCCAGGAGCCCCAGTACCACCAATATATATATATTTTTTTCCATGAATTAACACACACACACACACACACACACACACACACACACAATGTTTACACATCTCCAAGTCAGGAGTAAATGTTTGCTATTAGCTGCTTTTCCAAGAGGAAGCTACAATTCTAGCCGGTTTCTACGGGTCCATTTCTTGATACCATGGTGAAAAAAAATTATTTAATATCCTTAATCGTGAGCTGCGTGGGGGGCTGCTATTGGGGTTTCTAACTATTCATCTCAATTCAGGCAAGGAAGAAATACATTCAAGTTACTGTTTCTGGGTGCTAAATTGAATCAGGTGTCCTCTCCTCTTAAGAAAATTAAGTTGCTTTTGTGCAAGAGTGTTTTAATGAGAACAGAGAGGCAGCGGACAGTGATGAATGGGAACGGCGCCAGAGAGAGCCCGCGCGCAGGACAATATGTGCATGTTACAGTCTTACAGCCTATTTTTCACTGACTACTCTGAATGACTTCGCTGTTTCTTAAGGGGCCTATTAATCTCAAATTTAGTTATTACACAACGTTTATTTGAACATATATTCTGCGGATGATGACAGTTAATAAAGGAAATCTTTCACAAGCTGTATTTTTACATATTGTTCCAACTACAGCTCCCAGTCATTTGATGGTATCGATGGAATAACCTACATTGTGCTGAGGCTTTTTTTTTAAGGAAGGCACATATATTCAGATTCCTTTCTAAGCACATGGGGACTCTTAAATAACTGTTAAAATGCATACAAAAAAATTCTAGTACAGAATGGCAAAAGTAAAAGGATATCCTAACTGTTCAAAAATCGTTTAATGTACAAACGGACTCCTTCAAGACAAACTGGACACCTCTTAACACTTTTAAAGACTTGGTGCCTAATATACAAGAGTTCTTGCATGCCAATCTACATTTTCACAAAATGAAGAGTGAGAGAGAGAGAGAGAGAGAGAGATCAATTTTCTTGAGGTGTAAAAAGAATCAAACAACAACATAGGTGCTTTGTTTCTCTCCTCAATATATTTATTTTTTTATAAAATACCATGTACTTAAAATAGCAGAGATCTTATATTTTTTATTTCTAGTAGCATGCTAAACTTAAAAGAACTGTTTTCACATTTTCCTAAAAATACATTTAACAGCTCCAATAAGTGCACCAATTCAGATTGTGGTTCTGGTTCCAGGAGAAATTTGTCATTTTAAGTTAGTGGTTCACAATAACAAATTTTGCAGGAAATATTTAAATGAGCTCGAGACTATAAAGTCTGCTCTATCACTGAGGTGTTTATGAATGTAATCAAATGATTTGACTTTATTCTTCTGCAACCTTTATCTTCAAAGGTGTTCAATTCCAACCAATCAGCGCGTCCAACTGGGAAGAGTTCTGAGATACCAGGACAATCCCTTCATAATCAAAAACAGAACTCCAGAGAGGTGAAGGTTATCACCCAAGGTCATGTTGAATAACAGCAAAGCCAGAACAGAATTCATCTGCAGATAATGCCGGTACCTATCAAAGCCATCCAGTAGAACTCATTTTTAAACAGTTATAGTTAGATAACAGGAAAAAAAAAAAAAAGGAGCTGCCAAAACATCAGTAGTGGTTTTGTTGGGTGATGGGATTATAGATACTTTTTTACCCCTTTCTGCTTTTCCTTGATTTTCAGGGTTTTTGTATGATTATGTACTTAGCAGGGGAGAAAAAAAATCATACAGTAAAGATGTTAAGCATAATTGGAATATTAGAGACCCTGTCTATCATCTTTAGGCAAATCTGAAACAATGCTGTGTACACATTAGGTGTTCAATCAATGTTTGACTAAAAATGGAATGAATTCAGGATAATACCAAGAGGAAACTCTCGGAAAGCACTCTTTGCTACACTCCCACTGAGTCTTCAGGGCAACAAATGGTGGGTGTAACCGGAATAAAAACTCTTCAGTGGAAAAATATATATTCCTCTATAGTTCACTAAACACTTCTAAATATCTAAGATTCAGCTGAACAAAACTTACTTAAAATGTTACAGGTAAGTTGATACCTCATCGTGTGTGTGTGTGTGTGTGTGTGTGTGTGTATGAGTGTGTGTGTGGTGTTGGGGATGGAACGCAGGGGCCTTCTACTTCCAGGCTACACTCCCAGGCCTATTTTATATTTTATTTGGAAACAGGGTCTCACTAAGCTGCTGAGAGCCTCACTAAGTAGCTGAGGCTGGCTTCGAACCTGCGCAATCCTCCTGTCTCAGCCTCCCAAGTACTGGGATTACACGCATGCGCCACCACGCCTGGCTTAATAGCGCATCTTTTTAAAATGCCAACATCTCACTAATCCTAAGGTTTAACTTACCTCAATCTTTTGAGTTTCTTATTTCTGTCCCCCCCCCAAAAAAGGAAAGAAGTAAAACATATACTCTTCTAATACCTCTCACTCACTTAGAAATTTTTATTATGAAATTTATTAAACCGGGCTCTCCGAATATAAAAAATAAATAGTGTAGGCAAGCATGGTGGCACATGCCTGTAATCCTAGTGCTAGGGAAGCTGAGACAGGAGGATCACGAGTTTTGGGCCAACCTCAGCAACTTAGCAAGGCTCTCCGCAACTTATTGAGACCCTGTTAAAAAAAAAAAAAAAAAAAACAGGGCTGGAGAGAGTCTAGCTTAGAGATGAATGCCCCTGGGTTCAATCATCAGTAACACATACACATACATACCTACACACACACACACACACACACACACACACATAGTAGAGTATGGGGTCACAGTAGTCTGGGGCCAGAAGACAGACACTGTAATGGTTCAATGTGAGATTAATGGTATCAAAGAGCTACAATAGCCTAGAAATTAACTACTGAAGTCTTCTTGCATACAGGCTTTTCAATATCTCCTAGTGATATACAACAAGCATTTTTTGATCAATTAATGGACCTGTACTTAATGCCAATGCACAAACTAAGCTCTCAGCACACCAAAAGAGGACCTCGTCAAGAATTCCCCTAGCACTTTTTTTTAAAGAAGGGCATCCACAAAACGTAAGTGACACCCTATGTCAAAACAGCTAATGTTTCTTAGAAATTTTAGGCTCTAGCTACCTGTTATTTCTGTCTTTTCATCCATTAGGTCTGGGAATCTGAGAGCTTCTTAAAAGGGCAACAGATCAATTCCTCACAATAACGCTCCCATCAGCTTTTCATTAGCAATAAAAGAGCTTTCCTACCATCTTCGGGGAAATAACTTACCATAAAGTCACAGGGCTGCACCAGACTCCTGTAGATCAAGACACTCTCGCCTCAAAAGGGACTACACTGAATCACTAAAAAAGGAAAAAATTGGTGTCCACCTAGCCTATTTGTATCCTCAGAATCAAAGACATTACAATCCCTCTTAGAGCTTTTGGCTTATCTACGTTTTCTTTTCTCTTTCATGGTGCATTGTCATCACACATCTGTTGAAGTTCAGGGTGGTGCACACAGGGCAGTCTTGGTTTTGTTGATTAATCTATGTTTTATTTATTTATTTTATTTATTTATTTATTTACTTATTTATTAGTGGCACTGGGGGTGGAACCCAGGGACTTTCTACCTCCGGGCTATACTCCCAGACCTTTTTTTTATACTTTATTTGGAAACAGGGTCTCACTAAGTTGCTGAGAGCCTCACCAAGTAGCTGAGGCTGGCTTCAAACCCGTGCGATCCTCCTGTCTCAGCCTCCCAAGCACGGGGATTACAAGCGTGCGCCACCACGCCCGGCTTTATCTATGTTTTAAATCACATTTTTCACTAGTAAATCCCTCCCTTTTCAGAATTAGCATTTCAGTTGAGATCATGTGTTCATGTAAGATCCTCTGAGAAAATGTAAAAAGAACTGTTATTGGCATTACAAGCAGCGTGCTGGTAAATGTTTAACAGCTGCGTCTCCAAATGAGGAGAGGAAGACCCGGTTGCGATATTTGCTGGTTTACATGGTGTAAATACTCCCACCATGGCCAACTGCAGGCTGCAGACATGGTACTCACAGTACACCAAGATGGGAAAGATGGCATAATTCCAAGAGCACAAAAAATTAGAAAAAAAGAAGCAAAATGAGCCTCTTTTATGAAATAAGCATAGAAAGGAGATGAGACATATGAGCAGCAACGAACAAAATGAAAAACAATAAAGCAAACCAGTGAAATCAAAAGCTGGTTCTCAGGCTGAGACGGGAGGATCACAGGTTCAAGACCAGCCTCAGCAACTGAGTTAGACTTTGTTCCAAAAAAAAAAAAAAAAGAGGGCTGGGGTGTACTTTGGAGACAGAATGCCTTTGGGTTCAATCCCCAGTACCAAAAAAAAAAAAAAAAGGACCCTTACAACTATATAAGAACACAACCTAATTTTTTCAAAGAAAAATGGTAAAAGATTTTAACAGACTTATCACTGAAGAAGAGATGGGGAGGCAGACGCGATGGCACGCCCCTGTAATCTTAATACTTGGGAGGCTGAGACAGGAAGATCGTTCAAGGCCAGCCTGGGCAATTTAGTGAAACCCTGTTTCAAAATAATAAATAAATGGGGCTAGGGGTGTGAAGCAGAGGCAGAACAACGCTGGGGTGTTTCTCCTTACCACAAGAAGAAGAAGAAGAGGAGGGAAAGAAGACTGCAAATTAATACACACAAAGACGCACAATGGCATTAGTTAGGGAACTGTACATGAAAAGCACAACGAGGTACCACTATGCACCTACCAGAAGAACTAAAACTTAAAACTAAAATATCAGAGTTGATGAGCTTAAAAGATCCCCAAGAAAATCTTTGCCGTCCCCCCACCTGCGCCCCAACTACCCCACAGTAACGTGTCTCTGCACCTCAGCTTTGCAGGGCTCACCCTCACCGATTGTACAGCAGTTTAGACACTTGATAATGCATCGCAAATAAAGTGCAAATTGGTTGCTAACTATAAGGACAAGTCCTGGAGAAGAGGCAGAATTTTAATGAAATCAGAACAAGGTCGGTGACAAGTGAGGGGGGAACAGATAGTGTAAAAGCCTGAAAGAGTGATCGGAATACTTTTTATTTTTTTATATAATTTTTTTTTCCGGTACTGGGAATAGAACCAGGGGGCATTCTGCCTCTGAGGGACACCACCAGCCCTATTTTTTAGTCTTTATTTTGAAACAGGGTCTCACTGAGTTGCAAAGGGCCTCACTAAGTAGCTGAGGCTGGCCTCGAACCATGATCCTCCTGTCTCAGCCTCCCAAATGCTGGGATTAAAAGCGTGCGCCACCACGCCTGGCTCAGAATATTTTTTAGATGAGAGAACCCGTGAAGATTAATAAGGACTCAATTCTTTTTGCAAATTTGTACCATATAATTGTTCTGCAAAAGCAAACAGGAGAAAAAGATGTGGTATATCGTGGCGTTGACTCCTGCTCGCCCCAAACCGCACTTGATTCTTTCTTCATCCACTCCAAGAATTAGTAGATTAGTTATATTTTTAATTTTGCTACGTGGATGACAAAATAAGCTGAATTTCATAATTTACAATTTCATATTTTCAGACTAAAGCTAAACATATGTTTAGTAATTACTATGAAGTACGGTTTTGTTTTGGTTTTGTTTGCAGTACTGGGGGTGGAACCCGGGAGCATTTTACCTCTGAGCTCCACCCCCAGCCTTATTTTGCATTCTTTATTTTGAAACGGTGTCACTGAGTTATCGAGGGCCTCGCTAAGTAGCTGAGGCTGGCTGCAAACCTGCAGTCCTCCCGTCTCACGAGTACTGGGATCACAAGTGTGCACACTACGCCTGACTGACTTGTTTTGTAAAGCTAATTGATTTCACAAAGGCTTTCTCCTGTATCATTAACCACTGAATCATATAAATTTCTCTCTCTTTCTCTCTTTGCTTTTTAAAATTCTAGTTACTTGAATCTTTATAGGACGCAGAGCACAGCAATTCCTTTTCTGCTCTATAAAATCACAGCAGAGGTTAAAAAGAAGCTTTGAAGCGTCAATGCATCTTCTACAAATAAGAATGTAGAAATAGATATTAGAGAACATTTTCTGTTTCTTAGTTTTCCGTGTAAGAATAGGAGCGCAGCCCAGTGTGCAGAGTGACGTGCTCAAGACCATGTCTGACAGTGGCTGAGTCAGAATTACAGGGGACAGCTCCCAAACCCTCCTTCTCTGGGCCATTAATTTTTATTTGACTGTAATATACTATGTAGATGAGATCTACGTAGACACCATGGAAATCGTATAGACATACTAAAAAGTAAAACACTAGTCAGCAAGCGATGAGGCACTAAATCGACTTCACATTTTTCTTAAGGGCACCCTTCTGTTAGTGATTGAAGGTATATTAGCTTAGTGGGCCATGCGGTAGCTGTAGCACCACAAATAATGGACTGCCAAGAGATGATTTAATAAAGGGGCCCGGCTGAACCATGGTGTATAAGTAACACTGGCAACCTGAAGCTTTCTTCTGGTCAAACACTATATCTGTAAGTGACTTTCTCTTTAAAAAAAAAAAAAAAAAAAAAAAAAAAAAAAAAGGCCTGAGAAGATACTCTCAGAAGGTTTCACTGTAATAACAGTAGCCAGAGCATTGTTATATAAGTCCACATTCTCCAAGCTCTTAAATGTGATTTAAAGGGAGAGGGGCCTAAAGGTCTTGTCCCCAGGTCCTTCTCTAGGCACTACTTGTAACTTGCTCAGGGATCTCCTTAAACAACGCATCTGGCAGCGACAGTGTGTGTTTCCTATGGTTGAAGTCAAATACAGAAACAGAGTCGCTTCTTCAAAGTTGCCCTCTAGATTTTGCTCTAAAACGTGTGGGCAATAGAAGTGGGAAAGGGGGTGGAAATATTATGGGGGTTCCTCACCTTTACAACATGGGCCAGCTGGTACTGAGAAAACAAAACAAAAGAGTGTAGGTAGAAAATGACCATGAGCAAAGTTTTTAAAAATATTTCTTTTCATATACTTACATGCTAATGCTGTTATTGAAGCTTTATTAATATATAAACATTTATTTAATAAAAAAATAATAATAATGTATATGACCGATGAGATTCGGGGGAAAGTTGACTTCACACCCCTCCTAATCTTGCTAGGAGTGTGATAATATCAACGTTTTAAAATATCCAGATATATCCCTTCAACCCGCTACACTGCCTCTAAAAACCTAAGAAAATTATACAAATCCAAGAAAAGATCTAGCTAAAAGGATTTTCAAAATGACAGTGTGTGTGTGTGTGTGTGTGTGTGTGTGTGTGTGTGTGTGTGTTTTACTAAAGAATGAACCCAGGAAGGGTTCTACCACTGAGCTACATCCCCAGCCCCATAAAAAAAAAAAAAAGATAAAAAGATAAAAAGATCTCCAAGTTGCTGAGAGACTCACTAAATTGCTGAGTCAGGCTTCAAACACTTGAAATCATCCAGTCCCATCATCCCATGTACTACCACACCCAGCATAACATTATTTTTTAGTAGCAAAAAAATATTCAGGTCTAAAATTGATCATTGCATTTCCATATATGAAAATAATAAACAGTCTATAGAAAGAATCTTGTGAAATACTGAAATACTCTAGAGAAATGTTTGTGATATGCTGGTTTTTTTTTTTTTTTTTTTTTTTTGGTTGTACTGGGGGTGGAACCCAGGGGCTTTCTACCTCTGGACTATACTCCCAGACGTATTTTATATTTTATTTGGAAACAGTGTCTCACTAAATTGCCCAGAGCCTCACAAAGTAGCTGAGGCTGGCTTCAAACCTGAGCGATCCTCCTGTCTCAGCCTTCCGAGCGCGGGGATTACAAGCGTGCGCCACCACGCCCGGCTCATGATATGCTGTTAGTGGCAAATAGGATTACGAAAGGACATATATGATCTTATTTTAGTACAGTGTGCGAATAAAAAAAGTTTGGAGACATATACATGAAGAAAATTAATAGTTTATCTGACCAGTGGGATTATGGCATTTCTTTATTTTACTTATCTATATTTTCTAGATTATATACTAGGAGTACATAAGGCTTTTGTAATAAAAAATTTAATCATACAGGAACATAAAATCTTATTACACGGTAGTTGTAGGAATACTGTGTGTGGCTAGAGTTTGCCGCAATGCAATGTCTTGAAGACAGTGAATGGTAAGCTTTTCCCTTGATATGCCATTGGCCAAAAATTACATTTATGTGGTAATGTAAATCCAACCCAAAAGGAAAAAAAATAATTTCATTGGGAAGAATAGTAATTGTATATTATCAGGGGAGGGACTATGTTAGTCATTCTCAAAGTAGTATTTGTGAGGGAAAAAAATTGCAAATAAATGAAGACATTTATGTGATTTAATTTTAGATTTCAAGAAAAATGGATGATTTCAATACCTAAAGCCACCAATAGCATCTGTGGCTAACACAGTGTCAGCCAGGCATGGTGGCACATGCCTGTAATCCCCTCTGCCCAGGAAGCTGAATCATAAGGATCACAGGTTTGAGGCCAGCCTATCTCAGATCAGAATACAAATAAAAACGAGCTGGGGGTGAAGCCCAGGCATAGCGTGCCTCTGGGTTCAATCCCTGGCACTTTAATAACAAAGCAAAACAAAAAACCCAGAGTTTTTATTTGCTTTAAAAGTTTGCTTCTTCATTTTAAAATTCATCCCCTTATCCTCTTACCTGCAGCTTTTAATCCTTTTTTTTTTTTTTTTTTTTTTTTTTTTGGTGGTACTGGGGGTGGAACCCAGAGGCTTTCTACCTCCGGGCTATACGCCCAGACCTATTTTTTATACTTTATTTGGAAACAGGGTCTCACTAAGTTGCTGAGGCTGACTTTGAACCTGTGCGATCCTCCTGTCTCAGCCTCCCAAGCGCGGGGATTACAAGCATGCGCCACCACGCCTGGCTTTCTTACCTACATCTTAAAATAGAAAAAGTAAAGGTGGAGAACTGTGTTCCAGACAGAGAGCTCAGGTTCATGATTGTGTATTTGTGTGAGTGGGAGTATGTGTGTATGTGTGTGTGTATGTGTGTGTGTGTGCGTGCGCGCGCGCACGTGCGCGCCACTAGGGATTGAGCTCAGGGGTGTTCTTCCCCTGATTTTCACCCCTCTAACATATTTTATTTTTTATTTTGAGTCAGAGTCTCCTTAAGATACCTCATGTTGGCCTCGAACCTGTGATCCTCCTGTCTCTGAATCTCCTGTCACTGTCTCGGCCTCCCAAATATTGGAATTACAGTCCAGGACCACCAGGCCCCTGCCCATTGTCTCTTTCTTAACCCAATAAGTTCCAAGTTTTCCCTGCTGCAGGCATAAAAATTATTTCAAAGTGATTTATTTATTGCTCAATTTCGGTTCTTATGGGTGTTCCACGTGTGGGATGATGGGACAAAATGGATTGGGATGCTCAATTTCTTAATGAAACAAAGATAGCACCTCCCACCTGAAACTTCACATAAAACAGTCCCACTAAGAGCAACATTTTAAGACTTTCAAGTTTATTTTCCAGAAAAGTATCTGTGTTATAGAGCCCAGCAAAGCATTAGACAGATGAGTAACACCTCTCTCTCAGAAACGTGTGCATAATCTTACTTATGATGTGACTTGTATAGAACAGTTCAATGAAGCTAATATTTTCCACTTCTAAATACAAAGACTTAAAAGTAAAAATATTGCTTTAAAAAAAAAACTCTGTTTAACATCTTAAAAGTGATTCCTAATTTAAAACTTAACTCCTAAAACAAAAAAAAAATCTATGAATAAGCCGGGCGTGGTGGCGCACACTTGTAATCCCAGTGCTTGAGAGGCTGACACAGGAGGATCGCATAGGTTCGAAGCCAGCCCCAGCTACTTAGTGAAGCTCTCAGCTACTTAGTGAGACCCTGTTCCCAAATAAAGCATATTTGAAAAAAAGGTCTGGAAGTATAGCCCGGAGGTAGAAAAGCCTCTGTGTTCTACCCCCAGTACCACACAAAAAAACTTCCTTGTCCCCATCAGGGGAAGATAGGGCTGCTTAATACTTTTTACACCTTAAATCTTGAGTTTTAGTATTCTTCATTGTATAAGAAAAATAAGACATTTGCATTTCTTCGAAGGCTGCTCTTTATTTCCATTAAGACAGTGGGAATTTCATAGAGGAGCACTGCTTAACTATGTACTGACAAACCAGGCGTCGTGGCACACACTTGTAATCCCAGGATTCGGAGGCTGAGACAGGAGGATCAGAGTTCAAGGACAGCCTCGGCTACTTAGTGGGGCCCTCTGCAACTCAGTGAGACCCTGTTTCAAAATAAAGAATAAAATATAGGGCTGGGGTGTAACTCGGAGGTAGAATGCCCCTGGGTTCCATCCCCAGTTGTGCCCCCCCAAAAAAAATCTATCTATCTATCTATCTATCCATCCATCCATCCATCTATCTATCCATCTATCTATCTATCCATCTATCCATCTATCTATCTATCCATCCATCCATCCATCTATCCATCCATCTATCTATCTATCCATCTATCTATCTATCCATCTATCCATCTATCTATCCATCTATCTATCTATCCATCCATCTATCTATCTATCCATCCATCCATCCATCCATCCAACTATCTATCCATCCATCCATCCATCCCACTATCCATCCATCCATCCATCCATCTATCCATCCATCCATCTATCCATCTATCCATCTATCTATCTATCCATCCATCTATCCATCCATCCATCTATCTATCCATCCATCTATCTATCCATTTATCTATCATCTATCTATCTATCCATCTATCTATCCATCCATCCATCTATCTATCCATCTATCATCTATCTATCCATCCATCTATCCATTTATCTATCATCTATCTATCCATCTATCCATCTATCTATCCATCCATCCATCCATCCATCCATCTATCCATCCATCCATCTATCTATCTATCCATCTATCTATCCATCAATCTGAACTGGTGATGCACAGAGTCCCTGTTAGATGTAATTATTCATAAAGCACCCTTTGGCGAGGAGCTTGTAGGAAGACAGAAGCGCCAGGTAACGGTTGGACTGAAGCATCTCCCACCCGACCCTTCCCAGCAGCTCTTAACATCTCGGTTAAACTGAAGTCTTTAGCAGTCACCAAGCGAGTTAACACGTACCGCAGGACTCTTCCAGAATATAAATGAGGAGGATACTGAAAACCAGCCCGCCTTCTCCAAGCACGATTCGATTAAAGTCAACACCCAAATCACTGGCTTGTGTTTTTTTTTTTTTGAGGTGTCCTTTAACCTGCCTCCTCCTCTTCTCTCTTGTATTTCCTTCCTCTCTCTCTAATCTTAAAGTTGAAAGAGGTTTACACTTCTCTTAGAAAAAAAAAAATGTGAATGCCTTTTAAAGATGTATTCCCCTAACTATTCCTTACATCTACTTTCTAATCCCCAACTCACTTAATTAAATTCAGTGTGAATTTAAATTGCAATTAACATCTTTTGAGGGATTACATGTTCTAATCACAATTATGCAGTGAATTTGAACCACATATATTTTGTTATATTATCTGAAATGCAAATTGAAGTCCAAAAAAAGATGTTAATAAAAATGTATAGTGCTGAAGACGTTATTATGGAGCCCAAGGGACTAGAAATGAGATTTAAAAGAGTAAAAAGCACCGATACAAGTATAAAAACAAATTGCTTCACCTACAGAACCCCCGGTGATCGCCGCACTGGCTCCTGTTTAACCTAGCTTCACCACCGTTTAAAAACTCGCTTCCAAGGGGTTTGATTAGCCAAACTGAATTTCCTTTTTTTTTTCTTCCTCCCTGGATCAGTGACTCACAAGAGTCTTAAATGAGAAATGATGCATATAATTCTGTAAGGGTAGGAGACGGAGATCTGGTTTTCTAACCCAGGGAAATTTTTAATGGATCTATTGTATTTATTTATTTATTTATTTATTTATTTATTTATTTATTTATTTTGGTGGTACTGGGGTTCCTGGAAGCCCTTCTATCTCCGAGCTACACTCCCAGACCTATTTTATACTTATTATTATTATTATCATTATTATTATTATTATTATTATTACTTTTTGGTGGTACTGGGGTTCCTGGAAGCCCTTCTACCTCCAGGCTACACTCCCAGACCTATTTTATATTTTTATTTGGAAACAGGGTCTCTTTAGCCAGCGCGGCTGGCTTCGAACCTGCGCGATCCTCCTGTCTCCGCCTCCCAAGCGCGGGGATTACAGGGGTGCGCCACCACGCCCGGCTTGGTGTGTAGTTTACCACCTAAAACAGCTATGAAATATTTAGGTAGCAGAGAGCCCTAGATTTAGTTTTCCTGAGTCTAAGGAGAAAACCTCTAACAAATTTAGTTACACTAGATTCATCCTCTGTTTCTTCATCTCAATCATGGATATCATATTAGTAGCCACTAAAATAATTTTGTAAAAATTAAATGAGATAATTCACGTAAAGCGCTAAATATTGGCTGTTTTTAACTATGTTATCATTAGTATTATCACCTTACTCTGTGGTAAGAACTATTAAATCAATGACTTGCCAAAAACAAGATCCAGAAGTATACAATTTCTGATAAATTTAGAAACAGTAAAACCAACCCTGTTGGGGAGGACAGTACTGGGGACTGAACCCAGGGGCATTCTCCCTCTAGCTATACCACCGGCCCTTTTTTGTTGCTTTTGAAACAGGGTTTTGCTAGGCTGCAGAGTCTCACTATTGAGCTGGTTGCTGAGGCTATCCTCGAACCTGTGATCCTCCTATTTCGGCCTCCCAAACTGAGATTACACCTGTGAACCACTATATCCAGCTGGGGCAAACTTCCTAATATACAGTGTTTATTTTTTTTTACAATATAGTTCACTGTCACCTTAAAAGCACGAATTGTCATTTAAGTTCTTTCTTAATAGAGATTTACGGGACCTAGAAAAATACTCAACAATAATTTCTTGTTCATCGTCATGAGGAGAAGGCAAATCTGTAAGGAGGAGAGGCTCCTGATGGATCCAATTAGGACCGTGGTCTGGAATGAAAGAATCATTAAAAGCACTTCTTTTCTAATTTCTCTACCCTCCCCACTTTGGTGGGGAAATTGAACACGAGGGCATTCTACTTCCAGGTTACAGCCCCTCCCAGCTCTTTTTTTTTTTTTTTTAAACAGGGGCTCACTAAGTTCCTGAGTCTGGCCTCAAACCTGTAATCCTCCCGCCTCAGCCTCCCAAGTACTGGGATTATAGCCATGCCGTACCACACATGGCTTGTTTAGAGTAGAAGTGTCTAGAAAAGCAAAGCTGAATGGGGGCCTGAGCAGGACAGCACAGTCCTGGAGAAGCGAGTGGCTATCTGGACCACAACAGCCCAGTGCTCTAACGAGATCTCTGCATCCTTCTTAGGAAGCACATCTCCTGACCAGTCATCATTTCTTTCTTGTGACTCTCAAAAATAATAACCTGGGGAGGGTGTCAAGAGACACCGCTGGTTGGTGGAGGCAGGAAGGTGGTCAGGAGAGGCAGAAGTCATCACTAGTGTTTCAGAAGGACTGGGAATTTAACCCAGCAGTTTCACATGGCCGCCAAAGAGCCCACAGTGGCTGCCTTGAAAGCAGACCCAGGCGGATGAAAGAAAAGCGGGCAGTTTGGAATCAAGGACTTGATGTCCTATTAGAATCTGACTACTGTCATTAAAACCAACGCAAGTGTCAGTCACCGGGCATATGATGAACTCCTACTGTGTGTAAGAAACTGGGAAATAATTTTTTTTCATTTTCGTTCTGGGAATTGAACCCAGTGGTATTCTACCTCTAAGCTATACTGTAGCCCATTTTATTTTTTATTTTGAAACAAGATCTCAGTCTCACTAGATTGCTAAGGCTCACCTCAAACCTGCGATCTTCATGTCTCAGCCTCCTGAGTACTAGGATTACAGGCATGCACCACCATGCCCAGCTTGATATTTTTGTTTTTAATGTAAGAAAAACCCTGAGCCAGGTACAGTGGCTTTTGCCTGTAATCCCAATACTTGGGAGGCTAAAGCAGGGGGATTGCAGGTTTAAGGACAGCCTCAGCAATCTAGCAATATCCTGTTTCAGAACAAAATAAAAATTAAAAAAGGAGGACTGGGGAGATGTAGCTTGGAGGTAGAATGCCTCTGGATTCAATCTTCAGTAACACACACACACACACACACACACACACACACACACACATACACACACAATTAGAAATTTTAAAAAGATGTGATCCCTGAACTTAAGAACATTCTAACCTATAAGGGGGTATAGTATGTGCCAAATCCAAAACCACTGTACAGAAAACCAGGGATTTCTTTAAAATCAGATTTTCTTTAAAACAGAGCCTATTATTCACTCAGCAATAAGCTTCTTTCTACGTGTGCTTATGTCTGAAGTGATGTATAACTACAATCTGACGACAGACAGTCAGTGTTCAGAGCCTGCACTATTGGTTGGTGGTAAAAGAGGTGTGATCCTTTAACTATTTACCTACCTCAAGGGCTTATGACTTTCTCGAATGTCTTGTCTTCAAAGTCTTGACAGGTATGGTCCAAACTTAATGTATTATTTAAAATGTCAGGCCAAGCACAGTGGCATATGCCTTGTAATCCCAATCCTTGGGAAGCTGAGGTAGGAGGATAGCAGGTTCGAGACCAGCCTCGGCAATTTAGCAAGACCCGGCTCCAAAATAAAAAATAAAACAGGGCTGGGGCATAACTCAGAGATCACATGCCCCTGGGTTTAACACCCAGTACCAATAAAATAAAATAAAATAAAATAGAACAAAAGTCACTACTGAAGAGCATGCTAGACTAGAGTTCCTCCCCAAATATCCCTATATGTACACCTAATTCTGAAGTATACATGTACACGTTATATATAGATATGGATAGTCATACACAGGTATGTTGATGGGCACATACATTTTATGAATAGATACATACACATATATATACCCTTACACACACACGCAACTCCCAAATATATAACTAAATAGGTAATATAAAGACATGTTAGAAAAGGATTTTGCTATAGTTATTAAAAAAGATCATTTAGACGGAACTGGTTCCTTCCCTATAGAAAAATTTTAAACAATGATTTAAGCTTGAACCAGAGCTGTCAAGACTTTGAAGAAAAGACATTAAAAGAAGTAGTAAGTCTATGAGTTAGGTCTCGAACCTGCGATCCTCCTGTCTCAGCCTCCCAAGTACTGGGATTCCAGGCGTGTGCCATCAGGTCCAGCTTCCCTTTGTTTTTTTGATGTAGCCTTAGAAAACTGTACGAGTTTATCCTTTGGGGGTAGTTGGGGATGGAGGAGGGAAAATGGTTGGATGGGTCAGAGGGATAATTTCTTGAGCTTATAAATTCAGTATGAGAGGTGGCTCAAACATTTTGTGCTTAGTTGAGGTTTTATTTATTTTTTTACTCATTTACTTTTGGTACTGGGGTTAAACTCAAGAGCTTTCTACCTCAAAGCTACACTCCTAGCCATATCTTACTTTTATTTTTGAAGCAGAATCTCACTAGGTTGATAAGAGTCTCAGTACTTGCTGAGGCCATTCTCGACCCTACAATCCTCCTGTCTCAGCCTCCCAGGTACTGGGATTACAAGCCACCACGCCCATAAATGTCAACACCTTCATAACAGTGAAAAGTGTGGGTTTTGGTATCTACAAATCTGTTCAAATTCTGGCTTTACTAATAATTAACTCTCTGATTTTGGAGAAATCACTTTACTTTTCATTTACCTGAGCTGTAAAATGGGTCTAATAGGAGTTTTAAATGAGAGGAGCCTGGGTATAAATCATTTAGTCTGAGGTAGAGTGAGCACTGTTTCAAGCTAAAAAATCTAACACATAAAATAAGGCTGGGAGTGTAGCTCAGAGGTTGAATATTCCCGTATTCAATCTCCAGTACCAAAAAATAAAAAATAAAAATACAAGGAAATAAAAGTGACATCTTAACACAAAATATAAAATCTTCAGCATTTTGAAAAAAAATAGCTTCTCTATAAAATATGATGGAATAACTGAGGGGTGAGTTTTAAAAGAGCAATGAAGGTACCAAAAAGATGCACCGCTGTCAATACTATACTTGGGTACCAATATTTTAGGGCATCTCAGTTTAAAACCAACCAACCAAAATGCTTTGGAAAACATTTCTAGGTAGCCCATCACACCAGGGTTAAGGGGGAAAGAAAGAAAACAAAGCAAGCCCAGAAATTAATTAAGAGATGTGTGGTTTTACAGGGCGCTGTGAGAAGAACTTTCTAATAAACTTTCTCTGTACATGTAGAGTGAAATCTTTCCTACAGATTCCTTCCCCTCATTTACATATCTGTGCAGGCCTGTTCTCCCTCTGTCTTTTTTTTCTTTCAAGCCCCTTGCCCTTTCAATCACGAAGCATATTACTCCACTGTCAGTGCAAAGCAGTTCCTAACAACAGGGAACCCAGCTGGGATGGGAAGAGGGCAGCGGGCTCATGCATTAACATAATAATCCAACTGTGTTCCCATAGGCCCTTAGGGCAGACAGCATATTAGGTAGGCCTCCTGTGCAGACCCCGGCGGAAGCTGCCCATCAACCTGTGGCAGCTATAGCTGGCTCAATAGCACCTGCTCCTGCCAAGCAGGAGCGCCCAATTACCTTACTACAAAAGACAGAAATCCATTTTTCTGTGTCTATTTAATGTACTCGGTGCATTTCCTTATTTATGATTTGAATGCACATTTTGGCATCGTTTCCAGGAGACTGACTTACTGCCTTTTAACTTTTTAAAAGTCGAGTTGTCTAAAGGCCATTCTGCTGCGGCCGTAGGCAGGCAGGAGGCTGAGATGTGGATTTCAAATAAGAAAGCCCAAGTTGGTAAAGCGCTAACTGGTTGGCCACCAGTTGTCTAAAGATCCTCCCATCAATACAGAGGGCCAGAGGTGTGTGGAGGGCCTGGATGGCTGCCATCGCTATGTCCTCAAGGGGACAAAGCGGGGAGAATCCTCTACCACTCTCTTCTTTCAGTGAAGGCTTTTATTCTAATTCAAGCACATCCACATTTTCCCATAAAGCGTGAGCCTTTTGTACCCCGATCCTGATATGAAGAGCCTGTGGACAGATCACAACAATTAGCGGAAGGAAAATCACAGAAGACGTGGACAAAATATTTTTTCTAATCTTAAATTATTATTGAAGGTTCTTTAAAGAAAAAAAGAGAAAGGAGGAAACGAGAAGGTGGTCCAATAACAAGCCTTTTTCTGTTCGTGTGTTAAAACGTAAGCTTTATGCTGGCTGCTCAGCTCCGGAACCTTTGATTTACTCTATGTGTGAGATTCTTTCCAAGCTACGACCCGTACAAAGAGAGGGAGCGTGAAGGGGCGCACTCCTCTAAAAGAGGTGCATTTACTATGTTACACAGACCGGCTTCAAAACGACATACATTTAAAATCATCAATTGCTTCAGCGAGTTAAACAGTACTCTCAGTCCTTAAAATTTACCCCGAAAAAGGTTGCAAAGAAGGCACATAATCTGACCGTTTGATGAGGCAAAGGGCTGTAGACACCATTTAAAAGAGCCCGGCACTGCCAATTTGGCTAGGAAAACATTTTCGATTGATCAAGTATTTCTAAATAAAAAGGAGTTGCCAGCAATGTTCCATTTTATCTTTTATTGGTATTTTAATAAAAAATGAATCCTTCAGTCAAATGAAAGTACATTTATCTAACATTTCTATGAATTTTAAATGTTAAGGAACTAACACTAGTATTTAAGCCAACCAAGCTGATATATTTTATGTACGTTCTAATAATCAATAAAAACCAAGTATTAAGAGGCTATGTCTACACGTGGCTATTACCCCGCTCCCTGGCATTAACAGTTTATGCCTCACAGTAACAGATGATGGCGATCTGTCAGCAATTTGTAAGTTCTTTGGGTTATTCCTTCCATACCAGAGAGGGTTTTGAGGCAAATGCCCTCGACATGAAAAATTTTGTTTGCCCTCTACCAAACTACCTGGGGAAAATTAAAATCACAGAGAAAAAAAAAATCCTTTAAAAAATATTTCCTTCTGTGAGCTATTTCCTTCTTGAACTATTTAATAGCCTGTAAACAATATACTGTAACATGTTATATGTTGATGGGAATGGAAATATTAAATACCAAACTCCATTATAAATATTAATGTTTACGTGTTAAATCACAAAATTATACACATCCCCTTCTTGATCTTTCGGGAATTCTGGGGCTCCCTGTTCTTCATAAATTCTTACATTTTTTGACAAAATATAATAGATCTTCCAAGTCATTAAATATAGGAACTTAATTTTTGGTTAAAAAAACAATAAACAACAGCTGTGTGTGGTAACAGGCTAAAATGAGGCCTGGACTTTAATTCCTTGGACTTTAATTCCTTAAAGGGATACACTTCCACTCCAGGGTAAACAGAAGAGAAGCATTTATATAAAATAGAAGTCAGCCGGGCGTGGTGGTGCACGGTTGTAATCCCAGCATTTGGGAGGCTGAGACCGGAGGGTCGCGGTTCGCGGACAGCCTCAGCTACTTAGTGAGGCCCTCTGCAACTCAGTGAGACCCGGTTTCAAAATGTAGAATAAAAAATAGGGCAGGGGGTGTAGCTCGGAGGTTGAATACCCCTGGGTTCCATCCCCAGACCCACAAAAATAAATAAATAAATAAATAAAATAAAATAGAAGTCTATCTATGCCATTACTTAAGAAAAAACTACTTGATTTTTAACTTAAATAGCAACTTATACAGCTAGAATAATTTGGTCTCTACAGGATGGTAGAGAGGGAATACAGATGGAATTGGAGTATATCTACCATTAGCAACTTTGGATGAACTTAAAATTTAAAAATCACACAAAAACTAAACATAATCAAAGTAAGTGTTATTAAAATTTTTAAGTGGAAGTGAATAAAAATAGAAAATCCTGTGAAAGAAATCATATTTATGCTTAGTTATGATATATTACTTTTTTGGTGATGTGTGTGTGTGTGTGTGTGTGTGTGTGTGTGTGCGCGTGGTACTGGGGGCTAAACCCAGGAGCATTTTACCTCTGTGCCATACCCTATTTATTTTATTATTTGTTTTGAAACAGACTGTTGCTGGGTTGCTGAAAGTCTCACCACTATGGTGAGGCTGTCCTCGAACCTACGACCCGCCTGTCTCAGATTCCCAAGTACTGAGATTACAAGCATGTCCACCATGCCTCGCTAATCAGTTTTTAAAATCTGCTTGCTCCCTGCTGGATGTGGTTGGTGGCTACCCACCGTAATCCCAGTACTTAGGAAGCCGAGACAGGAGGACCACAGGTTCAAGACCAGCCTCAGAAATTTAGCAAGACTCTCAGTAACCTAGCAAGATCATGTTTCCAGACAATAAATAATAAATAAATAAATAAATAAATAAATAAATAAATAAATAAATAAATGGGCAGACTAGGGGAGCAGCTTAGATGTAGAATGCCCCTGGATTCACTCCCCAGTAATATACATGTGCGCGTGCGCGCGCACACACACACACACACACACACACACACACACACACACACACTTTAATACAATAAAATCTGCTCCCTGCCAAACTGACAGTTCATTTAAGCTGTACAATCCTATATTTGAAATATGCCACATACTCATTTTGATTATACCAGAGCATTCCTTTCCCTCTAGAGAATTACCAAGAAAGGTCCCTCCTCTCCCCAGTAAGAACCATCTGATTCTTAAGGACTTTCTACCCAGTTCAATTCGATGTAGATACAGCTTCAGAGATAGTTTGCAGCTACTATATTCTGACATTTCTGCCAGGGATAAAATTAAGTATGAAATACGGAAATTACACGTTGAAATAGATGCTATTTTACTTTGTTTCCTTCTGGATAGCCCTTCAGCTGTTGAAGCACATACATTTTTCCCCAGGCAAAATCCCCAGGCTATAATCTCTGAGCCTCATATCTTCAGGAAACCCAGCTTCCCAAACATTATTCTTAGGTATCTGATTATCCATCAGCTATAGTTTCGTTTCATACTTAATCATGTAGATCTAACTTGGGGGGAAAAAAAAGAAAAGAATAATCCAATTAAAACATCTTTTCTGTCAACTGCTCATATCTGATATAACACGGTAAATGGTTAATTTTCTAGTATTTCTTCTTACAGTGTTGATCTTTATTTAGCAACAGAGATAGAAGTAATGAGGATTCGAGTGCTGATCATTTTTGTACGTGAAACATAACTTTCTTTGGCACTGGAGAGAGGATCTGTCAAGATCTGATCCTACCACGACTTCGCTACCTCCGCGTCCCCAGCAACTCAGAGTGAAAGGCAGCATTCTGGACAGACGCTCCAAGGCCATGTCTGCACACCTCACGTAAGGACAAACATGGCTACTAAACTGGAGGAATTCATCGAACACATGGAAAAGTAGATTTAAAAAATTCAAACCATCTCAGATTAAAAAGAAAATTTTAAGTTTGAATGGTCAACCTCTAGACTATTGAAACTAAGAGAAATTAAAATGCATTTTAAGTCATCGCATTCTAACAAAGCCAACTTGGTTTATACTGTGAGTATTTTTATTTAACATATAATCTCATCAGAATAAGTTTACGCATGACTACCTCGGTACCCACTTAAGTACGAAATCATTATGCATCAAGTTAATAAGAGAGTTTTAAAAGGAGACCTTAATGTCTGTTTCTTACAATGAGGCCTTATTTCAAATCAGATGGCATGAAGAAGCAGAATTAAGAACTAAAGAAATGAAGAAAATTATAAAATAAAGCAGGGTAGAGAGGAAGCAGTTTAAAAAGAAATCTATAAATGAGGAAGGTAGAGTGCATAAATAAAGGACAGGAACTAGGAGACTAATATTCTTCACCGCCTTAAATTTGGTATCTTTTTTTTTTTTTTTGTGGTGGTACTGGGGATGGAACCCAGGGGCTTTCTACCTCCAGGCTACACTCCCAGACCTATTTTTATATTTTATTTGGAAACAGGGTCTCTTAAGCTAGTGGAGGCTGGCTTTGAACCTGCGCGATCCTCCTGTCTCCGCCTCCCAAGTGTGGGGATTACAAGCATGCACCACCACACCCGGCTTAAATTTGGTATCTTATTTTTAAAGCGTAAGTAAACACTTCTCCATACACAGCGTTCTAAAGAAGGTCTTGCAGAAATAGATCAACACCCCGTAATTATCCCTAAGGTAAAATGAGATGGGGTAAGGATAGGGAGGAATAGAGAGAGAGAGAGAGAGAGAGAGAGAGAGAGAGAGAGAGAGAGAGAGACAGGAAAAAGGAGAGAAAGAGAAGAGAGACAGGAAAAGAGAGAGAGAGGAGAGAGAGGGAGGGGAGAGAGAGGAGAGAGACAGGAAAGAGGAGAGAGGAGAGAGAGAGGAAAGAGGAGAGAGGAGAGAGAGAGGAGAGACAGGAGAGAGAGGACGGAGAGAGAGAAGAGAGAGAAACCAATAGTCAATGAACCAAGTCAGGATAAATACATTAAAATGTAATGAACAGCAATACTGTATTGGCAACTTCTAGAAGACAGAAAAAAAGAGGTACCTTCTGGTCTTCTCCTTAACACATCAAGTGTCCATTTCAACTGTGTGTTGGTCAACTCACAACAGCCAAACTATGGAACCAGCGTAAGTATTCATCAACAGATGAGTGAGTTATAAAACTGTGGTGTACACGCACAATGGAATTTTACTCAGCTGTAAAGAACAAAATCTTGTCGTTTGCAGGAAAATGAAAGGAACTAGAGGATATTATGCTGAGTGAGATCAGCCAGTCTCAGAAAGTAAAAGGTCATAAGTTTTCTCTCGTATGTGGGAGCCAGAGAGATAATGAGAAATAAAAAAGACTTCAGAGAAATGAGGAGCGATCCCAGTACAAATACTCTTTGCTTAAGGTAATCCATTCATGCAGACTCGGGAATATTTATGACACGCTGGCCAGAACTCACTCAACCTGCATTTAAAGCGGAAAAACAGATAACCAGACTAGTTTAGCGATGGCAAATCTACTGCCCAGAAGGGGCGTGATCCAGGAACAGAAACACGGCGTAAAGAATGGAAACATAGATCACCATTTGTCAAGCAACAATAAATTCTGCTCTGAAAAAAAAAAAAAAAAGCACAGTTGCCTCTCTGGTTCTTTGTGCAAGAATCTGATTTTATTCTTGCCTCCATTCTTAAACCCCGAAACAAAGAGATAAATCAATTAACCCTTATAAACTGCTCCTGGGAGCTTCATTTTCCTCAAGGAGTTAAAAGAACCTTTGACCACTACACAAAGAATACAAAATCCCCGCGCCAAATTGCTAACACATATCTCCAATTAGATTTAAAGACGTTTTTACAGCTTTTATGCCAAGTTTATATTACTCGACATTAAAGGATGCGCTGGAGCACTTTCGAGCGCTAAGGCTGGCTAATCACGCTCCTGATAACAATGGTTTATGATTATATCCCTGGGAAAGCAGGAATGAGGCTTTTATGTGCTTTTGTTGTTAAATGATCATGTTGAACAGAAACAAAAACAAGCACCAAGGTCAACCCAAAGCTTTTGTCTGCCTTCTGAAACTCTCATCCGGAGAAAGAGACATCAAAAGTTCCGATTAGATTTTTGCCCATCCTTTGGAATCAATTCAGGGAAAAGCTTTCAGAAGCTCTATCATTAAAAGTGACATCAAATAAGCAAATGTATCCATATCTTCCAGATCTGTATATATCTGAACAGTGTAAAATTGTACCCATAAAGTACACAGTTAAAGGGTAATGAGAACTTTTTAATTAGCATTGCATTAGTGATGCCAATGTGAAAAGAAAGAGGACTACTATTAATAAGGTACAGGTTTTCCCACCGCTGGGATTTATTGTGAATTCATTTTAAGACCAGAGAACTGTGATCTAAAAATCTCCACTCTAAAACAGTTACAAGTTGAAATGATGGAGCTTAAAAAGGAAGGGCTGGAGATTTAAGAATAGCTGGTTGTACACGTAAGCCATGTGGTTTCTAACTACTGACTGATCATTTTAACTTAGAACCATAAAGCCCACTTCTTTCATTAAGACACACTTGGTAGCTTATCCTATTCTGGATGAGCACAACAGCTTAGCGATTTCAACTGAGCCATGACTTCCTTTCCATTTTCTCTTTTTTGGACCATGTGCGTCTCGTAACTACACAAAAGAAAATATATCAAAATAGAAATATACCCACTAAAATTTAGGGTTACGCCAACAAAAGGGTTAATTAGGGAAACAAATTTTCTCAGACTGTTAATAATAGGAATGACACATACTCTGTGCCCATAAGTAATTCTCAGGTATCTTTGATCTCCAGCCCCACGGGTTTCTTTTGCCTACTGTAGCCTGGCCTCTGGGACTCTCTCAGAGCCAGACATCTGGCTACTCTGTTGTTTTAGACTAATCTCCTCCCAGGAGAGCTGGAGAAATGACACCAGGCAAGGAGGGTCCTGGCAAGGGAAAAAACACTATAGTGCTCGCAGATTTCTTTTTGAGTGGACGAGAGTATCAAAATTATCTTCAAATGTCTACAGGGGTCTTCCGGGGCTCCTGTGTTCTGTGGTTTTATTCTGGCATGATTTAAATAGGATGTATAGAGTAGATCTTTAAGGCCCATCAATCATCTTTAAGAAATCACTGAATGTTAATCATAGAATATTACGACGTGTAGGGGAAAGTTGTAGAGAAAAATACAAATCAGATTAATTCTTCTCCCATCTGTTAGGGTTGGGTGATGACTGATAAAACAAAGGTTTTAATTGTCAGCTGAAGGGTTACACCAAAACTGTGGGACAGTGTCTAGGATTTGTAAATACATGTGCATGTCTCCCATTATACCAACTCCCTAGCCTATCTCTTTTTTAACTGGAATTTTTTTAAGGACGTTAGTTACCAATCTACCAGAAAGGTTTTATAGAGCAGACTTCTGTAAAGTACCTCTGAGAAGGAGCGAGCAGTGATATTAGCTTTAAAAAAAAATAGTCAAGGACAAAAATGTTAATTCTGTAGTCAGAGTACCATCAATATTTTTCCCAAGGCACCAGTAATTACAATCAATCTCTTAATGCCTTTTTAGGGATTACTGCTCAATCCCCAAAATCTATACTCTGAAAAAGAAAAAAAATTCATTTGGCATTTGCTAAA